>NW_012118376.1:4008600-4043243 GCF_000951035.1 Colobus angolensis palliatus
AAAAAAAAAAAAGAAAAGAAAAAAGAAAAAAAAACAAAAGTGCTATACATGCCTGTCAGGTACTCATGCTGCTTCCAGAGGTAAATTCGCCGTTTGAGTTTTTTAAAGGTTTGGTGGCGGGCTGGTTAAAAAAGAGTCTGCTATTTAAAAAAAATAACTATCTTAATTTGGATTCTCCCAGAAGCAGCCCCTGAGACAAAGATTAAAGTGCAAATAGTTTCATTGGGAGGTGATCCCAGGAAATCTCTGTAGAGGAGTGGGAAGGAAAGGCAGTGAATAAAGGCTGTGTTACCAAGCAAGTCCTGTTGTTGGCAACTAGGGTTCAGTTCTCTGGGGAACATTTGGAGACAGTGGAGAATCCACAACGCAGAGCTGCTTCCACTGAGGGGTGAGGAGGTTGGGGTATTTGTCCAGGCACCTGCCAACCTCCGTTGGCTGAGAACTACTCCCAGGACATCACTCCTAGGTACTTTCATTCTGCCCAAAGCTGGCACTGGGGGAACAGCATACCCCCTGGCTGGAAAATCTCCCAGAAAGGTGTAAGTGCTGGAGATAAAGAAGATGAGGGGGGCTGGGCATGGCAGCTCATGCCTATAACCCCAGCACTTTGGGAGGCCAAGATTGGGGGATGGCCTGAGATCAGGAGCTCGAGACCAGCCTGACCAGCATGGTGAAACCCTGTCTCTACTAAAAATACAAAAATTAGCCAGATGTGGTGGTGGGCACCTGTAATCCCAGCTACTCAGAGGCTGAGGGAGGGAGAATCACTTGAACCTGGGAGACGGCAGTTGCAGTGAGCCAAGATTGTGCCACTGCACTCCAGACTGGGCAACAGAGTGACACTGGGTCTTAGAACAGAACAAAAAACAGAAAATAGAAGGAGAAGGAGAAGGAGAAAGAGCAGGAGCAGGAGGAGAAGGAGAAGAAAGGGGGAGGGGAAGGGGGAGAAAGAAGAAGAGGAGGAGGAGGAGGAGGAGGAGGAGAAAAAGAAGCATCTTCTGCAATGTTCAAAACGTTTTGACTTGCCACCAAACAACTGTGTTGACTGGAGGTATTTTCATTCTTATTAGAAGTCAAATAAGATCACACAATACCACAGACACTGATGTAAGTAATTCTTTATTGCCTGAAAGATATTCCCATTCCTTAGCCTGACAGTCCAGTTCTTCCATGAGCTAGTGCTATACTACCTGTTTCTCTCCACTCCTTGATAAGACCCCTTTTGCAAGCACACAAGAGCCCCAGATGCATATTCCTACCCCAGGAATTATATTCATTCCATTTCTCCTGCTCAGAATGTCCCCCACCTTGACGAGCTGCCCCTCTTCAAGGCCCACATGAAGCCCCAAGCCTTTCATTAAGCATCTTGACCACAATCCTGGCCTTAACCTACCCATTCCTGGCGCTTCTTGTTTGCATCACTCATTGAGGACTTTGTACTCCTTGCCCTCCATGGTTTATCATCAAGTGAACAATCCTGTCTCTCCAAGTGGACCACAAATCCTATTCTCATGAGTAGGGAGACTGCATGTTCCTTCTAGAAATAGCCACATCCTTTTTATTTTCACGCTTTCAATAGTCAAGTGCTTAACGAATGTTGAGTTGTTACAGTGACCTGGGTTGCTTCCTCATATCTAACTATATATCAGGCAGTCATATCTCTTTAAGGGCAATGAAGTCTCCCTGAAGTGTAATCCAGGTTTCTGAGAACCAGAAAGCTTAATTGATTCAACAATCACCTTGACCTTTAAAAGGAATTACTAAAAAGTGTTTTAAGGAATCCTACCTACTTCATTGTTTGGCAGCTTCTGCCTATCAGCTCCCTTTGCATTTATTGCTGTAACATGAAGCAGCATGGTGTCATGATTAGGAGTATGAATTCAGGCACCAAATAGATGTGGGTTAAGAGCATGGGCACACTGAACATGTGACCTCAAGCAAGGGAAATAGCCTCTGTATGCCTCAGTGTGTTCACTTGTGAAATGGTGATATGGTTTGTCTGTGTCCCTACCCAAATCTCATCTTGAATTTTAACTCCTAACAATTCCCATGTGTTGTAAGAGGAACTTGGTGGGAGGTAATTGAATCAGGGAGGCAGATCTTTCCCATGCTGTTCTCGTGATAGTGAATAAGTCTCAAGAAATCTGACGGTTTTAAACAGGGGAGTTTCCCTGCACAAGCTCTTCTTCTCTTGTCTGCCGCCACGTGAGATGTGCCTTTCACCTTCCGCCATGATTGTGAGACCTCCCCAGCTATGTGGAACTGTAAGTCCATTAAATCTCTTTCTTTTGTAAATTGCCCAGTCTCAGGTATGTCATTATCAGCAGCATAAGAACAGATTAATAAAAATAGGGAGAGCGTTATCACATCCATAAGTTTGCATGTAAAGCATTTAGCTCAGGCTGTAATAATAGAAACCACTCATTACATGTTGACTATCATTATAAGATAGATTAATTTTTTATTATAATATGTACCCAAAATTAAATTTAGATTTGGATATACATTAGCAAAAATTTCAGCTAATTGTACTCTCTCCTATTAAGCAGTACAGCTGGCACTCTCTTAATACACCTCCACTGAACCCCAGTTCACAAAATTAACAACCACTCTCCATTCCCTCTATAACAAATGCTGACTGACACTTGTAGGAGGCTGAATTCTCCAGATCAGGAGGCCATCCATGCTTCTGAACACAACCTAGTACTTCTGTTCCCACCTGTGGAGTTGTATTTTCACTAAAGATTCAGCTGGGTTTGCTCCCACACCTGGTTTTGCTAGTTCCCTTCATCATAATGATATAATTTGATTGAATATTACTCAAACTGACAAAATATGGGTGTGAAAAAGTAGTAATTATATTAATAAAAATATAAGGTGAATATTTTGGAAGGAAAAATAAATTTGGTAAATGTTTAAATGAGGTGTGGGGAAGGCAACTATAAAAGAACTCTAGAAGAGTTCTACACTCACGTTTTGTTTTTGTTTTTGTTTTTGCAGGAGGCTTTAAATCCTCAATGTACTTTCAAGATGAAACTGGGAATCATAGAGAAAACCATATGGGGTTAGTTTACACATGAAAATGATGCAGAGCCATGATTAGCCAATTCATGCTCAATGAAAAGACCTTAGACCCACACTGGCAAATGGGTGAATAAATATACATGTATAGATTTCAAGTTAAAAGATAATGTTTAAAGTGTGTGTTTTTTAAACAATTCTCATTTATGATCTATTTGATTACTGACTGGCTATGATCTTTATCACAACAAAAATATTTCTTCCCTACTTTGCATTTCAATACAAAGGCTAAAATATAGCTCAGCCTCACTTGTAGGCTAAAAGCCCTGTACAAGTAATCTAGCTTTTTGAGAAGAATCCAGAATCTTTTGCAAATGTTCACCTTAGGGGCTGCATTTTGACAGCTCCATTTCTGAAACAGGGCCAAGAAATGGTTTACCAGTCCTGGTCTCCCCAGTTACTTTTCAACACAACCAACCTGTACTCTGGGAGCCAGGAAGTCTCCAGAAAGTTCAGTAGAGGCATCCCTATCCCAAGATGTGGTCTGGAATTAGTCTTGCCATCTTACACACAATATACATGCGGTGAACTTGGACCTCTACATACTTTCAGAAATACAACCCCCTTCCACTCTAAAACTCTCTACATCTACCTAATCCCTAACTCTCTCAAGGCTTTCAAATTATTTCCCCACTTTCCAGCACCTGGACTTAAACCCTCTATGAGCTCACGTGCCTGGGATCCTGAGACTCAACTTGCTCTAATTTATACCATGCTATGTGAGCTGGACCTTTCCCCTAGATGCAATGCAATATTCAGAAGTATGATACAGTTATCTTCCTGATTTCAAGTGTGGTCCATGTTTGGAGACTCCTAATTTATATCCTACTTGCTGGATCAGATCCTGGGGACCTCAGCACTGGTCAAACCCACTTTTACCCTGCTGGTTAGGACACTATCATTTGGAAAGCACTATCATTTGGACTAGATTCCTAGGCTGGGTCCAAGCCTCTGACTCCTTATCCGTCACTGGCCCATTCCTGTGGTACGGTTTACCTCACGGGAAACCTAGTATGGACTGACTATGCCATGAATCAGGACCATTCTTGGATTCTTGCCTTCATGGCTTCCACCATATTCTAAATCAAATGCACTCTCCTGCCATTTGGGAAAACAAAGAGTTTCGCCTATTCCAGGTTTATTCCAACTCACCTGGCTTGGTCTTCTTCTTGGGCAATGTAATTTTAGGATATAGACCAAAATCTGTTAAGCAAAACTACCTTACTTTGGATTTATCGTGAAATAATTCTGCAGAAATTTTCTGTGGAAGACTTTAAAACAATCACCTGTTTTGGTTTGTTTGCTCTCCTCTACTTCATGAGCTGTTACCTAAGGATAAGAAGAAACATAATAGGGCTTTCCAGAGTTTTCATGTAAGGGCTCCCCATCCTCACACCAAGTAAAGTTTAGAGAAATGGTATGAGGTCAGAGCAAGAATGGGGTCACATCTGATCCTATCCTACATACTAGTTATACTTGCTCCAATAGATGCATATTTTTTGACATTTTTTACAGCCAAGAGTTGTGTGGGGGGGTTTCTCTTTCAATAAGGAGAAAAAAACTATTTTATTTTATTTTTGTTTTTTTGAGACAGGGTCTCTCTGTCATGCAGGCTAGAGTGCAACGCTCCATCTCACTGCAGCCTCAACCTCCCAGGCTCAAGTGATCCTCCCACCTCAGCCTCCCAAGTAGCTGGAACTACAGGTGCCTGCCACCACACCCAGCTATTTTTTGCATTTTTTTTTTTTGTCAGAATCAGACTTTATTTAGCAATCTGAAAATGTGTTCTTCTGGCTTTAAGTCTTGCAAAATGGGTCATAAGTCAAAGACAGATTTGTTCACTATCTCTTAGTATGTGTGATTATGTCTCTGTATAGATAAGTGTCTATCTATAAATGCTTTTGCTTTTTATAGTGATTATAGTTTCACTTTAGTTAATGTATAAGTCTTATTCTAGTAATGCTAAAGCCTGAATTAAATATTCCCTGAGTCTAGTGTTCTCTTCTCCCCAGCCTGCCTCCCTCCATCTTTCCCATAAGGCTGCTTCTCTACCTCCATTAATGCCAGGTCTTTAGAGAGCACCAGCATTCCTACTGAGAACCCAGGGATGGATGCTGGCTCTTATATCCCTCTGACCTATACCCTCTGGTTGAAGAGCTTCTTTGGGGAGGGGTGGGGTAAGAGGAGTCTTGGCAGTTTCTCTTCAGAGTTGTGCATTTTCACTTGTAGGTACCTCTTCTTGAGGTTCAGCTGCTGTGAAGTTGCTCTTGTCTGGTACCATGGAGACTTTAAACTGGTCTTGGCCCTCTGAGGAGTCAGCTAAGACAAGCTTATTATCCTCTTCCTTGTCTTCCATCTTCTTTGCCTCTCCAGGTTCTGAAGCAATCTGAGATGTCACTGAGGTGGGAAAAGTGCAAAGTTCTTTGGGGTTCTGATTGTGGATGTTTTCATTTTCTTTGACCTCAGGAGTTCTTACTGGTTTCTCTGGTGGTTCTGGATTAGGAGAGACCTCTAGGGAGGTCCTAGGACTTGGAGTCTCAGTCCCCAAGGAGACCCTAGGGCTGGTGGGTGAACCCCCTCCAGAGGCTGGAGGGTATCTTCCTTGAGGAGGGCCTGGGGCTTGGAGTATCCCTGGGTGGAGGAGGCCTACTACGGGGTGCTGAGGTCCTCTGGAGAGAGGCTGTCTTCTTTGGTTGTTCAGATCCTTCACTTGTGGTGCAAGTCCAAAGGACTACTTCTGCAGCAGATGATGAAGGCTGCCCTGAAGGGCTCAGGGCTCTGCCTGGTGATGGAGCTGGGGAGCTAGGGAGAACTTCCCCCTGGGACTTGCCACTCTCAATGGTAGGTGAGGGCTTGGCCTGGGTGGGGCTATTGCAGGCTGGTAGAGGCTCTTCTTCCTCAGAGGAGCTTGCTTCAGATTCTTCCTTTTCTATTTCTTCATCTCCTAAGGGCTCCTTGATCTCAGAATTATCTTCCCCCAGGGCTGCATCAGGTGCCAGATCTTCAGTTGTTGAGACAGATTCACTCTCACTCTTCAAGGAAAGTGTAGAGGGACTAGTAGGTGAGATAAGAGGACTGGAGACCACAAATGTTTGAACTGGGGGAGAAATGACTAAAGAGCGCCTGCTGCTGCTTGATAGTCCCTTTACTACAAACACTTTATTGGAATGTTGCTTCTCCAGTTTGCTTATCACCTCCTAGAGATTGTGGTTCAGCTTGCTCATTTCCCTGTAGAAGACATTCCTCAAGTTGGAAATGTTTTGGAAGATGGTCACATAGTAGCCAATATGACTATTATAAAGAATAGGCAGCTCCTCTAGTAGTTCTTAGTTCAGATCTTCAAACAGTCTGGGCATTGTTGAACTCTTCCTCTGTCTTGGAAGTCTTGGCCTCATCTTTCTTCTTGGCATTCTGCACTGAGTCCAGGTGATGTCGGGCACCATCATAATCCACGAGTTTTCAACCCCACTTGGCAACTCTCTCCTTAATAATCACTGAACTGGGCCAAGTAGTAAACCAAAGGTGAACGATTTGAACAAAACACTAACAACTTCTACTAACAACAGGCAGAAGACCACAAGCTATACAAGGACCTTGAGAACTTCCTTAGTGCAGCTAAAGTGAGGCATGAAAGTTCAAAAAGAGTGTCAGAAACCCTGTAGGAGATCTACAGCAGCAAGTGGGATGGTCATGAGGAGCTGAAGGCCATTGTAGGGAATAATGATCTCCTTTGGGAAGACTATGAGGAGCAACTGGCTGACCAGGCTGTGAGGACCATGGAAAACTAATTTTTGTATTTTTTGTAGAGATGGGGTTTTGCCACATTACCCAGGCTGGCCTCGAACTCATGCAATTCACCTGCTTCAGCCACCCAAAGTGCTGGGATTACAGGCTTGAGCCACTGTGCCTGGTGATAAAACTATTTTAAACTGGAGAGAAGTGGATGGAATCGATCAAATGTTTGTTGAGCCTACTATGTGCACTGATTCACTCATCCCGCAAGTATTTATGGAATGCCTGCTCTGTGAAGTCCCCATGCCGGGTGGGCCCTGCCTGAGGATGCAGAAACTAACAATAGGGCATAATCTTACTGACATGGAGTTTACTGGGCAGGACAAACTTATGTCAAATACTGGCTATTATTGTGTCTATGGATGGATCATCCTGACATCTTGGTATTTCAGTTGCTGAGTAGTGATTGTATAATTTTTGTGCTTTTTATGTCTTTTGTGAGGAGGATAGGAAAATAGGTACAATTTTACCTCTGTTATTTTGGAAGCTGGGAGGATAAATGAAAGAGATGAAAGATAGGTTAATTGGTTTGCATATTTAACAGTAGCTTACAGGAAAAAAGAGTTAAAACAAAAGCTCAAAATGAGAATTAAAGACAAACATGTATTGATGCTATGCATGCTCTCCTGGTTTTCCAACAGTAGTTAAATGGAAAATCAGAAACAATTTTACCACTTCACAATAGTTAAACAAAGAAAACACTACCAAGAACAAAACCCTCCCTCTGCTACCTTGAGCCCATTTGTCTCCCCTCTTGCTGGTGTCTCTCTCTTTCCCACAGACAACACTTCCCAGTCCTGGCACTTCTACAGTACGTCAACAGAAATAAGAGCATGTGCCCAGCAGCTACAATTAGCTAGTCACTGAGATTGTGAAAACCCATTCAACTCCCTGGTTTAGGCTAAGTGGCATTTTCAATATATCTGTGGTACTGAGGAAAAGCAGGCAGGAACAAAGACACCAGTACTATCTCCAAATAAGAGTAAGGCTTCAGTGTCCCTCCACTGGGAGAGCGAAAGGATTCAGGACCCCGACACATATGCACAGGTGTTGTCTTTTGCAGACCAATTTGGCCACATTTTGCTGTGGTTTACACGGCACCGTGGAAATCAGTGTGGTCCCTTAGGAAAGAGGAATGGAGGATCTGTCAGGAAACCTGGATTCTGGAGCCAATGCTATGGCTTCCTCGAGGCTTCTGAGTCTCAACTTTTCTGCCAAGTGAGGACAGTAATGTTCAACTTCTTACCTCTCAGCACAGAAATGAAAATTAAATGGATTAATATGTCAAAGTGATTTTTAAAATTGTAAGGTATGATGCCTATAGGAATCATTAACACTGAATAACACTGTTGAATATCAAAGGTTTTTAAATGCAAAATGAGGCAACTACATAGGAGTTTATTATACAAGATTATGCTGCAAATCTCTGCACTGCTGCAGAGGTTATCTAGCACTTGAAGAGATACTGTTTGAGGCTAGTGGAGCCAAAACCACTGGCAATGATAAATCTACAGCGTCAGAGGAAAGGACAACACAGGAACTAATGATGTTGCAAAAGGTGCTGAGTAGTTGGCATAACCAAATCCAGATGTCCATGGAAGAAGGGCAGGGGACATTTCTGACAATTGAAATGTACAAACAAGCCCTGAGCCACCATCAGGTGAAAGACATCTCTGCCCTGCCTACCATATGGCCAGAGTGGCTTACAGGTAGCTCAACCATGGGATGGATTTGGCCTCATCACTTCCCTTGCTCACCTGGCACATAAAACTAATAAAAATCATTGCTGGAAACAACTCAAATGTCCCTGACTGATGAATGGATGAGTACAATGTGGTACATCTCTATAATGGAATATTATTCAGCCATAAAAAGGAATGATATACTGATATATACTACAGTGTGGATGGATCTTGAAAATACATGCTAAGTGAAAGAAGTCAGATACTATGTGACTGGTAAGACACATAATATGTGACACAAAAGGCCACATATTATGTGACTCCATCTGTATGATATGTCTGGAACAGGCAAATCCTAGAGACAGAAAGCAGATTGGTGTCACCTAATGCTGGGGAGTTGGGGAAAAAGAAGAGCTACTGCCAATAGTGGGTGTTGAAAATTATCTAAAGATTGATTGTGGTGATCATTGCACGTATCTGTGAATATACTAAAAACCATTGAATTATGTACTTTAAATGGGAAACTTGTAGTTTTTAAGTCATGTTCCCTCTCTGACCTGTTCCTAACTAACATTGGCATTCTCTGGCCAAGGTCAACAGCATCACACAGTTAAATCCACTCTCTCCCATTAGTGCTCCTATGAAGAGACAGCTGTGTGTGCAGGGACAGGGCTCTGAAACCTTATTGCAGACATATGCTGCAGTTCTTAGGTGAGACTTCCTCAGGCACTTTTAATAGTCTGTCTTCCTTTAAGCCTCTATTAAATTAGAACAATTTAGGTATTTTGCGTTCTCTGTTTTCTTTCATGGTCTTCTCAGAATCAGATTAGAGAGACAAAAATAAACCAACTCTCTGCTTTCCAAAACCAATGACTATTTAAAATGGATCTGTCTAGGTTAGGGACAGACAGCTTTAGTCCAACCAGTAGTCACTAGCTGACATTTCTGCACAAACCCACAGTTATCACCTTTGCTCTTACTTATGCCTTATGATGTTTCCCATTTACCCAAAATACATCATTCTTATTACTCTCTCTCATGGGCTCTTCTCTTTCTTAGCAGTTTTGTGTGGGTGTTTGCTTATATCCCCATATTCCCCACCTCCACTGCTCCATAGCTTGCAAGCTTCAGCTCTGACAGTGAAGTTCACCTTCCTGGCCCCAGAACCTGGCACAGACAAGACCTTCAATAAACATTTACTGAAGACATAATAGAACCCTCAGAGTGCTGTTTTGGAGGTGAGTCATGATCAAGATTGCCTCATTTCCTTTAGGTAATAAGTAATATTTAGTCAAAAGAGTCTGAGCTCCTCCACCTGTCCTTAAACCAAATTTGTAGTGAGCACACATTTCCTCCCAAGTGTTCTTCCCTTTGGAGAAAACCCATTGTCTATGGGGTCTTGAGGGGTTGATCGTTTGGCCCCACACCTGGTCAATGATATGGCCAGTGGTTGTTATTCTGGCCACTTTGATTGGGTAAAGGTTGGGCACATGACCAAAACTTGGCAGATTGGAGTCCTCTTGAAACATCTCCACCAGCACTTTCAGGAAAGATGTTCTAAGACAGAGTTTCTCAATATCGGCCCTCTTGACATTTTGCTCTGGATAACTGTCTGTTATGGGAGCTGTCTTGTACATTCTAGGATGGTCAGCAGCATTCCCAATAGATGCCAGCAACAAGTCCCAGTTGTGACAACCAAAAATATTTCTAGACATTGCCAAATTTCCACGGCGGTGGGGTGCAAAATTAACCCTAGTTAGGAACCACTACTGTAAGATGTGCCAGCGAGGACAAAATAAACTGGACTTGCCTGCATCTGTGCTCCTTGTGGCTCCCTGGAAGGAAGCTTCCATGGAGAAGCCATCTGCAACAAGAGAAGTTGAAGTCAGCAGGAAAAGAGAAAGAAAGTTGAGATGTGGAGAAAGAGACCTAATGATATCTGTTAAATTTCACTTGAATTTGATTTTGGGGGGTTACTTGCAACTAAAGTAGACTCCTGACATATATAACCCATCCATCACCTTAATCCATAACAACCCAGTTTTTCTTCTAGAAACTCATTTGCCTATTCTAACCAAATAAGACGAGCTGGTCAAAAATGTCCATGATCAGGCCAAAAAAAAAAATCAGACATAAAAACCTCCTGCCCATCCTTGGATACATCTCGATCAACTTTTGTATTCTTCATATTTGTCTTAGCATAGTGTGGGACACAAAGTAGTTATCTTCCAAAAGAGGTACGAGAATTTCCTGGCACTGCCTTAACAAATTATCACCAATCCAGTGGCTTAAAGTAGCAGAAATTTATTCTCTCACAGTTCTGGAGGCCAGAAGTCTGAAATCAAGGTGTCAGCAGGATTGTTTTTCTCTGGAGACTCTGAGAGAAGCCTTTTTTGGTTGTCACAACTGAGGCTTGTTACTGTCATCTACTGGGAATGCCTCTGCTCCATGCCTTTCCTAGCTTCTGGTCATTGCCAGCAGTCCTTGGTGTTCTTTAGGTTGTAGCTGCACTGTTCCATCTCTGCTCTCATCATCACACGACCTTTTTTCCTATGCATCTCTGTTCATGAGAGTCCTCTTCTCTTATGAGAACATCAGACATTGGACTTAGGACCCACCCTATCCAGTATGACTTCATCTTAACTAATGACATACACAAAGACCCTATTTCCGAATAAGGTCACATTCTGAGGTTCCAAGTGAAGGTGAGTTTTGGAGGATACTATTAAACACTATGCAGTTGGCAGAACAATACCTTATATTTGTAGAGAACTTTACAGTTTGTAAAGCATTTTTAAGAAAAGAAATAGGGCAGACAGTTATACAAGTCCCATTTTTTCAGGTTGCCCTTATGATGAGTGAAGAACACTGAGCTCCACAGAGTAAGCTAGAGAACCACTTGACACCGCCAGCTGAGAGACTGGAAAGAGTCCTACTGCAGACCACTATCCCTCTAATCTGTACTCTGCCTCAAATTTTATCTGCAGCCTCAGCTCAGGGATCTAAATGCTCACTATCTTGTTTTAAGAGCCATCTGAATTTCCATTTGGAATTCTATCCAAAGCAATACACCACCAAAGCCAGCCAAAGAAACTGCTATTTATTTTTCCAGTTTATTTTGCAACATGGGCATGCATTTTTAATGCATATATTAATCAAACTGCTTTCTAGATGCTTTGACCCAGAAGCTAAGTTCAAAGACTCCAACAAGGCACTGGCAATGGCAGCCAGAATCTTGGCATTTAACGGTTATTACATATCAAGGGTCTTTGTTCTCATATGATCACTAGCAATGGCTCCTGGATGGAAGCAAATGAGAAAATAGAGGTAACTTTGCTTTGCTTCATGGCCAAATCCTGAGGTGAAAAAACTCAACATCACTAGAGAATCTTGGAACATTCAAGAGTTCTTTAAAATAAAATAACTCATTACTTCATGATCATAATATCATATGGCAGGACTAAAATCTAAACTGAAGCTAAAAGTAGAACTCTGGGAATACATTTTGAAGCACGGTCATGCTTACCTCCAGTTATCAATGATAGTCATTTGAAATGTTGGATTATCTCCACTCATTCTTGCTTTCCAGTAAGAAATAGGACTTCAATTTCATTTGTGAGAAGGGACTCTGTTTTCTCTCTACTTACTCTCAGTATCTAGCCAACTGAAGAATTTGACAGAGTGTTAATTCTCCCTAAGATATACTGTCCTCAGGTAGCAGTTATTAATCAAAGAAAGACTACAAATAGCACTTTAAGTGAGGATTTACTAAAATCAGTTTTTGCACTGTAGACATTAGCACTGCCTGTGTCTATGTTTACCTAGAGTTAGGAAGACAGATGAGAACCATGTTTTCCCCAGGATCCAGTCCCAGAAGTTATGGTTTAAGCTTGGGAGGAAGACATGAAGGCAAGCTCATTGAATTGTGCAGACAGATGAATCATTTGTTGGGATTCAGGGCTCCATTTTACATTTTACTGCTCAGGTGGACAGATAACTTTGTTCTTGACATTCTGGACAGGGGCAGCCCATCTTCACAACTCTGATCAATTTGCACCAAGAGGGTGAAAAGTCACAAGACACTCAGACTTGCTGGCTATTTCACTGGCCTAAGTCCACCTACAGACTCTCTCTCTCTCTGTCTCGCTTTCTGTCTTTCTCTCTCTTTCTCTCTTTTTCTTTTGGGAGGTCTGTGACTTCTCAGACCCTGATTCCAAGTAATCCAGACCAGAAATATCTTAAGAACCCCCAGTCAGTGAGCTGGTTCTTTTTGCCTTCTAAAAGGCAAACAAGTTTCCTGTTGTCAGCAAACAAAATACCCTAGCCAAAATAAATGATATTTTTATAGGCAGGACTTTAATCACCTGAATCAGAAAAAGAACGTTTATCTCTCCCTAACCTAAAAACTCACCAAACTATATCAAAACTACCAAACATCCATTACTGAGATGTGAAAAGCACATATTTGGTCTTGAGCTGTAATGTGTAATTCAAGCTTTAAACACACGTGTGCTTATGTAAAACTCTATAACCATCCCCCAGAAGATTTTATGCCATGATTACACCTTTCATAACACTGTGTTAATTCATAACTTTTATTTTTTTCTTTGAATAAAAGAGGAATGCAAATAGAAAACTGAGTTGTAAACAAAATTTTAAATCTCAAAACAGAATTCCGAAGATGAAGTTGATAATTCTGCCATGAGAATAATACGTAATGGTCAATAACTTGGGTGATGAGGAAATGTAGAAACTTCCATACAAGAAGAGAGTATGAGTCAACAATTTACAAAGTTGAAGTCTAAAAGAAATGCTGTGTCAACATTTGTAATACCCTGAAGTAAATGGAGAAGGTTGACATGAACTCATTTACCATAAGATGATGAGACCCTTGTTCTCACCATCTTCACCATTGGTGGTTCCCACACAAATGGAAGATTTTAACAGGAATGTACAGGCTGAAATTCTAAACAGATTTAACACAGTTAGGCTTCAGGTTAATATGCAGGAAGCTGAGAGTTCTGCAGTAGGATGAAAGAAAAGTTTGGGATGGCTAGGAGAAAGTGTAGGTCACACTTGTTTTAGAATTTGGTGTGAAAAGACTGTCATTAGCAAAGACAAAAACCCGTGAAGAATAAACCATAGGTTCAACAGAAAATGATATAACTTTCTTTTATTTTTTTTAAACAGCTTTTTGTGGTACTTCTGACTCCTACACACGACACTCAAGGGTCCTATCACCTTTCATAATCTTGGACAAATCAGGTCATCCAGATGGATTTCAGTTCTGCATGTGTACAAAATGAAAGGTTGAATAATCTCCAAGGGCACTTTGAGCCCTAACATTCTATGCTCTTATTCTTTAGAATCATTTTGGAATAGTGGAACAATGATAGACCCTGGAATAAGAGAGACAAGTATTTAAATCCTAGTTCTCTTCCTTAATAGCTGTCCACTTTTGAACTACTAAGTTGTTCAAAACTGTGTAAGTTTATTGAGCTCAAATTTCTTAACTGAAAAATAAAAATAAGAATCCATCTCATAGGGTTTTATGAAGATTAGCTCTAACATATATAACATACCTAGCCCAGTGCCTGGCACCCAACGCACAGTCAACATTAGCCTTTTAGATCATCCTGCTCACTAGTTCCCCTTCCCAGCTTTCTTCAGATTTTACTGAATAGACTTGCTTCCCGACACATCACACATCCTATATAAATACCTCTGTTTCATCATGCTAACTTTGTAATAATTTTGTTAGCACTATTTTAGTTGATCAACTTTATGCAAATCCCAAAACAAACGCCCAGCAAATTATGAGCCAGTTTCGTAATGTTAGAGATCCAAAGGGAAGGGAATACATAAAAGTCTGCATTAAAAACCGTGGCTTTTCCATGGCTATGGCAAACTACACAGGAAACAGATTTCACAGTTTGGAAATTATCAGAGGCAAAATAGACCATTTGAGCTCTGGGAAAAGCATTTCAACCTCAAAGGATAAGAACAAAAGGAAAATAGTAACTACAACAAATGGCCAGATCCAAAGGTCCATTTTACCTGGGTTGAAGAACAGAAACCTAGAGCTGAAAGGGATGATAGCTAATTCCAGACTCCTTATTCTATAGATGGAGAAATTGCTTGCCCACTCATTTCTTAGCCCCATACAGCACCTTCTATGAAGCCACAGTAGCCTGAATTTCTTGCACACAGGCACATGAGATTTCCTATGTGTTGGTGTGAGTGCCTACCACCTTACTAAGTAAGAAGACCCAGATTACTGTTCAAAAGCAAGTGGTTAAGAACTATCCAATTGGCCGGGCGCGGTGGCTCAAGCCTGTAATCCCAGCACTTTGGGAGGCTGAGACGGGTGGATCATGAGGTCAGGAGACCGAGACCATCCTGACTAACATGGTGAAACCCCGTCTCTACTAAAAAATACAAAAAACTAGCCGGGCAAGGTGGCGGGCGCCTGTAGTCCCAGCTACTCGGGAGGCTGAGGCAGGAGAATGGTGTAAACCTGGGAGGCGGAGCTTGCAGTGAGCTGAGATCCGGCCACTGCACTCCAGCCTGGGCGACAGAGCAAGACTCTGTCTCAAAAAAAAAAAATAAAAATAAAAATAAATAAATAAAAAAAGAACTATCCAATTACCAACAGTTTACATAATACATGCATACATAAATTATGTATGTGCATTTTGTATGTGTGTATATAGTGCAAACGTATTTAATATATAAGTAACAGTTCTATCTTTGTAAGATAGGTTCAAATAGAAACCCTAAAGATACTACAATAAAAATTAATGTTTTTGTGGAAAATTTCATTTCTGAAGAATTCTTCAGATTTTTTTTTTTTTTTTTTTCTGAGACGGAGTCTTGCTCTGCCGCCCAGGCTGGAGTGCAGTGGCCGGTTCTCAGCTCACTGCAAGCTCCGCCTCCTGGGTTTACGCCATTCTCCTGCCTCAGCCTCCCGAGTAGCTGGGACTACAGGCGCCCGCCTCGTCGCCTGGCTAGTTTTTTATATATATATATTTTTTTTAGTAGAGACGGGGCTTCACCGTGTTAGCCAGGATGGTCTCAATCTCCTGACCTCGTGATCCGCCCGTCTCGGCCTCCCAAAGTGCTGGGATTACAAGCTTGAGCCACTGCGCCCAGCCCAGATATTTTTTAATGCAACATTTATCCACATGCTCCAGGAGTCAAGACAGAGCCCCCAAGCTCAAATAATCCAGAAAAAGCCACCTTCTCTATTCTCACATCACCCTTGACAGGAGTGATAAGGAAGCAACAGAATGCTGCATGCATGTGGCATGAGGCCCACACCTCTAAAAACACAGCCCAGGCCCATGAATTGCTTGGAAACCATGAAGTCTGAGCCCATCATGCCCTTCATCACTTTTCCCATCTGTTACAAAGTCTACTAGGTGATCCATCATCCTGACTCTAATCTCTGAATTATTTTGGGCACTGAGGCAATTCCCCACCATCATGCTTCCTCCCCAGAATTTCTATTTGGTTTTAAATTTAACTATTTTATGTCACTTTATTGATATTCTCTATTTGGTGAGAAATTGTTCTCATATTTTTCTTTGGTTCTTTAGACATAATTTCCTTCAGTTGTTTGAACATATTTAAAATAGCTGATGTAAAGTCTTTGTGTAGTAAGTCTAATGTATGAGCTTCCTCAGGGACAATTTCTATTGATTGCTTTTTCTCTTGTGTATGAGCCATACTTTCTTATTTATTTCAATGTTATATAATTTTTTGTTGGAAATTGGACATTTTAAATAACATAGCATGGGAACTATGGAAATCAGATATTTTTCTCTCTCCAGGATTTGTTGTTGTTGCTGCTGTTGCTGCTGTTTGTTTATTCAGTGACTTTTCTGAAGTAATTCTATAAATACTGCATTCATTGTCATCTGTGGCTGCTGAAGTATCTACCTGGTAAGCATGGTAATCAGCAACTAAGTAGACAGATATTTTCTTTAACTTATGGAATCAATAAGTCTTTGCCAAGAAACTCTATATGCATCTTGAGAGAGGCATCAACACTCCATCAGTCAGTTTACAACTCTGCTTTAGCGCTTACCTCCTGCCTGGGCACAGCCTTAAGGTCAGTTAGAGGTGAGAGCACAAATCCTTCTCAAGTCTCTCCTGGGCATGTGCACAGCCTTACACATAAGCATGGCCTTCTAGATTCCCAGGAATGTGAAGGACTTTTTTTTTTTTTTTTTTTTGAGACAGAGTCTCATTCTGTCGCCCAGGCTGGAGTGCAGTGGCCGGATCTCAGCTCACTGCAAGCTCCGCCTCCCGGGTTCACGCCATTCTCCTGCCTCAGCCTCCCGAGTAGCTGGGACTACAGGCGCCCGCCACCTCGCCTGGCTAGTTTTTTTTTTTTTTATTTTTTTTTTAGTAGAGACGGGGTTTCACCGTGTTAGCCAGGATGGTCTCAATCTCCTGACCTCGTGATCCGCCCGTCTCGGCCTCCCAAAGTGCTGGGATTACAGGCTTGAGCCACCATGCCCGGCCGTGAAGGACCTTTTTAAAATGGCTTTTGGTCATTTCATTTCCCAGATTTTCCTTTTAAGCTTTTTGATTGGGCTATTGTTTGGTCAAACTGTTATCTATCATCTCAGGTAGCTAGGATACTAAACAATTGCTATTGATTGTTTTCAACAAATCCTCCTGGAGAAAGCGGGCAAGCTCTGACTCAGGTTAAATAAAAACAAACATTGTGAGTGGGGTCTTCCATGAAACTAACAGACAGGTCAAATAATGACAATTCTCTGTAAATGGAGCTTTGGAGGAGCTCCAAACCCACTTTGCTCCCTCTAGAGGCTGTCCAGCTGCTGGTTTTCACTGGCATCATGAGCTGTTGCTTTTCAAAACTACCACAGAGCTAGAGAGAACAGGATCAGAATAGGGTAAATTGAAATGCCACAAAGTCCATGATTCTATCAATATTTATCCAGTTTTCTTGTAAAAACCACTCTCTGGATTGCTGCAAACTTTTAGCTGATTTACAGAGTTCTGGGGAAGTGGATCCTGACAACTATGCCAGTGTTCTAATTGTTTTTATGAAGAAGAGGATTTTTGAAAGTCCTTATTCTGACATTCTCATTGATATCCCTGTGGGCTAGAGTACTGCCAGAGCCATCTAATTGGTCCTAATGTCTCCTGTCTGTCTTCTCTCCAATCTGTCTGTATAATGCTGCTGAAGTAATGAACAATTCTAATGATGTCCTCCCTCGCTTAAAAACCTACAATGATTTCCCATTCCTTTCACTAATATTGAAATATTTTACTGTGGAACAAAAATTCTCCATGATCTCGTTCCCACCTACCTTGCTGGCTTCATCTCCCACAATTCACCTTAACTTCCAGTCAACTGGACTGGCTGTCATTCACAGATCAAAATCCCTGGCCTCCTTGGTGACACATCTGATCTTTTCAGCAAGAAGTTCTCTCTTTCCCCACCTTCTTTACTTCCAGAGCTTTTCCACTGTGCTTTCACATGGCAGGGAGAAAGTACATTCAGTGGCTCAAAACTCAATGTTTTTTTTTCTATAATTTCAACTTTTATTTTAGATTCAGGAGGCACATGGGCACATTTGTTACATGGGTATATTATATGACATGGAGGTTTGGGATACAATTAAACCCATCACCCAGATAGTGAGCATAGTACCCAATAGGTAGTTTTTCAACTCTTGGCCTCCTTCCTACCTTCCCACTCTAGTAGTCTCCAGTGTCTATTGTTGCCATCTTCATGTCCATGAGTACCCAGTGTTTATCCCTCACTTACAACAACATGCAGTATTTGGTTTTCTGTTCCTGCATTGATTTGCTTAGGGTAATGGCTTCCAGCTGCTTCCATGTTGCTGCAAACGACATGATTCTCTTCTTTTTTATGGCTGCAAAACCTCAATATTAAAAGTTAGTTAGACCCAAAGAATCTAGAATACTTTACAGACCTCATGATGGTATATTTGCATATATCCAGAATCTCTAATGATCTTAAAAAAATCAACAAGCAAAAAACAAATAATGTCATTGAAAAGTGGGCAAAGGACATGAATAGACATTTCTCAAAAGAAGACATACTAGTGGCCAACAAATATATCAAAAAATGTTCAACAGTACTAATCATCAGAGAAATGCAAATCAAAACCACAATGAGATACCATCTCACACCAATCAGAATGGCTATCACTGAAAAATTAAAAAATAACAGGTGTTGGTGAGGTTGCAGAGGAAAGGGGATGCTTATACATTGTCAGTGGGAATGTAAATAAGTTCAGTCACTGTGGAAAGCAGTTTGGAGATTTATCAAAGAACTAAAAATAGAACTACCAATCATCCCAGCAATCCCATTACTGGGTATATACCCAAAGAAAAATAGATCATTCTACCAAAAAGACACATGCACTCATATGTTCATCACAGCACTATTAACAGTAGCCAAGACATGGAATCAACCTAGGTGTCCATGAATAGTGGATTGGATAAAGAACATGTGATACATGGAATATTATGCACCCATAAAAAGAATACAATCATGTCTTTTGCAGAAATATGGATGCAGCTGGAGGCCTTTATCCTAAGTGACTTAACACAGAAACAGAAACCAAACACTACATATACTCACTTATAGGCAGGAGTTAAACAATGGGTATACATGGATATAAAGCTGGGAATAAGAGATACTGGGGACTACAAGAGGGAAGATGAGGAAGGGAGCCAAATGTTGAAATCCTTCCTATTGGGTACTATGCTCACTACGTGGGTGACAGATTCAGTCATACCCCAAACCTCAGCATCACACAATATACCCATGTAACAAACCTATACATGTGCTCCCGAATCTAAACTAAAAGTTGAAATTGAAAAAAAAGAAGAGATAAGTTAAATGTTTCATAGCAGATAGGATGACTATAACTTAAAAAAATGTGTTGTACTCAGGTGGCAAACACCCTAGATACCCTGACTTGATCACTGCACATCATATATATGTAAAAATTTTCTCACATGCCTCATAAATTTGCACAAATAAAAAAATAAAATTTTTATTAGAAAAATATGGTAGTGACTAATGTGATAGGAAACACAGCAAGACCTAAACCAGGCGCACGTGAAGATACAAAATACCAGGGAATAAATGGATTCCTTTAGCCTCTGAGGTAAGAGCTGGAGTTTTAGTGCAATGCCAAAATCAATTCTGAGGAATCTGAATAAGAGATTACCAAATGCTACGAAAGGCAGTTAAAAAGGTTCTAACTTGGAGATAAAGATCAAAGTTTAGGAACCTGGGAATCAGGGAGTAATAGGAAACAGGTGATCAGATTTTGCTGTGGCGGTCAGGGTTTATCTGGCCCTAAGCTGTTTTTATTTTTTTTTTTTGAGACGGAGTCTCCCTGTGTCTCCCAGACTGGAGTGCAGTGGCACGATCACGGCTCACTGCAAGCTCCACCTCCCGGGTTCACGCCATTCTCCTGCCTCAGCCTCCCAAGTAGCTGGGACTATAGGCACCCACCACCACATCCGGCTAATTTTTTTTTGTATTTTTAGTAGAGACAGGGTTTCACCTTGTTAGCCAGGATGGTCTCGATCTCCTGACCTTGTGATGCACCCGCCTTGGCCTCCCAAAGTGTTGGGATTACAGGTGTGAGCCACCACACCTGGCCCCTAAGCTGTTTTTAATGGACCAGGGTGCTTAAGCCAGTCTTGGCCTGTGACTTACTGCAGGCCCCTCTGGCATCTGATAGATCTCTGCAATACGAATGGGTGGCGCTGGCTCACAGACTAGATAAGGCTTTAACACAGACAAAAAGGAAGAAAGAAATTTACTCTACAATTCAATTATGCTAGTCAGTGGCACATTTCTTTCCCAAGTCCCAAACACATTCACATAGTCTGAGACTGCAAGGCAGATATCTCAAAAATAAACTTCTCAAATGAAAGAAAATGGATTTTAAATTGCAGAGGTAACATTTCTATTTCATGCCATCTGTTATAACTCAAGTTTTTCCAGCTAATGGATTATTCATCAGAAATGATGAAAACATTTTTGAGATCAAAAGTATGTTATTGGAAAGAAAGATATTCAAAAATGTTAAGATAATCTAAAAGTATTGACTCAATATATATTTTCTCTTAAAACTTACAGATATTGATTATGCATCAGTGTAACTTGGATAGACCAAAATGATGATATACTAAGCCTTTTCCTCAAATAAACCTAGAAATGTGAGTGAACATTTTATCTATTTTACAAATCTCCTTGCACTACTACTAAAGTGTGGGCATTTACATGAAGAGCATTCTACCTTGCAGATTCCCTTCAATCTGACATGATAGACAAAGGTAGCTGACCAAAGATTAGGAGACCCAGTTCCTGGTTATCTCTCTGTCTCCCCTCTGCAGACACAGTTAACCCTAGTGGTCTAATCTGATCAAAGCAAAAGTCTCAAAGTCCCTAATTTCAATCCCAACCAATACTGACTGCTGACTTGTATCAGAAAACAATTAGGATTTCCTAAATTAGGGCTTGTACAAGTACCTCAGAATCAGAAGGAATCAAGACATTCAGTCAACCACATGGTGTGGTTAAGAACAAGACACAAACAAAAAATAGTATGAGATATCTACCATCAGCCTCCCTACATAATCAACACAGCAACGTTGTTCAGAGGAGAAAATGAGATTTCAGTAATATCTTGACTCTAATATCAACATACGGCCAACTAGAAACAAACGGTAGGGGAAAGCTTTCCCTAACATGATAGTTAGAAGGTAGCCATTGAGTGGTCTGTCCTCATTCACATCTGCTGACACAGATGTAGAAGCTCTCTCACCCACCTGCACTGCAGGCCTAACCCCACCCACATAGTGAGCAAGTACCAAAGTCAACAAATGACTAACTGTAGCATTCTAGCTTAGGGCAATTCCTATGCTCAGTTCATTAGACAACACAGGGGCCTCGCAATGGGTGACTAAACAAAGACGTATAGGACTCTGTAGACTTGCAATTTACAGAAACGCATAAATGTCCTCCTCTAAGCAGGAGATAGACCTGATGGCATCTGTCTGGGTGTTACCATCATGCCTTCAACTTCTGATGCTCTTTTTCCTTTCTTTTATTAGTGATGGAATGATGGAAATTTATAGAAATCAGGAGTGTAGGCATTTGGGATTGTATGCAGGTAAGCACCATCTTTGACGTCTTCTAGGCTGTTGACACACTCCAAAGCAATGGCTAGGCTTTGTCCCCACTCTGCCTATCCTAGGAGAAAGTGATTGACACACCATCCTGTAGACTGTAACTGTATTATATGTATAATAAAGATTTACTACAATGGGAGGAGGTTTGCTAACACTTGCTGCTTTGCTGAACAAGTGTACCCGCTTTGCAAAACATTGACTTACGCAAATGAAAGAACAGTGGCATACTCCAGGAGTGCTGACTTCATTTTTCTTCACAATGTAAAGTCTACGTTGTGGATAATTTTAGCATTAGTTAGGAAAATGTGGCTACCTTTAAATACAATGCATTGAAAATAGCACAGGAGACCAGGTGTTTAAGTTGACATACTAAATCTGCAACTCTTTAATTGTATTATCTTAACTCTTTAATTGTATTATCTTGGTCACATCTCTAAACTTCCTTGGCCTTTCTTTCTTCAGAATTAGGGTGACTGAAATGGATTAGTGAGTGTAAGACTGACGATGCATTCGAATCACCTGTGAAAATTATAAAAATCACAGACACCACTGCTCAATCCAAACCACTTACAGTACACATCTCTAGAGTGGGCACCTTGGACAAGCTTCAAGCTTCCTTTCCTTTTCTGTTTTACAATCCTTGAACTCAATGATAATTTTGAAACCATTTATCCATTCAGTGGATATGTATGCAGTGCCTATTATGTGCCAGGGTTTTATGAGGTGAATTGAGCTCTCACCCCTAATTCATACATTGAAGTCCTGACCCCAGTGCCTCACAATGTGACTGTATTGTATTTGGAAATAATCTTTAAAAAATTAATTAAGTTAAAATGTAGTCACTAAATCATTCTACTATAAAAACACATGCACACATACATTTACTGCAGGACTATTTACAATAGCGAAAACTTGGAACCAACCCAAATGCCCATCAATGGTAGACTAGATAAAGAAAATGTGGCACATATACACCATGGAATACTATGCAGCCATAAAAAAGAATGAGTTAATGTCCTTTGCAGGGACATAGATGAAGCTGGAAGCCATCATTCTTAGCAAACTAACACAGGAACAGAAAACCAAACACTGCATGTTCTCATTCATAAGTGGTAGTAGAACAATGAGAACACATAGACACAGGGAGGGGGACATCACACACCAGGGCCTGTCAGGGGGTGGGGAACTGGGGGAGGGATAGCACTAGGAGAAACATCTAATGCATGCGGGGCTTAAAACCTGACAAGTTGATGGGTGCAGCAAACCACCATGCCACATGTATACCTATGTAAAAAACCTGCATGTTCTGCACATGTATCCCAGAACTTAAAGTAAAATAAAAAATAAAATAAAATGTGGTCACTAGGGTGGAACTAACTTAATATAACTTGTGTTCTTACAAGAAGAGAAAATTATACAAAGGACGGTCATGTGAAGACATAGGGAGAAGACAGCTAAGGAGAGAGGTCTCAGAAGAAAACAACCCTGCTGACATCCTGATCTCAGACTTCTGGCCTCTAGAATTGTGAGGAGAGAAATTTCTGTCGTTTAAGCCACCCAGTCTGTGATACTTTGTTAAGGTAGCCCTAGCAAACTAATATAAAGGATAATATGCAAGATTCTGGGTGTAGCATAGGGCAAAGCATGGAAACAGGCCACCCCCATGGAATTTACAGTTTGGCAAGAGTCAGATAAGAAAAAATTACAAATTATGCTAAGCCACAGGAACATTTAATACAAGGTGCTATAACAGAGAATGCCAAGACAGGTAGTAGTTGGCTTACGTTAGATGAGGTCGGTAGAGAAGGACTCTCTGAAGAAGTGATATTAATTAAAAGCTGTTAAGTTGAGACCTAAAGGCTGAGAATGAGACAGCCATGTAACAGCGAAAGGAAGAGCCTTCCACTCAGAGAAGCAGGAGAGGCAAAGGCCCAAGGTAAAAAGAAAATATGTGTATTTGGGGAACTGAAATGCCTCTGTGGCCAAAATGGAGTGATGAAGGGAGTGATGTGAAATGAGATTGGGTAAGTGGATAAGGGGCCAGTCTGTTGAAATCCATGGTAAAGAGTTTGGATTTTATTTCAAAAAAATTTTTTTTTAAAAAAAGCAAAGAGACTTTAAGCTCGGCTTCAGATAAACCATGTCTAACAGTACCCTTTTTTTTATTTAAATCACAAGGTTGTGGCCAAAGCATCACCCTACCTGGTTGCAGTGCACCACACCATCTTTCGTTCTTAAAATTTACACAGTGGACTGAGAAGAACAGAAGGTTACTTTTAAAATTTTCTAAACTTGAACACAAATTATAAGATCCTATTTTCGCTAATGATTGAATAAAATTTACTCTCATTTTTAAAAACACAATTGAACACTTTTAAGCGGGAAATTGATATTTATGTGTAATGGAAAGTAAAATCAGGTTCTTGCAATCTCAGCTTTGGCTACAGCATAAAGACAATAGACACCATTTTATGAAATTAGGCCCATGCTGATATTTCAAAGGGGTATTTTGAAAACCGCTTCAAGGACACCTAAGACCTGCTCCTACACTAAGTATGTAAAATCAGGATTTGGAGATTTTAAAAGATGGCTTATTCTTGTTTTTGTTGCTGTTGCTAGGTGTTTGTTTGTTTTGTTTTTGTTTTTTCAGAATTTTTGGAGAAAGTTGTAGGAACACTCTAAGTCCCACCATATATACATTGTCCAGAGCATCATATTTGTGCACTATATTAATGATATATCAATTTGGCTGAATGAGCAAGAAGCAGCCAGTCTACTGGAAGCCTTCTTAAGGTACCTGCATTCCAGAGGATGGAAGATAAACCCCAAGGAAACTCAAGGTCTTACCTCATCCTGAAGGATTTTAAGGATCCAGTGGTCTGAGGTAATGCAAGGACATCTTTAAAGTGGAGGATAAGACAAATACTACAAGATCTCACTTATATGTGGAATCTAAAAATGCTGAGCTCATAGAGGCAGAGAGTAGAAACCTGGTTACAGGGGGCTGGGGCAGGGTGCTGGGGAGATATTAGTCAAAGAGTTCAAAATTTCAGTTAAACAGGAGGAATAAGTCCAGGCAATCTATTGTACAACATTGTAACCATAGCTAACAACAATATATTGTACGCTTGAAAATAGATAAAAGAGTAGATTTTAAGTGTTCTCAACACAAAAAAAAATGATAAATCTGTGAGGTAATGCATATGATAATTTAGCTCAATTTAGCCATTTCACAATTTATACATGTAATCAAAACATATTATACCTCATAAATATATATATAATTGTATTAGTCAATTAAGAAATAAATGTTAAATATTTTAAAAATTAAAAAAATAAAGTGAAGGACAAATTACTACATCTTGCATCTCCTACTGCTAAGAAGGAACTGCATTGCCTAGTAGGCTTAGATTGAACAACCATCCCAGTTTGCCTAGGTCAGAGGAATTTCTGGGACTCAGGATTTCCTGTGCTAAAGCTGGAACAGTTCCAGGAAAACTTGTCTGGTTAGTCATCCTAGAAGACATCTTATTTTTTTAAAGCCACTTACAGTCAAGTATCTGTTTCTTGCTGCTGAAAACATTCTGACTCATACTATTTCAAAGTCTCAAAGAGAACCACTCCCCACTGACCCCCACCACCAAGTAATAACTCTGTAAATGTCTGCCGATTTAATTGAGCTCTGAGTTGAATTAGTCGTTACTGAGTTAAAAGAAGGGCATCTCTGTCAGTTATATCCTAAGTGTCTAGCACAATCCCTAGACCATAGATGGTGTTTGCCAAATATCTGCTTAAAGCCAGAATGGCTTCAGGATCTTAGGAAGCAAAAGGGAAACTTTAGGAGTCCAGATGGAAAGCTGAAAATGAGAAAAACTAGTTCAGTGGAACTAAAGTCCTGGAATAATCTTTCTGCTCAAATGGACAAGGAGGAAGCTGCCCCAGGGTCAGAGAAACAGACTCTGAAGAGGACTCTAGCCTCCTCTGGTGGCTCAGAAGGGAAGGCAGTGTGCCATTTAGGAGTCTGTGCTAGGGAGGAGATGGGGAAGGGGAATGTAAAAGACAGCCTCAAGAGATTTTCCTTAGCAAAAAGA
Organism: Colobus angolensis palliatus; assembly: GCF_000951035.1. NCBI lineage: Eukaryota > Metazoa > Chordata > Mammalia > Primates > Cercopithecidae > Colobus > Colobus angolensis. Next base: position 4,034,468 of record NW_012118376.1, read on the forward strand.
GAAAGAATATGATTTCTGGTAACTTTCTTAGTATGAATTAAAGAGCTGAAACAAAGGAAACTAGAGGCTGTCTTATCTGTACTCACAGGAATGATGTGCTCCCAGGAGTGATGGCAAATGACAGCTCTCATAGGCTTGCCCTCAGCTAAAAGGGGCTGGCTCACCCAAGGTCAAGCCTCAATCCTGGGAGAAGCTTGTATTCAAAGGTTTGTCCATGCAAAGAGTATAGAAGCCCAAGCCCCTCAGTTCCACTAGGGGCAGCTCTGAAAGGCCATCCTGGCTTCAGGGCTTCCCACGGAACTGGGTAAAGCTTTTGTTTGACTGTACTGAAGTCCAATAGCTTCTTGTCCTGCAGCAGCTCTTTTTTCCTCATTGCCACAATGGTGTTGATCCAAGAGCATTTCCCATTGATTTGGGACATGGAAATGTCCTTCTAGGAGTCTGCTTCTTAGTGCCAAAAACTGGGAAGGGTCTGAGATGTTTACCCTACTTGTAAGCTAACAAGTTCATAGATGCCAGCAGAAGACACAAGACTCCTGATTCAAGAAAAAAGAATGTTAGCTGACACGGTGGCACAACCCTGTGGTCCCAGCTACTTGCGAGGATGAGGTGGGAGGATTTCTTAAGCCTAGGAGTTCCAGGCTGTGCCTAGGAGTTCCAGGCTGTAGTGCACTACGATTTTTGACTGTGAATATTTTTTTAAAAGAATGTTATTACTCATAGCATAGTAGCTAACATGAACTTCTGCTTAAATTGATTTTCCTTGCTTCTCAAATCCCACAGGTGATGCAGATTTCACCATGGGTTTGCATCACAGCTGAGAAACCCTGAGCTTAGGAAATCTCAATCTTTTAAAGAGGACTGCTAGCAAATCTGCCTATCCTTTGCCCCAGAGGGAGACATGACACTTATTGTACTGGTCCGGAAACTGGTCTTGGAGGCAGATACTGTCTCTATTTCCTACACCTCTTTGCCATATAAACATTCTTAAATAGTTCAGTACGGAGGCTAATAAAATATTATGTTATAGTTGAGTAAGCTGACACACAAATTGATAAATGTCCCATCAGCGCAAAATATTAGACATCCCTGGACTCTAATTAGGGTTTGGGGATGGGAGGGTGAAAATAGGAGGAATATTTACTTGGAAATCTCTAGAATTTCTTTGCACAAAGAGCCACACTTTAAAACAATCAGCATTAAATTTCTTGTGTGTGAAACAGCTTAAGCTGGTTAAGTAATAATTTTCATTTGTGGAGTCATGAATGCATTAACAGATGCTCAAAATAGCTTTTATTCTATTGCTAAGTGTTTTTTGTTTCCTTGAGTTTCAAGTGTTATTTAGCATCTTAAATGTTGCAAAGATTTATTTTATCATTTTTTATCATTATTAATTGTACTATGAAGATTCAATATTTTTGCACACTAGAATGAAGTACATTGTTGCTAAGTTCTGTACAATATGGTTTTTTCTTTTTCTATTTTAATGTTTCATTATTAATGTTTTATTTATAATTGACACATAATAGTTGAACATACTTATGGAGCACAGTGTGATGTTTCAGTACATGTATACATTGTATAAGGATCAAATCAGGGTAATTACAATATCCATCCCTTTAAACATTTATTAGTTATGTATGGTGATAGCATTCAAAACCTCCTCTTCTTGTACAGTATGTTTTTTAAGTTCATCATTTAGGTAAGTTTGCAGCACAGTCAACAAGCATATATCAACCCAGTTTTACATTGTAAAGTAAAAATGACCAAGTCCATCAACACTATGAGCAATACCCAATAGTTAGAAAAGGCAAGTCTTCCTTTAATGGACATATTGAGCCATTATCCTAAGATGTAATGATGTTGCTTCTGTAGGATATTATTTAGCTATGCAAAAAAGTATATTATTTGTTATTGGAGTTAAAATAGTCTCAATTATGCACAGTTTGATATCAATGATACAAAAGCAATCATGGTGCAATCAAGCAAAATGGCATTGTTGGCAGGTTCCACTTAATATTCCCAGATTATCACATTGGCAAAAGTCAAGCATTTATGAGTGTTACTGCAAAGCCAATCAAATAGTCCATTTGCATGGACCCCTTTGGTGTTTCTCAAAAGTTGATGCTCACACCCAGGGAGCATGATTAATTCACAGGGTTATTTTTCAGTTTACCCTCCTGAAGAAAATCTCCCAAGACTAGGGTTTATCTTCCTGAAGTTCAATAGCATCCAAAATCACTTGTGTTGATCCCCAGTCTTTATTAACTTTTATTAATCAGAATTTGCAATTTCTTGCATATCCTTCAATTATCAGACTAATAAATGATACCATTGTGAAAATTCCATTAAATAGAGTGCTCAGACTATTGTCCGCTCCAGTTAGTTCTATTTCCCAGTTAACAGGATAAACCAGAAATATACCTGAAAGGAATGTTTGTTAAAAAACCTTTATAAACAAATAATGTACTTGAAAGATTTAATAAGTATCCCAGTAAAAATAATAGCTAACACTATGGATTACTTGCCAGGGGCCAGTCACTGTCTTTATATATATATTAACTTACTTAATCTTCACAGCAAACCAAGGAGGTAGCTACTATTTTTCTCTTCATTTTACTAACAAAATTATTAATTTCCTCAGATTGAGAAATTAGGTGAAATGAATGGTGATATGGTTTGAATATTTGTCCATTCCAAATTTCATGTTGAAACATAATCCCCAGTATTGGACATGGGGCCTGGTGGGTGGTGATTGGATCATGGGGGCAGATTCCTCATGAATGGCTTAGTGCCATCCCCTTGATGATGAGAGTACTTGCTCTGAGTTCATGTGGATCTGGTTGTTTAAAAGTGTGTGGCACCTCTCCACTCATCTCTTTTGCTCCTTCTCTCACCATGTGAGATCTGCTTCCCCTTCACTTTCTGCCATGAATTTAAGCTTCCTGAGATCTTCACCAGAAGCAGATGCTGGAGCCATGCTTGTACATCTTGCAGAACCATGAGCCAACTAAACCTCTGTTCTTTATAAATTACCCAGCCTCAGGTATTTATAGCAATGCAAAAATGGTCTAATATGGATAATGGTACTGAGAAGTGGGGCATTGCTATAAAGCAACTTTTGAACTGGATAATGGGCACAGGTTGGAAGAGTTTGGCGGTTTCAGAAGAAGAAAAGAAGATGAGGGACAGTTTGCTCCCATTCTCACCATGTGAGATGCTAAGACAGTCTTAGAGACTGGTTAAATAGTTTTGACCAAAATGCTGGTAGTGATATGACAGTGAAGTCCAGGCTGATGAGTTTTCAGATGGAAATGAGGAACTTATTGGGAACTGGAGTAAAGGTCATCCTTGTTATGCCATAGCAAAGAACTTGGCTGCATTGTGTTCATGCTCTAGGGATCTGGAAATTTAAACTTAAGAGTGATGATTTACAGAATCTGGTGAAGAAATTTCTAAGCAGCAAAGCATTCAAGATGTGACCTGGCTGCTTCTAACAATCTACGCTTAGATGTGGGAGCAAAGAAATGACTCAAAGTTGGAACTCAGATTTAAAAAGGAAGCAGAGTGTGAAAGTTTGGAAAATTTGCAGCCTAGCCAAGTGCTACTAAAGAAAAGCCCATTTTCAGGGAAAGAATCCAAGTGGATCTTGGTAGAGATATTTGCATATCTAAAAGGAAGTCAGGTGCTAATAGCCAAGAAAATGAAAAAAAGGTACTGAAGGCATTTTTCAGATATCTCTGAGGCAGCCCCTCTATTGGTCTATGTGCCTGTTTTTGTACCAGTACCATGCTGTTTTGATTACTGTTAGCTTGTAGTATAGTTTGAATCAGTTAATGTGATGGCTCCCGCTATGTTCTTTTAGCGTAGGATTTCCTTGGTTATTCAGGCTCTTTTTTGGTCCCATATGAATTTTAAAATAGTGTTGTTGTTGTTGCTTTGGTTTGTTACTTGAAGAATGTTATTGGTAGTTTAATAGGAATAGCATTGGATCTGTAAATTGCTTTGGGCAGTATAGCCATTTTAACAATATTGACTCTTCCTATCCATGAGCATGGAATGTTTTTCCATCTGTTTGTGTCTTCTCTGATTTCTTTGAGCAGTGTTTTGTAAGTCTCATTGTAGAGATCTTTCACCTTTCTGGTTAGCTGTATTCCTATGTGTTTTATTCTTTTCGTGGCAATTGTGAATGGGATTGCCTTTCTGATTTGGCTCTTGGTTTTGCTGTTGTTGGTGTATGAGAATGCTAGTGATTTTGGAAATTGATTTTGTATCCTGTAACTTTGCTGAAGTTGTTTATCAGCTGGAGGAGCTTTTGGGCCAAGACTATGGGGTTTTCTAGATATAGAATCATGCCATCTGCAAACAGATTGTCTGACTTCCTCTCTTCCTATTTGGATGTGCTTTATTTCTTTCCCTTGCCTGACTGCTCCAGCTGGGACTTCCAACCTTGTGTTGAACAGAAGTGGTGAGAGAGGGCATCCTAGCCCTGTGCCATTCTTCAAGGGGAATGCTTCCATCTTTTGCCCATTCAGTGTAATGTTGGCTGTGGGTCTGTCATGGATGCTGTTATTATTTTGAGGTATGTTCCTTTGATATCTAGTATATTGAGAGTTTTTAACATGACACAGTGTTGAATATTATCAAAAGCCTTTTCCGTGTCTATTGAGATAATCATGTGGTTTTTGTCTTTAGTTCTTTTTCTGTGATGAATCACATTTATTGATTTACATATGTTGAACCAACCTTGCATCCCAGGGATGAAGCCTACTTGATCATAGAGAATTAGCTTTTTGATGGGCTGCTGAATTCAGTTTGCAAGTATTTTGTTAAGGATTTTTGCATGATGTTCATTGAGGATATTGACCTGAAGTTTTCTTTTTTTGTTGTATCTCTGCCAGGCTTTGGTATCTGGATGATGCTGACCTCATAGAATGAATTAGGGAGGAGTCCCTGATCCTCAGTTTTTTGGAATACTTTCAGTAGGGATGGTACCAGCCCTTCTTTGTATGTCTGGTAGAATTCAGTTGTGAATCCATCAGGTCTTGGGCTTTTTTTGGTTGATAGGCTATTTATTACTGATTCATTTTCAGAGCTTGATATTGGTCTCTCCAGGGAATCAGTTTCTTCCTGGCTCAGTCTCGAGAGGGTGTATGTGTCCAGGAATTTATCCATCTCTTCCTTCTAGTTTATGTGTATACAGGTGCTTGGAGTAGTTTCTGATTTTTTAAAAAATTTCTGTGGGGTCAATGGTAGCATTTACTTCATCATTTCTAGTTGCACAAAAACAATTTTTAAAGTATATCAAAGACTTAATGTTTCCTGCAATTTTTTTAAATTTTAAGTATGCTACAATGAATGTTTTCATAAATAAATGATTTTGTAGTCTTCTGATATTTTTCCCCTTAGGATAAAATTCCAAAAGCAAAATGGCTTGTTCAAATAATGTAAATATTTTGAGACTTTTAATGTAAATTTCCAAATTGATGTCCAGAAAGAATATGCTATTTACATTCATATCTGAGATAGGAGAACATGTAAATCTGTAGAATTAAATTATTACAATTTTTTCTAAACTTTGCCAATTAGTGAAAAAAATGGTGACTCATATTTATTAGATGTGTTTTATTCTAATGACATTGAATTCTTATATGTATATTGAAATTTTGTATCTTTTTTGTGAATTCCCTATTCATGTCCTTTTTCTACATTTTCACTGGGGCTTAAATGTCTTTATCATTGTTTCATAACTGTGCTTTTAATTTCACTGACTGATTCATGTATTCATGAATTCATTGTATTAAACAAATACCTATCAACACATACTTTACTACATAGATTACCAACATATCTCTTTTTCATTTGCTTTTATGTTTCATACATAATGATTCTGATGTACAGATATTTAAAATTTTATGTATATAATCTATCAATGCTCTCCTTTGGTTTCTGGCTTTGGTACTAGGCTTTAAAAGGCCTTACCTAGAGATGTTATGTATTTCTACATATTTATGTTTTTCTGCTTTTTAAATGACTATTATTTTTCATATTTAAATATTCATGTTTAAATATTCAAACTGTCTGGAATTTATTTCATGATAAATTATAAAGTAAGAACCTAGTATGATCATTTTTCTTTCTAAACAGCCAGTTATTTACATTTCTCTAATAAGTATATTTTCTCTAATAAGCATGCTTTTCCAATACTTGTATAAAATATGATAATCTTCTGTTCAGTGGGATCTTTTTCTAGTTTATCAATTCCTCTCTGTTAATCCTATTAATCTCTCTATACCTTCTTGTGCCAATATCTTACTGTTTTAATTACTGTATCTTACAATTGTATTTTAATATCTGTTTCTTTCACAACTATCTTGTTTCTTCTGTTTTTCCCAAAAAATACCATTCCAGGGAATTTTAGAATCATTTTGTCTGGTGTAAGAAGAAACAAATTGGAATTTAAATTGGAATTAATTTCAAGAAGGTATAAATTAATTTGGGAAGAATTTTTATAATTTATATTTTTCTCAGTACTAAACATTGGTAAATCTTTTTATTTATTCAGGGCCTTTTTTCATGTTACCTAATAAATTTAGCAACTTTTCTCATGCTGGCCCTATATTTCTTGTTAAGATTTTTCCAAGTTATGCGGTGTTTTTGTTCTGTCATTGGTGATATTTTTCCATTGTAATTTCTAATTGCTTGTTGCCAGTATATAACAAAACTATCACATATGTGAATATTCACATATATGTGAATATATGTGAGTTTGATTATTAAATGAATATTCACATATATGATAGTTTTGTTATATATTGTTAATACATTATATAAAATATATAATATATATTTTGTTATATATCTTTGTTAAATATACATACATATATATACACACACACATATATATATATATTTGAGACAGAGTCTCGCTCTGTCGCCAGGCTGGAGTGCAGTGGCACAATCTTGGCTCACTGCAACCTCCGACTCCCTGGTTCAAGCAATTCTCCTGCCTCTGCCTCCCTAATAGTTGGGGTTACAGGCACATGCCACCATGCGCACCTAATTTTTGTATTTTTAGTAAAGACAGGGTTTCACCATGTTGGCCAGGATGGTCTCAATCTCCTCATCTTGTGATCCACCCCCCTTGGCTTCCCAAAGTGCTGGGATTACAGGCGTGAGCCACTGCGCCTGGCCTATATTTATTTTTTAACCAGCAAACTTAAATAGTTTTTAAAATAGTTTTTTAACTATTTTAAACTTTAACTTACTTTTGGGGGTTTTCTACATAAACAGTCTTATCACTTTCAAATGAAAATAATTTTTATTTTTATTTTCCAGTATTTATACTTCTCAATTCTTTTTCCCATCTAAGTATAGTAACAAATATTTCCCAAAATCATCAGTGGTTATATGTCTTGTTCTCACTGATTGCAGTCCTTTCATTGCTTAACTATTGGGCACAATGTTCGCTTTGGGTGTTTTGATTTTCAAAAAAGCCTCATTTATTTCTACTTCAATTAAAAACATTTTTAAACCAGAAATAGGCATTGAATTATGTGACATGTCTTTTTTGCATCTATCTAGATGATCATATACCTTTTTTCCTTTTGGCATCTATTGGCATGTTATATAAATAGGTTTGCTAATATTAAACCATTCTTTCAATTCTGAAATAAACCTCATCTAATTTTGGCATATTGTTCTCATGTACTGAAACAATTTACTGAATATTTTACTCAGATTTCTAAATCTCTATTTATGTGAAGTTATTCTGTCATTTCTTTTGTTGCTTCTATCAGATTTTGGCATTAGGCTCACACTAACCTTGTTTAAATAAATGGAAAATATTTCTTTAGCAGTTCAAATATGTCATGCCACTCTCTCCTGGCCTGTAAGGTTTCCACTAAAAAGACTGCTGCCAGATGTGTTGGAGCCTCATTGTGTTACTTGTTTCTGTTCTCTTGCTGCTTTTAAGATCCTTACTTTATCCTTGACTATTTTGGAGTTTGATTATTAAATGCCTCGAGGTAGTTTTCTCTGAGCTAAAACTGCTTAGTGTTCTATATAACCTTCTTGTACTAGGATATTGATATTTTTCTCTACGTTTGGGAAGTTCTCCATTATTGTCCCTTTGAATAAACTTCTTACCCCTATTTATTTTTCTACTGCCCCTTTAGGGCCAATAACTCTTAAATTTGCCCTTTTGAGATTATTTTCTATATCCTGTGCATTCTTTATTTTTTTTAATTTTTACTTTTGTCTCCTCTGTGTATTTTCAAATAGCATGTCTTCAAGCTCATAAATTCTTTCTTCTGTTCGATCAATTCTTCTATTAAAAGACTCTGATGCTTTCTTTAGTATGTCAAATGCATTCCGAAGCTCCAGATTTCTGCTTCATTCTTTGTAATTATTTTCTTTTATTATTATACATTAAGTTCTAGGGTACATGTGCACAACGTGTAGCTTTGTTACATATGTATACATGTGCCATGTTGGTGTGCTGCACCCATTAACTCGTCATTTACATTAGGTATATCTCCTAATGCTATCCCTCCCCTCCCCTACTCCCTACAATAGGACCTGGTATGTGATGTTCCCCTTCCGGTGTCCAAGTGACCTCATTGTTCAATTCCCACCTATGAGTGAGAACATGCGGTATTTGGTTTTCTGTTCTTGCAATAGTTTGCTGAGAATGATGGTTTCCAGCTGCATCCATGTCCCTACACAGGCCACAAATTCATCCTTTTTTTTTGGCTGCATAGTATTCCATGGTGTA
>NW_012118376.1:4048288-4074338 GCF_000951035.1 Colobus angolensis palliatus
AGGTGTTGTGTGTCTCAGTTCCCCTGGCTAGGAAAAGGGATTCCCTTCCCCCTTGCGCTTCCCAGGTGAGGCGATGCCTCGCCCTGCTTCAGCTCTCGCTGGTTGGGCTGCAGCAGCTGACCAGCAGTGATTGTCCAGCACTCCCTAGTGAGATGACCACAGTACCTCAGTTGAAAATGCAGAAATCACCGGTCTTCTGTGTCGCTCGCGCTGGGAGTTGGAGACTGGAGCTCATGTGCCACATTTTCTTAATCCAGTCTGTCACTGATGGATATTTGGGTTGATTCCAAGTCGAAATAAAAAAATCAGGAAACAACAGGTGCTGGAGAGGATGTGGAGAAATAGGAACACTTTTACACTGTTGGTGGGACTGTAAACTAGTTTAACCATTGTGGAAAACTGTGTGGCGATTCCTCAAGGATCTAGAACTAGAAATACCATTTGACCCAGCCATCCCATTACTGGGGATATACCCAAAGGATTATAAGTCATGCTGCTATAGAGACACATGCACATGTATGTTTATTGTGGCACTGTTCACAATAGCAAAGCCTTGGAATTATTTCAATCTTTTTGTTAAATTTATCTGGTAACATTCTGAATTTCTTCTCTGTATTATGCTGCATTTCTTTGAGTTTCCCAAAACAGCAATTTTGAATTCTCCGTCTGAAAGTTCACACATCTTTGTTTTTCTAGAATTGGTCCCTTGTGCCTTATTTACTTCATTTGGTGATGTCATGTTTTCCTGGATGGTGTTGATACTTGTGGATGTTCATCTGTGTCTGCGCATGGAAGAGTTATGTATTTATTGTAGTCTTCACAGTCCGGGCTTGTTTGTACCCATTCTTTTTGGAAAGGCTTTCCAGGTATTTGAAAGGACTTGGGTGTTATAATATAGGCTGTATCTGCATTTAGAAGGTATTCCAAGCCCAGAAACACCATGGTTTTGCAGACTAGATGTCTGCAAAGACCTTGATGGTCTTGGACAAGATCTGGCATAATTCTCTGGATTACCAGGCAGAGACTTTTGCTCTCTCCCCTTATTTCTCCCAAACAAACAGTCTCTCTCTCTCTGTTCTGAGCTGCCTGAACCTGGGCTGGAGTGACACAAGCACCTCTGCAGCCACCAATGCTAGGACTGTGGCAGGTCAGATCTGAAGCCAGCCCAGCACTGGGTCTCACCCAAGACCTGCTGTAACCAATCTCCAGCTATCACCTATGTTCACTCAAGGCCCTGAGAATCTACAATCACTAGGTGACAAAGTCAGCCACGCCTTTGTCCTTCTCTTCAGGGTAGTGAGTCCTCCCAGGGCCAGGGCAGCTCCAGAGGTGCCATCCAGGAGCCAGGCACTAGAGTCAAAGACCTTAGAGGTCTACCTGGTGTTCTATTTTACTGCAGCTGTGCTGGCATTTAAACTACAAGATGCAGTCCTTCCCACTCTTCTCTCCCCTTTCCAACAGCAGATGAGCCTCACCCTGTGGCCATTACCATCACAGGTCTACCAGGAATACTGCCAGACTACCACTGATATTCCCTTAAGGCCCAAGGGCTCTTCAGTTAGCTTATGGTGAATGCTGCCTTATCTTGGACTCGCCCTTCATGGAAGTGGGCTCCCCTCTGGCCCAGGGTAGGCCCAGAAATGCCATCCAAGAGCCAACCAGGACCCCAAGAGCACACTTGGTGCTGTATCCCCCTGTGGCCAGGTGGGTACCTAAAGTGCAAGACCCCAGGAGCCTGGTTGGTAGAATCAGGGACCCCAACAGCCCACTTGGTGCTGTATCCCCCCTGTGGCCAAGCGGGTACCTAAAGTACAAGACAAAGTCACCTTTATTTACTTTTTCATCTGCTTTTCTCAAGCAGGAATTTCTCCCCATAGACACCACACACCACATTTGGGAATGTGCTGAGTCTCACCTGAAGCCAGCAAGTCTCATCCAAAGTCCATAACATACTACCTTGGTATCATTGCTGGTTATTCAGGACCTAAAGGCTTTTCAGTTAGCAGATGATAAATTCTTCCAGGGTTGAGTTCTCCCTTCAAGGCAGTGAGTTCCCTTCTGGCCCAGGGTGTGTATAGAAATGTCATCTGGGAGCTGGGGCCTTGAAAGGGGGTCTCATGACTCTGATTAGTGCCCTATCTGCTGTGGCTGAGCTGGCATTCAAGATACAAGACAAAGTTCTCCTTACTCTTCCCCCTCCTCTCCTCAAGCTGAAGGAAGTGGTCTCTTTTGAAGCCACAAGTTGTGCAGTCTGGGGTTAGGGGAGGGGTGATGCCAGCTCTCCCTTAGCCACCCTGGCCTGTGTCTCAATAGGTCATGTGCTCCCCAAGTCCCCTGGCTTTGAGCCCACTTCAGCACCAGGATTCACCTAGGAGCTGCAGTCTTTGTCGCCTAAACTGCCTTTCAAGATTTTTTTAGAGCCCCAGAGCACTTTAGTCCATGATGACAAGGCTTGCAGGAACTCAAGTTCCAACCACTGTGATGGGCAATTCCCCTCTGACTAGGGTTGGGCTACATGCTTTCTCCATGCTTGGGTATCAGCTGAGTTCATTCCTGTTTTGTTTTCTGCTATCACAGAGCAGCACTGAGTTCAATGCAATGTCACAATTGCTGCACCCTCAGTCTCCCAAGCACTCGGATTCTGTCTTCATACCACACCACATGCACTGCAGGGAGGGGGCGGGAGGGGCGGCATCTGATTCAAGACTGTTTTTCCTACTTCTTCAGTGCCTCTTTCAGCTATATGAAGTTAAAACCAGGTACTGTGGGTGCTCACCTGATTTTTGGTTCTTATGAAGGTGATTTCTGTGTGTGTAAAATATAGTTGTCAAATTGGTGTCCTTGCAGGATGGGCAATCAGGGAAGCCTTTATTCTGCTATCTTGCTCTGCCTCTCATTTAGGTTTTAAACACGGTAATCAATTGTTTTTCTTTTACTTTTTGTTTTCTGACCTCAGGTTGTTCTTCATGACCACTTTGTTTATTTCTGGAGATTGATAACCTTTTCTCTATATTGTTAAGATCACAAATTTTAAAACAAATATTTGAAATAGATTCTCAATGGTAGCTATAGTTCATAAGAGGGCATTTGCTCTGATCTTCATCATGACCCCTTCTTTTCAAACAGCAATATCTTTCCACATGTCTAATGGGTTTTATTGGTTTGCTCATCCTTAAAGAGGAATCTATACTTGTTCAGGTGTGGGATTCTGACAAAGAGTATTTGGATCTTTGTCCAAATCTTTTAAACCAAGCTAAAAAGTGAAGTGAAAGGCTTGGATCTGGTGTAATTTTCCATTCAAAGTACAATCAGCCCTCTGTATCCATGCCTTCCACATCCACAGATGCAACCAACTACAGATAGAAAATAACCAGGAAAAAAAATAATAAAGAAAACCAACACAACAATAAAAATAATACAAGTAAAAAAATACAGTATGTATAACAACTATTTACATAGGCTTTATATTGTATTAGCTATCATAAGTAATTTAGAGATGATTTAAAGTATACAGGAGGATATGTGTAGGTTATATGCAAATACTATACCATTATATATCAGGGACTTCAGCATCTATGGATTTTAATATCTGTGGGGGTCCTGGAACCAATCTTTCACAGATACCAAGTGATGATTGAACAGCCTAGGTCTCTAAGCCAGAGCTAAAGCCAGAGTGGTGACCACAAAAAGAATGGTCCTTGGACTGGAGCTGAGCTCTTGTGTTTCTTGAGCAGTAGTCAGAAATTAGCTGCAGCAATGCCCCAATTCTTTGTTCAGCATGCGCGTCCTCATGAGGAGCCAGATAAGGCTCTGTCTGCAACAGATGTCTGTTTAGTGTAAGCCATGAATAAAATCATCTTTTGCCCCATTAAGTATGGGATGTCCCGGGGCACATGCTCTTTATCTTGTCATCCTTTGCCAGGCCATCACACCACTAAACCCCCAAATGGGGAATGAGGAGGTGGTTCTACCAATAATTATGCTTCATAATTTCTCAGTCTTCAAGTGGAGAGTCTTGATTTATATTAGTCTGTGCAACTGAGTCCCTTCTGCACCATAACTGACAAAGTTTCTGAAAATATGAGTGCCACCCATTTATATTTTCTCTTATCAGTTTCTGTAATTTCCTTTGACTATTTTACAGTCATTAAATGAAAATCTAGGGAAGTGGTGGATTTCTTGTATTTCATTAGTTGCTCCAGGAATTTCTTAATTCCTTTTTAACCTGTGCTTAGGGAAATGCTATTTTCCATTACTAACGAGATGGAGAGAAAGCCACTTCAGTCTTCTTTCAGAACATAAAAGAAGGCTGGGCACAGTGGCTCACAACTGTAATCCCAGCACTTTGGGAGGCCGAGGTGTTTGAGTTTGAATATAGAACTCCTGCTTGAGTCCAGGAGTTCAAGACCAGCCTGGGCAACATGGTGAGACCTCGTCTCTACAAAAAGTACAAAAATTATCCAGACATGGTAGTGAGCACCTGTAGTCCTAACTACCTGGGAGGCTGAGGTAGGAGGATGACTTGAGCCCAGGGAATTTGAGGCTGCAGTCAGCCATGATCATACCACTGCACTCCAACATGGGCAACAGAGTGAGACCCTGTCCCTATTTAAAAAAAAAAAAAAAAGAAGAAGAAGAAAAAGAAGAAGAAGAACATAAAGGAAAGGAAACCTACCTGCAGAATTTTTCCACTGTTGGTATGGAAATCTTCATAAGCTATTTTTTTCTCTTTCTTTTTCTTGACTGGGATAAATAAAGCAAAGAGACTCAGATAAAGGCTATAGTGGGAACTGCACAGACCTTTGTAACTTGCTGGAGTTGCTGAAGATCCAACTTTAGTCCATTTCTTCAGCCTAAGCAGGTGGAGCATATTTCCTCTGACTTGAGGCAGAAGGTTGCCACCAGGTATTAAAAGTACACACAGCCTTTGATTTTTGACCCATTGATAGAATTCAAAGTGAATTAGGAAGACACAATATGAAATTAGTTCAAGGATAAGATTATCAAGGAAATATGGAGTCTTAAGAGCAATGTAACCAAAAGTATTTTAGCTAAAACTTGCAAGAAAACAATTATGTACTTTATTGTTTACTCTTTCTTAGGTTTTATTGTTTAAAAAATTGTTTCTGGTAAGTAAAGGAAAAACTCATGCTTATGATGTTAATCTCTCAAGCAAAGCCTACACCCTGCAATTCATGTCAGGGAATAAGGGAAAGCTTCTTGGTAGAGGACGTAGTTACAGAGACATGTTGGGAAGGAAGAATTGTGGGCAGGGGGCTCTGGAGTGGCAGGATGGGGTTTGGCTCTGAGTCTGACTTCCCTTTAACTCCACTGACACCCAGCCCTGGGATTCTGCCCTCAGTTCCAATTCCTTTCTCAACTCTCAGCATTATATGTCGCCACCCTCAGCTTATGACTTAATAGCTTTGGATTGGTGGGTATGGTAAAGTGAAGGTTTTACTGTGCTTTGGGGTTTTCTTAGTTTATTATTGGAAGTACTTGCTGTCTTCCAGGAGCAAGTACTTCCTAAAGCAAGCAGCCAAGATTTTTTTGGTTTTGTTTTTGCTTGTTTGTTTGGTCTAGTCCCAGTATTGTTTAACACAGTGACCCTTTCCCTCTAGTCTCACTTTCCTCCAACCCATCCACACATAGTAGCCCAAGTGCTCATTTAAGAGAACAAATCTGTTTGCATTACTCTTCCAAAGTTTGTTTGGTTTTGTTTGTTAAATACCCTTCATAAATGGTCAGGGGGAAAAAGCCATTCCATAAAGAGTTTTGTATACGTGGGTGTTATGATTTGGCCTCAATCTTTCTCCAATCTTATCACTCTCCTTCCTATATCTTAAATTCCAAATATACCAAAATACTTGGTCCTTCTTTGTTTCTCTTGAATTTCTATGCCTCTGCAAACGTTTATATTTCCTCTCTTAGTCCCTTAAGAGCAGTCCAGTTATTCTTCAAAATTCAGTTCAAATGTCACTTTTGAGCTTTCCTTGATGTCCTGGCCCTTCATAAATGTTCCTCACATATCCTGTGCTTATTTCTGTCGTAACTCTCATCCCTCTTCATTGTAACTATCTGTTTCCTCATCTCTCTCTCTCTCAACAGACTATGTACCCCCTTGAATGTAGGCACCTTGTAGTTTATGCCTTCATCATCAGTACTTAGCATGTGCCTGGCACATAGTATGCACTCAGCTAAAGTTTTCTGAATAAATGAATCGCAGATCTCACCCTCAGCCCACAGCTTTTGTTGAGAGAGGTAAAAACAGGACCTTGAAAGGGAAAGATCTCCCAAGATGAGAAGTTGTTAAGAGTGAGAAGAGACAACGAGGGGAAAGACAGGAAATCTTCACCATCAACAGGAAGGAAACATTCCAAAGAGCTATGTTCTATGGAAATTCATCTTATGTAAGAAACATACAGGAATCAAATATAACAGATGCATGCTTTACAATCACAAAACTCAGTATACAAAATGTAACTTTATTTCTATTATGCATTTTTATCTCTGACCTAATGGCAGACAATTTAATCAACAATTCTACAGCTTTCCTCAGTCCAGTCCAGGAATTTTCGCCATTTTTCAAGATTCTTCCCCTTCTCCTTTCCTTCTCTCTTTCACTCTCACGGTGGTCTAAGTTTTCCCAGCATATTGTCCTGGCTTTGGAGAAGGAGCTTGTGGTCCCCCTACTGTCCTCTGTCCCAGCCAGCCCTTTCCAAGGAGGCTTGATCTGTCTTGAGTTGGGTATTGGCTCTGACCCCTGTTGCATCTGCTATTGAAGAACACACATCCCACCATGCCCTGCGGTTGATAAGTCCGTGTATTCTAAGTCTTCCTCCGCCAAACTACCTATGATCAGCCAAACATCAGGTAGCTTTCCTACTCTTAGTCAATCCTTAGTCTCCTCTCAAGGAGACTTACGAACCTTGGAAACTTCCTCAAGGCACAGGAGCCTAGGGTGTGGAGAAGCTATCTTAGGTTCTGTCTCTGCCTATATCTACCTTGCTACCATGTTTTTCCCACTGTGGCTGCCCTGTATTGACACAGAGAAATCAGCAAGACTTTCTTCTGTCAGCATTCCAGCAAGAAAGATGAAAACACATTTGCTCAGCTGCCAGATACTTACATTCACCCAGGAGGCCCTGTCATTTCCTCCACTGTACTCTAAGAGGGGATAGGTAGAAAGCCCTTTTCTCAGGGACCCTCACTAATGACTCACTGTCTTATTTTCCTGTCTAAGTTCTCTCTAAGCCCCTCCCTCAGCCTAGAAATTAACCTAACTTTTCTCTCTGTCTTGGAGCCTTACTGTTTATGGTATAAATTCTAGGCTGTGAATTTGTACCATAATCTCTCTCAGAAAAATCTTTTCTCTCTCCAAGTTATTCACTTGCCATCAGGTTACCTGGTGTGGATTCTGGAGATAGGAGTTTGAGGCTTCATTTCATACTGAATTCTTAGATGTTTTATCTTCACTAGGAAAATAAGCTTCAGCCTTGGCCAATGATAATGCTGGGAAGTCAGCAGGGTAGACCCCAGTTTCAGTGATATCACTTCTAACTCTGTGATTCTGGAAATATTCACTATCTTCTTTGAGCTTCAGTTTCCTCATTGATAAAATAGGGGAGAATTGTGCCTCAGCCACAGGTTTATTGTGAATAGTTATTAAAAGTAATAGCTTTGCTACATCGATACAGTGCTCAGAACACTGTAAGTACCCAATGCATAGGAATCCCTTACAACTAACATCAGGATCAAATTGCATAACAGTTAATTTTTTAAGAATAATAAAACTACATAATACTGACTACCTATTTAGCATAAGAAAAGATCAAATTGAGTCTTTTAAAATGAAAAAAACATGCATTGGAGATGAACTGATGCATGTGGACATGGCAGTTGAAGTAAACGTGTTATAAAAAATAGGTAAAAAAGTGATCTTCTCTTTCTTTCCGTTCTCACCTTCACTGAATCCCCCATAAGTGGCAGCCAGGGAAGGGTGTGACTCAGAACTCCCTCCAGGAGAGAACTTACTGCAGGGAATGTGTTTTTGATAGTTTCTAGACGCAGGAAACTCCTCCCAATGGCAGGAGTTACAACAGGTTTGGTCAGTGGGAGTCCAACCTATAGGGCACATGTGTAGGCTCCATTTCTGTCTCTGAGGCCACTCCATTCATGTGTCCATTGTGCCAGTTCCAGAGTGACAAAGGGTGGCTAACCCACGTTATCTGTCTACTTGGTTAACCAGGGCCTCTTCCATAGAAGATGATTTCTACGGGGCATTAACATGGCTACAGAAATCTTCACACTTCGACTGACTCCCATATGTTGGTCCACATGTTTCTCCCCAGACATCCTTGTCTCTGATCTTCCAATCCTTTCTTCCTAGGCTCCTGAACAGATGGCAAGGCTATTGGCCACTGCCTAGAAATCTGAATATATTCTCACATCAGGTCACTTCTCCTTCCAAGCAAAGTAGATAACCAGATGTACTGCTCACAGCTCTCCCACGGGGAAGACTCTTCTTCTACACCGTCTTTCAAGGCCACTTCTGTATGTGGCTCTAATGCAACCAACTGATGTCCTTTTCGACCCTATTCCCACATACCAAGGTAGCCCATCTATAAACGAAGCATGAGTTTTTTCCTTCTCCTGCTGGTCACATGGGCCCCTTTATATGACCATCAACATGAGTGACACTGACGCACCCATGGAAAACCACATGGGGAGATCTGGACTGATCTGCTAATTAACGTTCTCATAGCTCCGGCCCTACTCAGACATAATCCCAGATGGACTGTTCCACCTTTTGAATGCTGCCAGCCTTTCTGACTATATTCCTCAGGTGCTCTGATAGATCCAGCTTATACTAGGCAAGTCCAGGACATGGTCATTCAGTGTCCCATGCTCAATTATTGCTTTTCTACAGGAGCCCAGTAACATGCCAGGAGCTGTTTCCCAGAAAGTGTATAAGTCTCTGCTGCAGATGGCACAGCCTTGCTCCAGAACCCCAGGGCCAGTGCCGCGATTCTCCCTCTGGAGTTTTGTGTAAACTTTACAATGAATCTTTTCCCACCACCGATACTTCCAACTCTTCAGTGGTAGGGTTGTTTGCATAGCAGTCTGGACCTGCTGCTCTACTCCCACTCAAAGCCAGTAGCTTTCCATGTCACTCATCACATGTGCTGGAGAATTTTTTCTTGGTGTGAAATCTGTTGCCTCAGAACCCAAAAGGCTATCAGCTAATCTGCCTACTTCTTTGTAGTAGTGATGCAGAATGCAGCCAGGTTACTTTTACTTTGAAGGAATTATTCTGGCACACCTCTGAATACTTGCTCCCATACTGGGAGGGACCCCCATAGCATCTCCATGCATGGGGAAGTACCAGCTTTCAATAGGGTCATGGATGTAGCCCCTGCAGCTTTCAGGCTTCATGGTACACCACAGAGCCAGATTCTGCAGGAATATCTATCCAGATGTCCTTGTCCTTGGTTCAGGGACCCAGGTTGCCCAGTCAGGGAAAAGGAGTGTAACAGATGTAACAAGTCTACCTCAGCAGAAAATTTCTGTCTCTGGGGATCTGTGATTCTATCAAGCTCTGTGTCTGCCCCTTGGCTATGTCAGCTTTTCACTGCAGGAGATAGGGGCCTGGTACATATTAGGTACGATTTATTAAGCGGGTGGATGGATGAATGGATGGATGGATGGATGGATGGATGGATGGATGGATGGATGGATGGAGTGGCACTGGACAAGCAGTGGTTTGGAAAAGCATAGAACTTATTTTAAAATCTTAGTTTTATATTATTTCTGAATAAGGTAGGAAATATAGATGAGAAGATAAGAGAAAACCAGGCTCAGTTTTTCTATAAGAAACTTCTTTGCCCTTTACTGTGTCTCTTTATCCAATAAATCATAACCATGAATTATTCAATGAAACATTTATGTTGTTTCTCATGTCTTTTATAAAACAAGAAACTATAACCATGATGTATAGAATATTACACTAAAATTATTTTGCATGAAATGAAATAATGGACAGATTCAAAGTTACATGGCTAGTTATAAGCTGCTTCCTTTATATAATAAGCAGAAAGTTGAATATGCCTCACATTTATATTTGTCATTTATTGAAAATTGAAAGCTTCATATATCTTAAAGATATCTTAGTAAACAAACTTATTCAGTGAATAAATCAACAGAAAAATGTAGGTTGGGGCTATGGAAAACAGCAAGAAAGAGTGACATTTAATCTCCTCAAAATGATATTTGGACACAAAATCTTGTTTGGTAAATGTTTCACTATCAGAACGTCAGTCTTTAAAAATATCTCAGGCAATTAATGTCACAAAGCGAGTCAGAACCAAATAGTTGAGTAAAACAACAAAATCTGAAGCCAAGCCACTGCATACAAACCCTTCTGAACCAGAGCAGCTGAATGTAAAAAGGCCATGTGGAAAAGCCACAAGGGAGGAAAAACTGCCAAAGAAACCTCTTAATTGTTCCATGTGGATAATCAGATTATTTGCAAGTAACGAGGTATTTACCTCTACATTTCCAATATTCGAAGCAAAGGTAATAAATTCTCAAAACTCATCACTTTCTAATTTTACGAAAATTTACTATTATCTCTGTGGTCTTTAGATTGTATTTGTTGTCTTTGTATGGTAGAAATGTTATATGATATTTGGTAAAATGGATCCTCTATAGTTTTTTTATTTCAACAGTTTTTGGGGAACAGGTGGGTTTTTTTGTTACATGAATAAGTTCTTTAGTGGTAATTTCTGAGATTTTGGTGCAACCATCACCTCAGCCAGGTACAGCGTATCTTTTCCCAAGCCCAAGTTCGGGGACATCACCTTGGTAGCTTGAAAGCAGCCATACTGGGAGAAGTTGGCAA
Source organism: Colobus angolensis palliatus (assembly GCF_000951035.1). Taxonomy (NCBI): domain Eukaryota; kingdom Metazoa; phylum Chordata; class Mammalia; order Primates; family Cercopithecidae; genus Colobus; species Colobus angolensis. Next base: position 4,059,189 of record NW_012118376.1, read on the forward strand.
ATGCTACACATCAAGGCTTTTTCTTTGTTCAAAGACTTTGTCATCAAACATTTACCAATTTCCCCTGACAACACTCTTTCTGCTTATAAACATTTGAGAAAGGTGTTGGTCCCCCCGACCAAGGACTGAAATAGTAAATATTTTGGAATCCACACCAGGTGACAGATGATGCCTGAGTTCACACCAATAGTGTTAGATATGCTCCTCGTTCTGTGATTCCTGAAGCCAAGCACTGCACTGTACCACCATCGCACAGCATGGAAATTGTTCTGATCAACAAGAACCAGTTTTGTGCCACACCCTATTCCTATTATCACATGTCTTGTCTTTCTGTGTCTACTGAGATTTGGATACCACTGTGCAACATGAGAAGAAGCAGAGGGATGGATAAAGATGTCTTTCATCTTGGGAAGATTAGTCCTCCAAGAAAGGGCAGAGAAAGGATGAACACAGGATGCCTCAGCCACAGTTCCATCTTCTCCAGCAGTAAGTAGCTAGTCCTGAAAATACCCAAAGGCAAGAATTTGCCACCGCAAGAGATTTTTTTTTTTTCTCGTGAAGTTCAGCTTGTTCAGACTGCATGAAAAATGCCCTGGTTTGTGGAAGGCTCATTTTATTTTACTATTTGCCGAATAATCTCCCTGCCTTAATAGGCTAAAGGACATTCAGCTCTTTCCTGATCTGTATTTTAGATGTATTTTTTTTCATTCCAAAATTCCCCACACTAAATCGTTATGTTTTTTCTAAAGTTACCTGGGCTTCAATGTAGGTTCTAGGCAAATGGCATCAGGTCCACATAATTTCTATCTAAACCCAAGCTGCCTTCCCAATACAACGATGACTAGTTCAGTTCTTTCCACCAGCAAGACAGCCCTGTAGCCTCATGTTAAATGAACAATGGTGGTTAAGGGAATGGCTGGGGCAAAGAAAGGAGAGCAGAAGTATATAAAGTGCACGAAGTTCCTTGTCAGAGGAGGGAGTCTGAAATTAGTAATTTATTCTTGATGCTAATTTTAGATGTAAGTAGGTTCTTTCAGATATCACGAACTGGGAAATGATCATGTTGCTTCAAGTAATGGGAACTTATTTATGATGTAATAGACAAAATGTACACAAGTTCTATGAGAGATGGAAGTAAATAAAAATTACTCAATCCCCCTCTGTTTTTAAAATTAATTTCAACTTTCATTTTAGGTTCAGAAAATACATGTACAGGTTTCTCACACAGGTATACTGCATGATGCTGAGGTTTGGGGTGTGGGTAGTGAGCATAGTACCCAATAGGTAGTTTTTCTACACTTGCCCTCCTGTCTCTCTACCCCTTCTAGTAGTCCTCAGTGTCTATTGTTCCCGACTTTATGTCCATGAGTACCCAATGTTTAGCTCTCACTTATAAGTGAGAACATGCAGTATTTGGTTTTCTGTTCCTGCATTAATTCACTTAGGATAATGGCCTCCAGCTGCATCCGTGTTGCTGGAAAGGACATAATTTTATTCTTTTTATGGCTGTGTGGTATTCTATAGTGTGTATGTACCATGTTTTCTTTATCCAGTCCACCACTGATGGGCACCTAGGTTGATTCCATGTATTTGCTATTGTGGATAGTACTGTGCTGAATATATGAGTGCATGTGTCTTTTTGGTAGAATTATTTATTTTCCTTTGGATATATACCCAGTAATGGGATTGCTGAGTTGAATGGTAGTTCTGTTTTAAGTTCTTTGAGCAATCTCCAAACTGCTTTCCACAGTGGCTGAACTAATTTACATTCCAATCAACAGTGTGTCAGCATTTACTTTTCTCCATAGCCTCACCAGCATCTGTTGTTTTTTGACTTTTTAATAATAGCTATACTGATTGGTGGGATATACTATATCATAGTGTTTTTATTTGAATGTCTCTGATGATGTTGAGCATTTTTTCATGTTTGTTAGCCACTTACATGTCTTCTTTTGAGAAGTCCCTGCTCACGTTCACGTTTCTTGTCTACTTTTTAATGGGGTTATTTGTTTTTTGCTTGTTAATTTGTCTATGCTCCTTGCAGATTCTGGACATTATACCTTTGTCAGATGCATAGTTTGTGAATATTTTCTCCCATTCTGTAGGTTGTCTGCTCTCTGCCAAGGCCAATGTCCAGAATGGTGTTTCCTAAGTTTTCTTCTAAGATTCTTATAGTTGAAGTCTTACATTTAAATCTTTAATCCATCATGAGTTAATTTTTGTGTATAGTGAAAGGTAGGGGTTCAGTTTCAGTCTTCTGCATATGGCTAGCCAGCTATCCCAGCACCATTTATTGAAGAGGGAGTCCTTTCCCCATTGCTTATTTCTGTCAGTTTTGTCAAAGAAAAGATGGCTGTAGGTGTGTGGTTTTATTTCTGCATTCTCTATTCTGTTCCAGTAGTCTATGTGCTTTTGTTTTGGTTACTGTAGCCTTATAATATAGTTTGAAGTCAGGTAATGTGATCCCTCCAGCTTTGTTCTTTTTGCTTAGGATTGCTTTGGTTATTTAGGCTCTTTTATGGTTCCTTATAAATTTTAGAATAGCTTTTTTGTAGTTCTGTGAAAAATGTCATTGGTAGCATTGAATCTACAGATTGATTTGGGCACTATGGCCACTTTAATGATACTGATTCTTCCAATCTGTCACAGCACAAAATGTTTTTCCATTTGTTTGTGTCATTTATGATATTAACAGTATTCTGTAGTTCTCACTGCAGCAATCTTTCACCTTCTTTGTCATATACATTCCTATTAGTTTGGTGCAAAAGTAATTGCAGCTTTTGCCATTACTTTAAAATGGCAAAAACCACAATTACTTTTGCACCAACCTAACAGGTATTGTTTGTGTGTGGCTACTGTATATGGGATTGTGTTCTTCATTTGATTCTCAGCTTGAATATTACTGGTGTATAGAACTGCAACTGATTTTTGTATGTTGATTTTGTATCCCAAAACTTTCCTGAACTCATTTGTCAGTTCCAGGAGCCTTTTGACAGAGTCCTTAAGATTTTCTAGGTATAGAATAATATCATCAACCGTTAAGGAAACCAGCCCCACACCACCCGGCGGGTAACCTGAGTCCAGTGGAGACAAAGGAGAAAGAGACACAAAAAGAGTTTAAAAGGTGGGTCCAGGGGACCAGAGAGTTGGAGGCTTGCTTAGGGCCCAGAGCTCTTCGGTTCAGCCTAATTTATTTGTTTACAAGCTCTTTGTTCTTAGGGCAAATGGGAGGGGTAGGAAGGGATGAGGAAAAGGATTAATCAGTGAAGGAGAACTAGTGAGTCATTCAATAAGATGTATAGCAGTGGCAGTTTCCGTGAATTTCCTTGAGCAAAGGCGTGTTTCTAAACTACTTAAGATCTTTAACTTATCAGGACTGAAATGGGTGGGAGAGGGTTTCGAGGAGCCAACATGTATGATTATACTCCAGTGCTTCAAGGGAGTGTTATTTCCCTGAGCAATCTGTGGAATGCCGTGGAGTGGTTATGCTCTCGGGGCATAAAGACATGAAGGCAATAAGGAGAGCTTTCTCCTCAGAGGCTGCCCATGGCTCCCCAAGGGTGTCTCACACAGGGGAGACCAACTCTTCTGGCGCTCCAGAAACTCTCTTTCCCACATCAATAAAGAGAGATAGTTAAACTTCTTATTTTCCTATTTGGTTTCTATTTACTTCTTTCTCTTGCTCGATTGTTCTGGCTAGGACTTCCCAGAGCCCACTTTAAAAGAATTTATGAGCACCTTCAGATTATTCTGAAGAGAATGTTTTGGTTTTTCTTCCAGAGACTTTAAACTTTCAGAATGCAAATGCCCTCACGTGTGAAGGGGCAAGAGACAGAGGTTAAGGGATATCAAGATCCTAATTATTTAATCTGGATTCATTCAAATGATGGATAATAACTTCATTGATGCAATATAAGTGACTCTTATATCCTTAGTCTTATGGGCTCAGTCAATAAATTGCTATTTTCCCTTTAGCGAACATAGAAAAAAAATCAGATCAAGAGCAAACCAAAGCCAAAATTAGTAGAAAAAAATTATAAAAATCAGGGAAGAAATAAAATTTGAAACAAAATAATGATACAAACGATCAATGAAAAGAAAAATTGGTTCTTTGGAAAGATAAACAAAATTGACAAACCTTTAGCCAGACTAAAAAAAAGAGAGAAAACCCAAATAAATAAAATCAGGGATGAAAAAGAAGATGTTACAAGTGTTACCACAGAAACTCAAAGGATCATTAGAGACTACTATGAGCAACTGCATGCCAAAAATTGGGAACAGAAAAAATAAATTCCTAGACACATACAACCTACCAAAGTGAACTATGAAGAAATCCAAAACCTGAAAGACCAATAACAAGCAACAAGATAGAAGCCATAATAAAAGGTCTCCCCAAAAAGAAAAGTTGGGACCCAATGGTTTCACTTCTGAATTCTACCAAACATTTAAAGAAGAACTAATACCAATTCTACTCAAACCATCTCAAAAATTAGAGGAAGAGAAAATACTTCCAAACTCATTCTATGAGCTGAGTATTACCTTGATACCAAAACCAAAGACACGTAAGAAAAAAAGACAATATAGCCCAATATCCCTGAAGAACTTTGATGCAAAGATCCTCAACAGCAAAGTAGCAAACCAAATTCATGAACACATTAAAAAGGTCATTCATCATGACCAAGTGGGATTTATCCCTGGGATGCATGGATGGTTCAACATACACAAATCAACCAAAGTGATCATTAATATCAACAGAATGAAGGACAAAAACCATATGATTATTTCAATTGACACTGAACAGTCATTTGATAAAATTCAACATGTTTTCCTGATGAAAACCCTCAAAAAACTGGGTATAGAAGGAACATTCCTCAACAGAAAAAGCCATATACAACAGACCCACAGCTACTGTCATGCTGAATGGGAGAAACCGAAAGCTTTTCCAGTAAGACCTGGAATAAGTCAAGGATGCCCACTTCTGCCACTGTTATTCAATGTAGGACTGGGAATCCTAGCTAGAGCAATCAGACAAGAGAAAGAAATAAAGGGTATCCAAAGGAAAGGAAGAAGTCAAATTATCCTTGTTCGCAGATGATTTGATCTTATATTTGGAAAAACCTAAAGAATTCACCAAAGAATTATTAGAACTAATTAAAAATCAGTAAAGTTGCAAGATACAAAATCAACATAAAAAATTAGTAGCATTTCTATATGCCAACAGTGAACAACTAGAAAAAGAAATCAAGAAAACAATCACATTTGTAATAGCTGCAAATAAAATAAGATGCCGAGGAATTAACTAAGGCAAATAAGTGAAAGATCTCTACAATAACAACTATAAAACCCAGATGCAAGAAATTGAAGAGAACACAAAAAAATGGAAAGATATTTCATGCTAATGGATTAGAAGAATCAATATTGTTAAAATGTTCATACTACCCAAAGCAATCTACAGACTCAGTGCAATCCCCACCAAAATACCAATGACATCCTTCACAGAAACAGGAAAAATAATTCTAAACTTTAGGAACCACAAAAGACCCAGAATAACCAAAGCCATCCTGAGCAAAAGGAACAAAACTGGAAGAATCATGTTACCTGACTTCAAATAATAATACAGAGCTTATTAACAAAAGCAACAAAAGCAACACGATACTGGCATATAAACAGACACCTAGACCAATGGAACAGAAAAGAGAACCCAGAAATAAAACCAAACATTTACAGTGAACTCATTTTTGACAAAAATGTCAAGAACAAACAATGGAGAGAGGAATATCTCTTCAATAAATGGTGCAGGAAAAACCGGATATCCATATGCAGAAGAAAGAAACTAGGTCCCTCTCACCTTAAAAAAATCAAATCAAAATGGATTAAAGATGGCCAGGCGCAGTGACTCACACCTGTAATCCCAGCACTTTGAGAGGCCGAGGTGGGTGGATCACGAGGTCAGGAAATCGAGGCCATCCTGGCTAACACAGTGAAACCCCGTCTCTACTAAAAATACAAAAAATTAGCCGGGCGTGGTGGTGAGCACCTGTAGTCCCAGGTACTCAGGAGGCTGAGGCAGGAGAATCGGCTTGAATCTGGGAGACGGAGGCTGCAGTTAGCCAATATCACACCACTGCCCTCCAGCCTGGGCAACAGAGCAAGACTCTGTCTCAAAAATAAATAAATAAATAAATAAATAATTTTAAAAAAGGATTAAATAGTTAAGTCGAAGACCTCAAACTATGAAACTGCTACAAGAAAACACTGGGAAAACCTCTCCAGGACATTGATCTGGGAAAATATTTTTTGAGTAATGTTCTACAAGCACAGGCAACAAAAGCAAAAATTGATAAATGGGATCATATCCAGTTAAAAAGCTTCTGTACAGCAAAGGAAACAATCAACAAAATAAAGAGATAACCCACAGAATGGGAGGAAATGTTTGCAAACTGTCCATTTGACAAGGGATTAATACCTAGAATATGTAAGGTGCTCAAACAACTCTCTAGGAAAAAAAAAATGTAATAATCTGATTTTAAAATAAACTAAAGATCTGAATAGACACTTTTCAAAAGAAGACATATGAATGGCAAACAGGCATATGAAAAGGTGCTCAACATCATGGATCATCAGAGAAATGCAAATCAAAACTACAATGATATGTTATCTCACCCCAGTTAAAATGGCTTATATCCAAAAGACAGCATTATATAACAAATGCTGGTGAAGATGTGGAGAACAGGAAATCCTTGTACACTGTTGGTGGGAATGTAAATTAGTACAACCACGATGAAGAAGAGTTTGCAGCTTCCTCAAAAAACTAAAAATTGAGTTACCATATGATCCAGCAATCCTACTTCTGGGTATATACTGAAAAGAAAGGAAATCAGTATATGGAAGAGATCTCTGCACTCCTATGTCTGTTGTAGCACTGTTTACACTAGCTAAGATTTGGAAGCAACCCAAGATCCATCAACAGATGAAAGGATAAGGAAAATGTGATACATATACACAATAGAATACTACTATTCAGCCCAAAAAAGAATGAGTTCCTGTTATTTGCAACAACGTGGATGGAACTGGAGGTCATCATGTTAAGTAAAATAAACTAAGCACAGGAAGATAAACTTACACGTTCACACTCATTTGTGGGAGCTAAAAATTAAAGCAATTGAACTCATGGAGATACACAGTACAATGATCTGGGGCTAGGAAGGGTAGTGGGGAGGGAGAGAAATGGGGATGGTTAATGGCACCAAAAACATACTTAGAATGAATAAGACCTACTATTTAATAGCACAGCAGAGTGACAATAGTGAATAATAATTCACTAAAATTATTATTATAATTAATAATATAATTTATTATTATATAATAATAACTAAAAGAGTATAATTGGATTTGTAACTAAAAGAGTATAATTGGATTTGTAATTCAAAGGATAAATGCTTGAGGGGATGGATATCTCATTTTATATGATGTGATTATTATGCATTGCATGCCTGTATCAAAATATCTCATGTACCCCATAAATATATACACCTACTATGTACCCACAAAAATTAAAGTTAAAACTTTAAAAAGATCACTGATGACAGATCATCATAACAGGTATAATAATAATAAAGTTTGAAATATTGCAAGAATTACCAAGATGTGACACAGAGGCACTAAGGGCTGTTGGAAAAATGGCATCGATGCACTTGTTTAATGCAGGGTTGCCACAAACCTTTAGTTTAAAAAAATATATATATATATATATATATATATATATATATATATATATATATATATATATATATATATGCAAAGCACAAATGAGGTATACCTGTATGTAGAAAATCCTTTGGAATCTACAACAAAAGTCAGTAGAACTAATTTGTTAACTCAGCAAGATCACAGGATAATAGTCACTGTGTAACAATGAATTGTATTTCTCTCTTCTAGCAATTAAAAATTGGAAATTGAAATTAAAAATCCAATGCCATTATACTAGGAAAAAAATCATTAGGTGTTTAGAGATTAGGGATTAATCTATCAAAATGTGTGTAACACCAAAAAATGCCCAAATCAAATCTATCTGTAGATTCAATGCAATTCAAAATTCCAGCAGGATTTTTTCTAGAAATTGATGTGAGCCCTAAAATTATTTAAAATGCAAAATATATAGAATAGTCCATTTTAAAAGAAAAACAAAGTTAAAGGAGTTAGGGCACCTAATTTCAAAACTTACTATAAATCTATAAGAATAAAGACAGAGTGGAGCTGGTTTAAGCATAGACATATAGATCAGTGGAATGGAATAAAGAAATAGTTCTGGAACAACTTGCAATGCAACTGGCGGCTGGGGAAGAAGAACCTCAATCCTTACTTCTCATCATACTAAAAATTAATTCATAATAAATGATACTGCTAAACACAAAAGCAAAAACTATAAAACGTCTAGGAGAGAGCATAGAAAAAACATCCTTGCCACTTTGAGTTACCAAAGCCCTCTTAGGATGCAATAAGCACAAACAATAAAAGAAGGAAATAACACATGGAAGTTCGTCAGAAGAAAAAACTTCTCTCCAAAAGATACCATTATGAAAATGTTAAAAAAACACAGCAAAAATGGAAAGAAAACATGAGTAATACATATATATCTGACAAAGGACTTATGTGCAGAATATATAAAAACTGTCACAACTCAAAAGTTAGAAGAGATATAAATAAAGGAAAGATGGGCAAAATATTTAAAGAGGCACATCACAAAAGAAGATACCTGAATGACCAATATGAAAAGATGTCACTAGGGAAATGTAAATTTAAAGAAATACACAGTGAAATAGTTTGATAGTTTTTATACAAAAACATACATTTACCATACAACCCAGATATTTCAGTCTTAGGTATTTTACCTTTAAAAAATGAAAACATTTGTCCACAAAATGACTTGTATATGAATGTTCTTTGCAGCTTCATCCACAAGATCCCCAAACAGGAAACAACCCAAATATCCATAAATAGGTGAATTGATATAAATAAGTGGTATGTTCATATCATAGAATGCTACTCAAAAATAAAAAGAAATGAAGTACATATAAGTGTAAAAATGTCCATGAATCTCAAAACATTGTGCTGAATGAAATAAGTCAGAAAAAAAGAGTAAATACACCATTCTTTGATTTATATGAAATTTTTAAAAGGAGAATCAAACCTATTGTGAAAGAATGTAGACTACAGTTGAAAGGTTGGGTGGGGACTGACTCCAAAGGAAAAATAGGAGGTTGTTTTTTTTTTTTTTTTTTTTTTTTTTTGGTGGTAGATGCATTCTATATTTTAATTGTGGTAATATATATATATATCTGTAAAAGCTCATCAAACTGTACATTTAAAACATGCAATTTTAAGAGTTTATTTTTATTTTATTTACATTTTATCTGAATAGAGTTTAAAAAATTTTTTTAAAGACTGACAAATGGTCTCAAAGACAGTCTTTACAAAATTTAGGAAAAGAACTTAATGTAAATTAATGTGCTGACATAATTCTATAATACTTTTGCCCTACATTTTCAGCTACTTGATTATTGATTGCCTCTTCATTTGACAATGAATTTGCAATATTTTAAAAAATAGAAAAATAACTTTTTCTTTAATAGATGTGTCAATTTTTAAATTCTTGATAGTTTAGGTAAGAATGTTTACTTCATATTGAAATAATTTCTAGTATTCAGTATTATGCCCTTTTTTGACTTTTTGCCTGTACCTCTTTGGTTTATTTCTAGTTGTTGCTGTGTGCATCCTTATCACAGTTTACATGGAATTAATATTACATCTCTTCACATATAGCATTAAGAACTTGTGACAGTGTGTATATTTCTTTTTATCACTTCCTCTCTTTTTGATATATTTATTATGTATTTATGCTAATTTTGTCTTAGTCAAATGTCTTTTGAAAACTAAGGTAAGTTTTTAAATTGTTGTGTATTTATTACTTGTTTTATTTTTATGGCACTCCTCACTCATTATTGTAGATCCAAGCTTTCTACTGATACCAGTGCTCTTCAACTGAAAACTTGCCTTCGGCAGTTCTTATAGTGAAGATCTATAGGTGAAATATTCTCTCAGCTTTCATTTTTCTGAAAATGTCTTCATTTTGCCTTTATGTTTGAAGAATATTTTTACTACATATGAAATTATAGATTGAAAAGTGTTTTTTGTAGTGTTTTAAATATGTCATTCCATTATCTTTTTACCTTGCATTGTTTCCTGTGTTAAGTCAGTCATAATTCTCATCTGTATGTGTTACATCATTTTTCCCCCTCTGGCAACCTTTAGGGCTTTTTATTTATCTTTCTTCTTATCAGTTTATAATTTTTTGTGTATTTATTTAACTTGGGGTAAATTGACTTTTTAAATTATTACACTTTAAGTTCTGGGGTACATGTGCAGAACATGCAGGTTTGTTACATAGGTATACACACGCGCCATGGTGGTTTGCTGCACCCATCAACTCGTCATCTATATTAGATAGTTCTCCTAATGCTATCCCTCCCCTAGCCCCCCACCCCACGACAGGCCCTGGTGTGTAATGTTCCCTTCCCTGTGTCCATGTGTTCTCATTGATCAACTCCCACTTATGAGTGAGATCATGCGGTGGTAAATTGACTTTTACTTGCCATTCCTTCACCAGTGCTTCTGTTGAAATCAGTCAAGTCTCTTGAGTTTTGGCACTTTCTCCTCCTCCTGCCTGTATTAAGATCCAATGTTTCCACCCAGAAGTTGCCACAGTATACTGCTCACTTATGAAGGACTTTTCTTTCTTGTAATCACTTTGTAAAGGCTTATCTACATCCAACAGTCTTCAAAAATCCCATAGGTACATGTGAGTTGTATGTTGTCTGGATTTTTCATGGTGTTACCATGGGAGAAAAAGTCATCCACAACTTTTCACATCCTAGCCTGAAGTGAAACTGCCTACACCAGCTATTTCCTAAAGTAGCCTTATGAAAAGAATATGGTCTTTTGGATTCAGACATACATAAACTCAAAAACTGGACTCTGCATTTACTAGCAGAACATAGTTCAGCTATGTACATAGCAGAACTGTACTTACTAGCAGAACAGTTCTGCTAGTGGCTAATATTGAAAATATCATCTAGCTGATGAAAATCTTTTAAGAGATTCCACTAAAAAAGAATGAGCTACTGTTAGATGATAATTTCTGCTGAATTTTGCTGGGTCATCCCGTGTAGCTGAAACTGGAGCCAATGACTCCATCAAAACTGAATACCAATTTGTGTGCCATCCTGGGATTTAACAATTAAATTCTGACCAGTATTAGGTGTGGAGTCCTATTTAGGGAAAAGGAGTTATGCTGGTGGGAGCAGGGGAAAGCAAAAGGAGAAAGCAGATAAGCTATGAGTCTGCCTTTCTTCATGATCCAGGACACATAGCCCTCCTGTGCAAATAACTCACAATCTTCCTATGCCCGACTTATCACCAGCCCCTCAGCTGACAGAAAAATCCAAGTTAGCTCACTGCAACACTGGCATTATTAGTACAAAGCCCTCTTCAGCACACAGCATAGCACCATTCTATAAAATCCCCAGCAAGCCTTTGTCTCCTTGTAGTCAGCTCCTTTCTTGCTGACCTGTTTGTTGCACCCTTACAATGTATTTTCATATCTTCTCTAATAAGTTTTCCTTTCCTAACCTAAAACTGTCTTGGCAAATTCTTCTTACCACCCATGCCACTGACCTAGATAGTCACAACCTACCTAGGACATTAGGTAGTCATAGTAACAAATTGGTCATTTTGTTCTTAAAAATGAAAAGCAATAGTCCACTCACAAATCTAATTTCATGTTGTTTATTAGAAAATAAAAGAAGCTATGGTTTCAAAGCTTAAAATCCTAATAAGAACATTTTGTGATTTTTTTTTTGCAAATATGTAACACAAATTGATAGAAAATTAACTTGCCTCAGAAGTGAAAAACATGATCACACCAATCACGGGAACCGTGTGTGTATACATTTTAATTCAGAGCATCTGTGATTTAGTAAATCATTCTGCACAGAAAGAAGTACCTAATAGTCATTTGTTGGTCTAACATCTAATTTTTATCTGCTAAATCTGCTTATGAACAGCTTGATGAGAATGTCATAATATTAAGGAAGATAATTTTGTATGTAGGACATTCCTTTTATACCTAAAACTATGAAATCAAATGAAGAGTTTCAAGGAAAACAAAATTAAACAGCATCATTTACCATGTCGAAGATAGTAAATCTCTTCAAAAATTAGAAATACAAAATTCTTCCTTCAGAAAACCATTAGCCATCATTCTAAGCAGTTATGATAAAAATAATAAAAACTACAAACGTGAGATTTTAAAAGTTTCTTATTTTAAAAAAATAGAAAAGAAAAAAAAGAGGAAAGGCATACTATGTCCTAATCCCATTATCCTTTAAGAGTTTGCTCTTATTCCAAGGTCAAGTCTGTTACTCATTTTATAAACGAGCCAGGTCTAAGGGTTTATTGTATTCTAAAAACCTACAGTGATCTTGAAATTTCAAATTCAAATCGTTTAACACTTTCTTCATCTTCACAAGCTCTTAAAGAATCATAAAGCATTAATACTGACCTTGTGATGTAGTTAAATTCTATTTACATTTTTAATACAGAAAAAACTCAGTATGCATAAGATAGATGATAGAAAGGTTGATCAAAGAACTCAGGTAAGATTGAAAAATCTAGGCGAAGTATTTTATACACATTCAGAAATACACACTAACGTACACATGGGCACTTCCCCACAAATGTATACCACACTGTTGGAAAACACAACCAGTGGTCTATAAAGGTATTCCTTTATAGCGCAGGATTTTTTGTGTATACAGACCATAGATTTCTGTTCCTTTTCTATTGTAAATAGGTGTATGTGTAATTGTGTTCTGTTTATCTCACTCTGATCAAAACCTGCTTGCCTGAAGCCTAGCATTTGTAACCACCTACTCTTCTGTTCACTCCACTAAGCTTTATTCTTCCATTTGGGACTTACCTCACATGTAGAACCTGCTTTAATACTCCCAGCTGTCTTCCTAGAGTTCCACCCCAACTTATTCACCAACAACTATTTATTGGGAACCTACTACGTGCCAGACACTATGAAAAGAGAAGTGAATAAGATAAAGTTCTACCCACTCAGAGACTTCTTTCATGCATACAGGGAGGTAGAAGGAGCTGGTAGGGGTGGGGAGGAGGCAAGAGCACTGGAGGTCAAGGATATGATACATTGTCATTATATTCTAGGCACTATGTGCCAAATACTTAATGTATATTATCTCAAAACCTCACAACAACCATATGGAGTTGAATATTATCATATTTCTGCAGATGAGGAAAGTCAGATTCAGCAGATTGAAGAATTTGCCCTAAAACACAAAACTGGTAATTGATAGAGCCGGGATTCAAACCACAGCTGCCTGTGTCCAGGTAGACTATTCTTTTTTTTTTTTTTTTTTTTGAGACGGAGTGTGACTCCGTCTCAAAAAAAAAAAAAAAAAAAAAGGATAATGAAAAAGAACTATTAGAAACTTTTATAAATAAGAATTACAGTAGTTAAAAAATTATAGTAAGCCCAAATTTTTATTCCATATTGCCCTGATTTCAAAGGTATATGGACTATGTTCTCTAAAACACAGCTAACTGTTCAATTTTGATGCACAAACTTGGAACACACCCATCTCACAAATGCTGACTCCAGATTTGAAATGTATCTCTAACATGTTCTATTCTAGTTCATCATTACCTATGGTTCTTCTTCCTGCACTTGCAGGGTCAAAATACAATCCATAAAAATTTTTTCTGAAATGTCTGATAGCTCATATTTTGTTAAAGAGATGGCCATCTTCTTTACTCCATAACTGCAAAACATTTTCAATTTTAGATTTGGAATGTTTAATCTAATAACTCATTTCTACACCAACTACTTTTTTCCAATCACTTTTGTATAAAGCATCTGTTTTCAGCACTTGTCCACTAATGAACTGTATCAAGTATATTTTAGTCCACAAACTTCACAAAAGATGAAAGAATTCACGAGGCATGGTGGTTCAGGCCTGTAATCCCAGCACTTCAGGAGGCCAAGGCAGGCAGACTGCTTAAATCCAAGAGCTTGAGACCAACCTGGGCAACACGGCAAAAACCCCATCTCTACAAAAATAAGCTGGGCATGGAGGCACATGCCTGGAGACTGAGGAGGGAGGATCACTTGCGCCTGGGAGGCAGAGGTTTGCAGTGAGCCAAGATTGTGCCACTGCACTCCAGCGTGGGCTAGAGTTCGAGACCCTTGTCTCAAAACAACAACAAAAAGATGAAAGAATTCTGCCAAGTATCTGCTTAGCAAGATAGGATGTTCTGGTTCTCGTCACAATTGTATTACATAACGAAGTCCCTTCTAGTGAATGACGAACTGAATGAGAATGGCATATTTCTTTTTTATTCCTTAGAAATATATTATGTATTGATTGAGTTTGAAAAATTCATGTAGGACATTATCAGCTAAAGACTTGCAGACTGAGAATTTTTGCTTACACAATTTCAACATTATCATTAGTCTGGAGTGGTGCTTTTTGTATTCATCTTATGATATATCTGATAACTGGGAAACATTTTCCTGTGTCAACTTTCTTCTCCTTTGCTAGTATGGGCAGAGAATGAACAATTCTGCATTCTCAACTGTGTTGAAGGAAAACTAAAAGCCGACTATGAAATTAGTGTCTCTACTTTCTTCTTAGCTTCTTGAAAGAAGATATGATACTTGAGCAATGTAATACCATCCAGTTATTTCACTACTGTACCACCCTTGTAGGTGATTCCAACATTCTTTCATTTCCCAATTATATTTGTCTTTAACATAGTTGGGAATACTTGATAGAGGAAAATAATTCATAGAATGATAAAACAGCAAAATGTTTAAGATCCCATGATGTAAATCTTGCTAGATAGGATGAATTTTATTCCATTTTGAAAAAGAAGGGGAATGTTTTCTTTGCTCTTTGGAAGGCCTCTAAGAAAGAATAAAGGTCGGCCGGGCGCCGTGGCTCAAGCCTGTAATCCCAGCACTTTGGGAGGCCGAGACGGGCGGATCACAAGGTCAGGAG
Organism: Colobus angolensis palliatus; assembly: GCF_000951035.1. Classification (NCBI taxonomy): domain Eukaryota; kingdom Metazoa; phylum Chordata; class Mammalia; order Primates; family Cercopithecidae; genus Colobus; species Colobus angolensis. The sequence goes on from NW_012118376.1 coordinate 4,074,329, forward strand.
ATTGAGATCA
>NW_012118376.1:4074388-4082161 GCF_000951035.1 Colobus angolensis palliatus
GTCTCGATCTCCTGACCTCGTGATCCGCCCGTCTCGGCCTCCCAAAGTGCTGGGATTACAGGCTTGAGCCACCGCGCCCGGCCCAGGTAGACTATTCTTGATCCTATCACCAGACTGACCCATATAGGATATATACTCCAATACACTCAGACTTATCACCTCCTCTGTACCCTCCCATACATACCCCCCAACCCCTCCTGTCTTGAGACACAACCAGGCTGACCCACACATGTATGAATTAAACAATGCAAACATGTTCAATTGCTTTATTCGTATAATTCAGAGTTGTTTCTGTGGACTTTCTAATGGCAGATGACTTAAAACAAGTACTTTTGAGATTTCTCAGTCCAGCAGTGATTCTCATCTCAATCAATTCTGACTTGTAATCAAGTCACTTACCAGGTTAAATTTTAGTGAGCTGAATGTTCTGTCTTCCTTCATCCTTCTTCCCAGGGCAGTTTCTGAGTCCTAGGGAAGGCTTTGGGAGCATTGTGGCCTTGGTAGAATATATGTAGCTACTCTAAGGCTCTAAGGTCCCGTCTCTGCTAGTGCCTACTACTGATATAACTTTCCTGCCCTTTTGGTTCAAGTGGTATATGTGACCTTGAGCAGGGCTCAGAGCTCTTGACCACAGGCTCTTCTTTGCCTTCTGGTGCTGCCAGTCTTCTGGATTCAGTTCCATACTCTGTCTGGACCACGGCTAGAAATGCATGCAGCATTCTTTCAGTGAAGACCTTCTCAGACCAATGGGTGACCTCCTGGGAGGCTTTCCAGCTACTACTCTTAGACAACTTCTGTGTCCCCATGCTGGATCCCTAGGAAAAACTGGATTCCAGATCCATAGGAAAAGCTGAGGAGAGGGTGTTTTATCTGGTTCACTTTTTTTCATATATACCACCTCCCATTTTGCTAAGCTGGCATGGAGCAGGGCTTTTCTCTCCATCTTGCTGTTGTTCTAGATTGTACCTGGGACTTTCCTCTCTAGGATCCTGAGACTTAAGGAAGATTTTATAGGGTGGAGACGGGTATACAGGTGGAGTTCAGAGAGTGCGATCATTCCACTGCTTCTCATTTCCTTTTTTTCTTTCTCTAAAATCTCCTCTCCTCTAGCTTGGAGGTCATTTACTAAGTCTGGGGATTGGAGACACAAATACAAACATGCTTTTCAGTTCCTCAAACCTATTTCTGGTCTCTTCTATCTTACACTTACCTCGAACTTAGAATTAAAGAGGAAGTCAACTTTGTTATCAGCTGTGAACTATTCCTACACCAACAGAACTTTCTGCCAAATGAGAAAATGTATACATACTTGGCAGCTATACAAGTTGGACTTGAAATGGCAAAGCAATTAATAATTTGAAATACCAACAACAGACATTCCATTGAAGTCTACCTTTAACCCTTTCCCCCTACAAGTCAGTGTGCATGGGTAGACACAACCATAAAAAGTGAAGTTATGGGTAAGGTGTCCTCATGCAGTTCACATTTTCTTAAGAGCAATAATAGATGCTTGATTGACAGAAAGAGGTGAAATCAGAGACAGAAGCCAAGAGAACATTCATATGATGTAAATTTTGATATACAGGTTTAAACAAACCCCAGACTGGTGGTATTTGAAAGCATTTAGAATTACTCAGAAACTGGGGATTTTCATGATTTTTTGCAAGTTTCTATCCTCAACTCTAAAAAAGCAATAAGAACAGAGATACAGAAAAACAGTAGGGAATATGACAATGTACAGATAATCATTTGGAAGTCTCACTTTGTTCAAAGAGAAATAATGATCATAACAAAGGTGGCTTACCTTAACAGAATTTAAAAGGCAAATAATTTGAAATAAAAAGCACCGGGATATTTAATATGTTGAGTTGCTTAGGAAGTGGTTCAATGCAAATTTGTTGAATCAATGTTTCCCTGGCAGAGAGGCAATTACATTTAAGAAAGTTTTAAAAAGTGGTTACTAAGCAACTACACTCAGCCTACACACATTGTTCATAATCTCTGGTAAATTATAGAAAATGATAGCCTGCCATTAGAGAACAGAGACATACAAAATTAAAGCATTATTATTCTATGTTCCTCCTACAGGAGAAAGATCCATTATATATTTGGTACTGTTATTAGGTTAAATAACTACAATAGGTATTAAATGTTAGTGTGTTATGGTATAAAAGAGTAAAAACCCAGGTGTTTTTCAAAGAATGACCCTTGTAAGTAGGTATAACCTTCCCCTGACTTGACTTCACATTGTATCCTCTCTGTCATAGCAAGAGCAGCTCAAAACACTACTTTATTGGCAGAATTTTAAGTGAGTCTTTGGTAAAAGGAAAAAAAAAAGAAGAAGAGAAAGGAAAGGAAAGGAAAGGAAGGGCAGGGCAAGGCAAGGCAAAGGCAAGGCAAAGGCAAGGCAAAGGCAAGGCAAAGGCAAGGCAAGGCAAGGAAGGCAAGGCAAGGAAAGGAAAGGCAAGGAAAGGAAAGGAAAGGAAAGGAGTGAGCAAGCCCTGTAAGAAAAATATACATATCAGTATTATTCACAACCCAGAATTCTCTGTTCTAATAAAATAATGATATCTTTGGCATCAACACTTTTTTGATAGTGGTACTTTAATGACTGCCTACTATTTATTTAGAAGAGAAAATCAGTATATAGCAGTAGATAAAATGCCCCTATTTAAGACATCAGGAAAACAGCTAGTTTCTTTCTTTTTTCCTTCCTTCCTTTTTTTTTCCTCTTCTTGAGTCAGGTCTCGCTCTGTCATCCAGTCTGGAGTGCAGTGCTGCAATCACAGCTCACTACAGTCTCAACCTTCGTGCTCTAGCAATCCTTCTGCCTGAGCCTCCCAAGGTGCTAGGATTACGGGCATTAGCCACCATGCTTGGCCCTAGTTTCTTGGGAAACAAATGTTTCTATTAAAAGAGTATGCCACTATGCATGCCTGTAGTCCCAGCTACTCAAGAGGCCAAGGCTGGAGAATCGCTGGAATCCGGGAGGCAGAGGTTGCAGTGAGCCAAGATCGCGCCACGGCACTCCACCTGGGAGACAGAGCCAGACTCCGTCTCAAAAAAAAAAAAAAAAAAAAAAAAAAAAAAAAAGTATGCCACTAAATTTAGTCATCATGTGGCAAATATCCACCAGATAAGGGTTCTCAAATTTCAGGGAAAATCTATTGGCCAAATGTATTTTGAAATTTTGTTCATTCTCTTATTTATGAAAATAATTCCTATGGTTGGATAAAACCATATCTCTACTGTTAATCTATTTCCATTTCAATGTGCATTATAAAACAATACATCTTTGAAAATAGTGAAGTTATTTTCTCTTCTTGCTCCCACTTCCTACACCTCTTCCCAGCCTGTAATAATCAAGCTCAGAGGCAGTAATAAGCACACAGTGGCTCTCTCTTACTACTCAGCAGCAACCGCTTCACACAATTATTTCTCTTTCTCTCTAACGTGGCTCTCACCATGTCAGTAAAAATTCTGAGGACTGAAGAAACCTGCTGCCTAGCCCCGCTCATTGAAGCATGTCCTATTGCCATATAGGTCATTGGTATTGACTATGACCTAGAAAAATGGGTAAGAAAAGTAAGATCAGTGTCAAAAACAACAAATGAATGGGAACAGAATAGGAACTGTCAGAAAAAGTTAGGCATTCTAGAGGCTCCTTGCCTTGTCATGATCTCTCTCCAGGACTACGTGAATTTTCTTTCATTCCATTTCTCCTTTTCTCTTCATTGTATTTCTACTCCACAGATGTTTTGCTTTCTCATAGTTCCTGACTCTTTATAACCTGGACTTACCATGGCCTTGTCCATACTTGATGGTATTTTTTCATCTCCACCCACCACTTCTAACTAAATTGTTCCTTTGTATTCATTAGTTCAAATTTTTGAAAAAGAGAAAATAACCCAGTTCATCTTTCTGAGCCAGACCATGTTACAGATCACTGCCTAGCCTATGGGCTGTATGACAGTTTTTAAAATATACACAAAAATCTTTGACATTTCTCCCATCCAGAGACAGGGTTCATGTCTCCTCCCCTTGAATCGGGACAATGTGAATACAATAGAAGTGGCAGTGGGCAGATTTCCAGGATTAGGCCTTAAGACATCAGCAGCTTGCTCTTGGAATCTGACCACCAGTTGTGAAGAAGCCCAGGTCACACAAAGAGACCAGGTAGGGGCTGTGGCTGACTGTTCCAGTGGAGGTCCCAGAAAACAGCCAGCATCAACCACCAGACATGTGTGAGTAAAGCTATCTGCAGAGGACACTAGTCCCCGGTCGATCACTCCCAGCCTTTGAGTCTTTCCAGCTGATGCATCAGATATCGTGGAGCAGCGACAAGCCATGCTCATTGTACCTGTCTGAATTCTTGTTATATAGCATATGTGGGCATAATAAAATGCATGCTTTATACCCTAAGTCCTGGGATAGTTGGTTATATAGTAGTAGACAACTGGAAAATATTTTGGTACCATAAGTCAATTACCTATAGCTGTGTCACAAAACTACACACCTCAGTGGTTTAAAACAATGATCTTTTTTTTTTTGTTTTTTGTTTTTTGGTTTTTTCCTGTTTCTGGTAGTCAAGGATTTGAGAAGCATTCAGCCAGGTAGTTTTGGTTCAGAGTTTGCCACACAGCTGTAGTCAAAGCCTGGAGTTGGAAGACTATAACTGCCGAAGCAGCTGGGGGCTGGTTAGGTACCTCCCTTTCCTCTGAGGTTTCAAGGGCTCTCTGCAGGGTCTCTCCATGTACACTACTTTGGGCTTCATCTCAGGATGATGGCCTCAGATGACAGAAATTCTTACGTGGTGGCTCAAGGTTCCAACGTGACTGTTCCAGTGAGCCAAGCAAAGGATGCATTGCCTTTTTTGGCCTAGCCTTGTAACTCACTTGGCATCATTTCCACCATACTCTTACCAGTCAGCTGCTCATAAACTCAGCTTAAAACCAAGGAGTTGGGGGAGATAGATTCACCTTTCAAAGACAGGAGTGTCAAAAGAAATTAGTCAAAGTTTAGTCCTGGGCCAAAGCTCATACCTATTCTAATCAACTACGCCGAAGGCTAGTGGGATCATAGGTGCACCTATGGCCTCTCTTCTGTTAGGGACTGGAAGCAGGGATAGCTCCCTTAGAAGGAACTACATTGGCCAGTTCAGAGCACTACATCCCTTGCCTGCCCAGAACTCAGGGTCCTTCTTCTTCTTCTTTATGTCCTACACACATCTGCATCCTGTTGACCCCATCTATTGAACATCTCTTGAGCTCCCCACTGGCAGTTAATAGATGATTTTTATAGAAAATTTGGAGAATACAAAAAACTACAAGGAGAAAAAAATACCCTTCCTCCCACATACACAGTTCCGGAGATGCCCACTCCCAACATGGCCTGTCTGACATTTACAACTACAAATATGCTCATCTTCTGCTAATAGAAAGACATTCCAAAGTCATGACCAGTTACAGCGACAGGAAAAATGTCAAGGACCACTTCAAAAGCTGCTTGCCTATCTCGGAGTCCAGAGTTTTCTGTGGTGTCTAGCCTGTTTCTTTGTTCTCCTTTTTCCATGCTCCCATTCAGAGTTATTTCTTACCATTTTATGGGCTCAAAATGACCACCGGTAAACATCAAAGCACCCTGAATACAACAAATGAAAAGTAAAGAATATTTATAACTTTGTATTGGCGTACAAAGGGAAAATAAAATCTACCTTTTCATCCTAAAACTCAGGATTTACATATTTGTGATCAAGCAGTATTTACAAATTTGTAGTCTGCATTTTTCCTTTGTACTATAATTTTTGTTGTCATTATAATCTTTAAAATCATGAAAAGAAAATGTAAAGTGAAATATCTAATAGCTTAAGCAATATGTTCATTTTTGCTCATCACTTTACTATTAATAAAAAAATTATTTTTAAGTTGAATTACCCAGCAAATAAATTAACCCAGTTATAACTTTACTAATCATTTCTTTTATTTCTATTTTTCTCAATTAAAATAGAATTATTAATTAACATAAATTTATGGGTAAGCTTGGTGGACTGAGTATAATTGTTTTTTCCTTGTAACCTTCTGAAATCCCACTAAAATAAAAGGAAAAGGAATTTAAAACTATAAATCCACAAAAAAGAGAAACAATGACAGCATATGAGAGATGTCAACAAAATCTAGAAACTGAAAAGCAATAAATGAGAAGCAGCCTAATAGACCAAAGACAAAAGAAGCTTGAATCTATAATAGGATCTCTAATAAGAAGTAAGCTAATTATATGCCAAAAGGTTAAGAAGTTGCAGAATCTTGAAAATTCTCAAGGATTGAATAAACCAGATATCACTGAGTCCAATAGTTTAAGTTGGTCTGAAAGCAAGAGGATTGTCTGACAGTCTTCATAAGGAATAGATAGGACCCCAATGAACTCCACTAGCCCATTCAGTCAGAGTCTGAAGAAGAACAGGTGCCTGAATACAGAGGAATCTGGAGGGCACGATGCTAAATCAGGCACAGAATGACAAATACCACATGATTTCACTTACAGGAATCTAAAAAGTTGAGCTCATAGAAGCAGAAAGTAGAGTAGTAGTTACGAGGGGCTAGGAATGTGGAGAGATAAGGGTTTAGAGAGGTGTTGGTCAAAGAATATAAAATTTCAGTTAGACAAGAAGAATGAGTTCAAGAGCTCTATTGTACAACATTGTGACTATAATAAATAACAATATATTGTATACTTGATTACTAATTTTAAGTGTTCTCATTGCACGCAAAAATGCATGTGATAAATGCATGTTAATTATCTAAATTTAGCCATTCCACAATGTACACATATTTCAAAACATATTGTATACATAAATATATATAATTGTATTTGTTAATTAAAAATTAATAATAATAATAATATTGTATTGGCAGGCCTGGTCAGTATAAATACAAGAAAAATAAATTTAAGGCATTAGACCGGGGGCAAAAATCAGTGAGATAATAAAGCATTACCTTCATAAAAACAGAAGTCTATTAAAAAGGGACATTTCAAGAAAAGGAGCTCTTCAAAATTAAAGTATAGATACATACTTTTTAAATTAAATCCCACAATTAGAAGATAAAGTTAAGGAAATCGTCTAGAAAGTAAAAGCAAAAAAGACAAAGAACTGGAAAATAGTGGCAGGAAAAAAAGAAAGTTAGAGGAAGTTCGGCATCTAATTAGTAAGAGTTCCAGAAAAAGAAAACAGAAGAAATGGGCAAGAGAATATCTTCAAAAAACAGCATGCATGTCAAAAAATCCCAGACCTGAAGGACATGAGTGCCAGTTTGAAAAGGTCCACATAGTACACAGCAAAATGAATAAAAATGACTCTCACCAAGGCATGTTATGGTAATACTTCAGCAGGCAGGGGAGAAAGAAAAGACCTAAAATTTTCGGATAGAAGAAAATGGTTTGCATCAGCGTATCATTAAATATCTCAAAATTACATTGTGTGTATGCTATAAGAGACATATTGTTGCTATAAGATTAATGATGGCCAAAAGGCCCTCTCAGGTACCTCACAGGTCTACACTATATGTTCACTTAGCAGTATGGTGCAACCTGGCCTAAGAGTTCCAACCATGGCCTGGGAATTACCGGGTCTCTATGACAATGAGACCTAAAAATGCTGGTTGCCCTGGGGACAAGACCACTCAACATAGATGCAACCTTAAAACAATGTTTGGGGGGCGGAGCAAGATGGCCGAATAGGAACAGCTCCAGTCTCCAACTCCCAGCGCGAAGGACACA
>NW_012118376.1:4087813-4113192 GCF_000951035.1 Colobus angolensis palliatus
TGGGTGCAGCACACCAACATGGCACAAGTATACATATGTAACAAACCTGCATGTTATGCACATGTACCCTAGAACTTAAAGTATAATTAAAAAAAAAAAAATGTTTACCCTCACAAGAATAACTAATACTTCCTTCATAAAAGGAATACCTGGCAACTGACCCGGACTGAATACAGGTATGAAAAAGGAGAAAGAATCCCGCAAACTCTGAGAATGGTCCCCAGATGGAGACTCTCCCAGTCATCTGACTTCTGACTCTCTCTGGCCCATGCCACCAGTCTGTTCCCACTATCTGTCTTGTAAGAGCACTTCCAGAATAAACTGCCCAAGCATCGGACAATGTCTAAGACTCGTCTTTGGAAACTAGAAGAGACTGATGTCTTCAAAATATTAAGGGAAAAATATTTTCAACCTGAAATTCTGTGACCATCCAAACTACCCATCATGGATAATAATAAAGAAAGTTACTGTAAATTATGCTCTATCAAAATAAAGAATAAGGGGATAGAGGAAACAGGAGATTCAAACAGGTGACAGGCAAAAAGAATTCCCTGGATGGTGCTAAAGTGAAGTCCCAGTATAACAGCTGAGGGCTCAGCCTTCAGAGCAACCAGTTCTGCCTACAGAACAGAGGGCATCAGAGGCAAAGTCACCAGGGGAAAAAATTAATTGATAGATTACCTGATGTGTTTGGCTGTTTTGATAAGTAATTCATTGATCTGTTGGAGCATTTTGGGATTAAAAATTGGTGATAGGTACATAGAAAATCAAGCAAACAATTTTAAACTTCAGAGTAAAAATATTGTCTTTAAAATATTGGAATGTGTATTTAGTGAAATTCAATAACCTTTAAGGATGAAAAAAAATCACTCAACAAAACTACCTCAACACAATAAAGGCCACCTAGGAAAAGTCCACGGCTATCATAGTCAAGGTGAAAGACTGAAAGCTTTCCCACAAGATCAGGAACTAGACAAGAATGCTCACTTTCAACACTTCTATTCAACATAGTGCTAGAAGTCTTAGCCAGAACAATTAGTCAAGAAAAAGAAATAAAAAGCATCCAAAAAGAAGAATTAAAATTATCTCTATTCATAAACAACAGAATCTTGTATGTAGAAAACCTTAAGAACGCCACCAAAAAAACCTGTTAGAAATAATAAACAAGTTTAACAAAGTTACAGGATTTAAAATCAAAACACACAAAAAAGCTGTATTTCTACACACTAACAATGAATAATCTGAAAAGGAAATTAAGAAAATAATTCCATTTATGATAGAATCAAAAAGAATAAAATATTCGGAATAAGCAAGCCAAAAGACTTGCACACTGAAAATTACAAAATGTCACTGAAAGAAATTACGGCAGACACAAATAAATGGAAAGATATCCTGTGTTTATGGATTGGAAGACTTAATATAATAAGATGTCAATACTCTACAAAGCGATCTAGATTCGACGCAATTCCTATCAAAATCCCAATGATGTTTTTTTGCAGAAATAGAAAAGCCCAGCAAAGGAATGAATAGATATTTCTCCAAATAAGATATACAAATGGCCAATAAGCATATGAAAAGATGCTCAATGTTGTTAATCATTTTGGAAATGAAAATCAAAGCCACAGTGAGGTATTGCCTCCCAGCCATTAGAATGGCTGCTATTGAAAAAAAAAGAAAGAAAGAAAATAGATATTGGTGAGGATGTGGAGACATTTGCACTCTTGTGAACTTTTGGTGGTAAAATGGTACAGCTGCTATGAAAAACAGTATGATGATTCCTCGAAAAATTAAAAATAGAAATACCATATGAGTCAAAAACTCTACTTCTGGATATTTAGTGAAAAGATTTGCTGTTAGGGTCTCAGGGATATTTATACACCCATATTCATAACAGACTTATTCACGATAACCAAAAAGTAAAAGCAACCCAAACATCCACTGATGGATGAATGGATAAAATATGGTATGTAATACAATGAAATATTATTAAGCCTTAGAGAGGAAGAAATTCTGACACATGCTACAACCTGGATGAATCTTGAGGACATTAATTAAGTGAAATAAGCCAGTCACAAGAAGGCAAAAACCATATGACTCAACTTATATGAGATATCTGTAGGGAAGTCAAATTCAAAAAGATAGAAAGTAGAATGGTTGTTCCCAGGGGCTCCGGTGAGGGGAAATGGAAAGTTGTTTAACAAGTATGAAAAAATTCTGGAGGTCGGTTGGACAACAAACTGAATATACTTACCCTACTGAAGTGTACACTTAAAAATTATTAAGATGTTAAGTTTTATATTATGTGCATTTTACCACATTAAAGCAACTTTTATTTTGAGACAGGGTCTCACTCTCTCACCCAGGCTGAAGTACCAGTGGCATGATCACAGCTCACTGCAGCCTTGACCTCCCAGGCTCATGCGATCCTCCCACGTCAGCCTCTCAAGTAGCTGGGACCACAGGCACATGTCACCAGGCCTGGCTAATTTATTATCATTATTATTATTTGTAGAAACAAGATTTCACTATGTTGCCCAGGCTGATCTCAAACTTTCAGGCACAAGCAGGCCTCCTGCCTTGGCCTCCCAAAATAATGGGATTACAGGCATGAGCCACTGCACCTAGCTAAAACAACATTTTTATATACTATATTACATTATTCAGCAGTGGACAACATCTACACATGTACTTATAATAATGTAGCACTCATTATTTTTAGACAAAAATTTGCAATATAAATCATATTTGCAACATAGTGGAAGTTTAGGGTTGGGGAAGAGAGGAGTAGTGGAAGAGAACCAAATTTTCTCTGTCAGGAAGTCAATAACAGATAATGTCTAAAATTGGAAAATCAATATGGGGAAACATAAACACATCATTCAGAAATAGAGGATAAACACCTGTGCTAGTCTTAGTGTGATTGGCCTCAGCTGTTTTATTCTTTTCCTGCTCTCTTCTAATAAGGGTGTTATCTGTTGTCCGCACGCTATATTCTCCAAGTTTCCATGTCTGTTGGAGATAGCTAGTTTGACTAATGGGAAACACTGTCAGGAAACTGAATGTGAAGAGGAAAAGACAGAATATTTTCCTTCTTCCTTCTATGCCTCAGGTGACATCTTAAGTGATGTCTATGTTTCATGGCTCCAGCTCCTGACAGAAAAGCTTCCATGGTCCTAGGTTCTGCAGGATTAACCTAGCTACTGGACTTACCAGCACCTCTTCTCTTTGTCTCTCCAGCCTAATCTATCTAATGTTGCTAGTCTCTGAGTTGCTCACCAACCCCTATTTGGCTTCTCAGCTTTTCCATGACTAATGCCTGCATAAAAGCTTATTGCAAGAGTTTTGTTTCTGCATAGTGTTTAGCTGGGAAGGTATCATTCCTGCCCCAAGTACAAGAAAAATGTATGAACTACAGAATCAGAATATTTCTTAATCTCATTAGAGAGCTGATGTAAAGAGCAACCAAATAGACTGAAAGCCAAGGAAAGATAGGAGCCTCCAAGGTGATACAAGCACTGGCTTAACTGTGGCAGAGTACTGGGGGAAGAGATACTGAACATCATAAAAGTGGGTAAGACGAGTTCAGTTAAAAATTTTAAGTTGCTAGGCCTCGTTTGGGCTAGTAGGACATCATAGAGCCCCTGGGAGTTTTAGACATGAAGGAAGTTTATGCCCACTTGCAGTTCTTCTCCACATACCTCCAATGGGGGTGCGTGGAGAAGAACTACAAGTGGACATGAGAAATATTTGGGGCAGGGCAGGAGAAGAGGGCCTCCATCAGTAAAGTGAAAAAGGCACAAAACCCATCTGGCTCCTCCTCTTCTGTGGAACAAAGGCCTTAAGTCACTCGGGGAAAGGTAGCAAACCCTGTCACCCACAGTAGAAGTTGATAAGCAAAGGATGCACATTCAAGAATCAAAAATAACCTTTAAAACACAAAAGCAAAAACCTAAGTATGACTAATAAGCAATAGTGGAGATAAACTGAAATATTATAAAATGCTCAACTGACCCCCCCCCAAAAAAAATAAGAGGAAAAAAAGGAACAAAGAACAGATGGGGCAAATAAAAAAAAGGTATCAAAATAGTAGTTTTAAATTCAACCATATCAATAATCACATTAAATGTAAATGGTCTGAACTTTCTAATTAAAACAGATTATCAGAGTAGACTACAAGAAGTGGATTACAGATAAAAGGACAAAATAAGATATACTCTGCAAAAATTCATTGTAAAAAAAACTGGAATGGATAACATCAGACAAAGTATAGTTCGGAACAAGGAATATTACCAAGAATAGGAGGTAAATTTCATAATGATAAAGGGGTAAACTTATCAAAAAGATATAACAGTCCTAAATGTGTGTGCATCCTGTAACAGAGATTCAAAATATCCAAGGAAAAGGCTGATAGAACTGAAAGGGAAGTAAACAAATCCACAAATACAATTTGGAGCTTCAACAGTTTTTTTCATTAATTAATAAAATGAGTACACAAAAAAAATCAGTACAGACATAGAAGACTTGAAACATACAACCAACTGGATCCAACTGATAAATGTATAGAATATACCATTCAAAAAAAGAATAAACATCCTTTTCAAGTGTATTCACAACAGTCACCAAAATAGACCATTTTCTGGGCCATAAGGAAATTTAATCAGATTGAAATCATATACAATATGTTCTGTTACAAGATAATTAAATTAGAAATCAATAACAGGAAGATATTAGGAAAATTCCCAAACATTTAGAAATTAAACAATGTACCTCTTAATAATGCATGGGTCAAAGAAAACATCAGAAAGAAAATTATAAAATATTTTAAGTGGAATGGTAATGGTAACATCAAAATGTGTGGGATAAAACTAAAGCAGAGCTTACAGCATAATGTATAGCCTTAAGTACTCATATTAGAGAAGATCTAAACAAGCAAAAATTATAAAATTTCCAGGAGAAAACATGGAAGAAAATCTTTACACTCCAGATATAGCAAAAATTCCTAGGTGGGAAAGAAGAAGCATGAACCATTTAAACAATTAACAAATTAGACTTCATCAAAATTTTAAAATTCTGCTTTAATTTAATTTTATTTAATTCTAAGTTCCAGGATACATATACAAGACGTGCAGGTTTTCTACACAGGTAAACGTGTGCCATGGTGGTTTGCTGCACCTATCAACCCATCACCTAAATATTAAGCCCTGTATTCACTAGCTATTTATCCTGATGCTCTCCCTTCCCTCGCTCCCCTGACAGACCCCAGTGTGTGTTGTTCCCCTCGCTGTGTCCATGTGTTCTCATCGCTCAGCTCCCACTTATAGGTGAGAACATGAGGTGTCTGGTTTTCTGTTCCTGTGTTAGTTTGCTGAAGATAATGGCTTCCAGCTCCATTCACATCCATGCAAAGGACATGATCTCATTCCTTTGTATGGCTGCATAGTATTCCATGGTGTATATGTCCCACATTTCCTTCATCCAGTCTGTCATTCATGTGCATTTGGGTTGATTCCATGTCTTTGCTATTGTGAATAATGCTGCAATGAACATACACATGCATGTATCTTTATAATATAATTATTTATATTCATTTGGGTAGATAACCAGTAACGGGATTGCTGGCTCAAATGGTATTTCTAGTTGTAGGTCTTTGAGGAATCATCACATTGTCTTCCACAATGGTTGAACTAATTTACATTCCCACCAACAGTGTAAAAGTGTTCCTGTTTCTCCACAGCCTTGCCAACATCTGTTGTTTCTTGACTTTTTAATAACTGCCATTCTGAATAGTGTGAGATGGTATCTCATTGTAGCTTTGATTTGAATTTCTCTAATGATCAGTGCTGTTGAAGTTTTTTTTTCGTATGTTTGTTGACTGCATAAATATCTTCTTTTGAGAAGTGTCTTTTCATATTCTTTTCCCACTTTCTGATAGGGTTGTTTGCTTTTTCTCATAAATTTGTTTGAGTTCCTTGTAGGTTCTGGATATTAGACGTTTGTTAAACGGATAGATTGCAAAAATTTTCTCCCATTCTGTGGGTTGTCTGTTCACTCTGATGATAGTTTCTTTTGCTGTGCAGAAGCTCTTTAGTTGAATTAGATCCCATTTGTCAATTTTCACTTTTGTTGCAATTGCTTTTGATGTTTTTGTCATGAAATCTTTGCCCATGCCTATGTCCTGAATGGTACTGCCTAGCTTTCCTCCTAGGGTTTTTATAGTTTTGGGTTTACATTTAAGTCTTTCATCCATCTTGAGTTAATTTTTGTATAAGGTGTAAGAAAGGGGTCCAGTTTCAATTTTCTGCATATGGATAACCAGTTTTTCCAGGACCATTTATTGAATAGGGAATCCTTTTCCCATTGCTTGTTTTTGTTAGGTTTGTCAAAGATCAGATGATGTATATGTGTGCTCTTATTTCTAAGATCTCTATTCGGTTCCATTGGTCTATTTGTCTGATCCCACAGAAATACAAATAACCACCAGAGAATACTATAAATAATTCTATACAAATAAATTAGAAAATCTGAAGAAATGGAGAAATTGCTGGACAAATGTACCTTCCCAAGACTAAACCAGGAAGAAATCGAATCCCTGAATAAACCAATAACAAGTTCTGAAACTGTGGCAGTAGTTAATAGCCTATGAACCAAAACAAGCCCAGGACCAGATGGAGTCACAGCTAAATTCTACCTGAGGTACAAAGAGGAGCTGCTACCATTCCTTCTGAAACTATTCCATATAATTGAAAAGGAGGGACTTCTCCCTAACTCATTTTTTAAGACCAGCATCATCCTGATACCAAAACCTGGTGGAGATACAATAAAAAAAAAGGAAACTTAAGGCCAATATTCCTGAGGAACACTGATGCAAAAATCTTTAATAAAATACTGGGCAAACCAAATCCAGCAGCACATCAAAAAGCTTATGCATCACAATCAAGTCGACTTCATCTCTAGGATGCAAGGCTGGTTCAACATACACCGATCAATAAACATAATTTATCACCTAAACAGAACCAATGATAAAAAGCAACCTTAGACGCTCCAGAAAAGAGGCTGAGAAAATTTAAGTACTGAGGAAAATATGCATCTCTGAGGCGACAGCAGAGGATGGCGGTCAGACTGGAGGACTGAAAGGCCAAGAAAAATGAACAGACCTTAAAGGGAAGGAGTATCACCAGCTTCTGCCCTGATGCAGCTTCCAAAAAACCAGCCAAAGGGGTGGCAGTCAGCCTCACTCTGGGTGAAATAATCAAAGGTGTGAATAGCTCAGATTCAGTCCTTTGTCTCCAGGCCACCCAGACAGCCAGGAAAATGCTATCCCAGGAAAAGAACCCCCCTCTGAAATTGACCATTGAAGCAGGTCTCGTTCCCAGGATGGTGGAGTTCCTGAAGTCATCATTTTACCCCGCTTGCAATTTGAGGCCGCCTGGGCCCTGACCAACATTGCTTCAGGGACTTCAGAGCAGATTTGAGCCATGGTAGAAGGGGGACCCATTCAACCCTTGATCAAGCTCCTGTATTCCCCCAGTGTGGCTGTGTGTGAACAGACAAAGTGGTCTCTTGATAATATACCCTGTGACAGCCCAGCATTCAGAGATAACATCATCTCAAGCAATGCCATCCCACATCTGCCAGCCCTGATTTCATCCACCCTACCAATCACATTTCTGCAGAACATCACTTGGACCATGTCGAATCTGTGCCAAAAGAAGACCCCATACACTTGCGAAACTGCAGTGAAGCAGATGCTGTTGGCCCTCTCACTCCTGCAGCACCACCACGGCGAGGCTCAAGCCTGCTGGGTGCTGTCCTACCTCACCAATGGCTACAAAGAGCACATCGGTCATGTGGTTGACACGGGGGTCCTGCCCAGGCTTGTAGCACTCATGACCAGCTCAGACTTCAATGTCTTGACCCCTTCTCTCCGTACTGTGGGGAACATTATCACAGGCACAGATGAGCAGAAACAGATGGCCATTGACGCGGGCATGCTGAACATGCTGCCCCAGCTTCTGCAGCATAACAGGCCCTCCATCCAGAAGGAGGTGACCTAGGCCTTGAGCAACATGGTGGCAGGGCCCTCTCACCACACCCAGCAGCTGCTTGCTACAATGTCTTGCCTCCCTTGGTGGCTCTGCTAAAAAAAAAAAAAAATGGAGAATTTAAAGTCCAGAAAGAGGCTGTCTGGGCGGTGGCTAACTCTGCAATGTGGGTCACCATGGTTTAGCTGATCCTCCACTCTGGGGTCCCAGAGCCACTGGTGAATCTGCTTATTGCCCCAGATGTTAAAATTGTTCTCATCATCCTCGATGTCATCTCTTGCATCCTCCAGGTGGCAGAGAAATGGTCTGAGAAGGAAATCCTATGTTTTCTGATAGAAGAACTCAGTGGGATCAATAGAATTGAGGCTTTACAACTGCATGAGAACTGTCAGATTGGCCAGTCTGCTTTGGACATCACTGAGAAGCACTTTGGTGAGGAAGAAGATGAGAGCCTAACTTTACTGAGCCAAGTCCTAAACCAAGATTTATAGATTATGAATGCTTAGCAAAAAATAGCCAAGTTCCATAACTCCTAAACCAACAACCCACTGGGGGAACCTACCCCCAGTATTTCAACATAGGTTCTTTCTATTTTCCGTAAGTGTCAGCTGGCTGAGAAATAAAGAGAGACAGTTCAAAGAGAGGAACTTTACAGCTGGGCTGCCGGGGGTGACATCACATATCGGTAGGACCATGATGCCCACCTGAGCCTCAAACCAGCAGTTTTTTATTAAGGGTTTCAAAAGGTGAGGGGGTGTAAAACAGGGAGTAGGTACAAAGATCACACGCTTCAAAGAGCAAAAAGCAGAACAAAGATCACATGCTTCTGAGGGAACAGGATAAAGGGCAAAAGCAGAACTACTGATAAGGGTCTATGTTCAGCAGTGCACATATTGTCTTGATAAACATCTTAAACAACAGAAAACAGGGGTCAAGAGCAGAGAACCAGTATGATCACAAATTTACCAGGGCAGATTTTCCCCACCCTAATAAGCCTGAGGGTACTGCAGGAGACCAGGGCATATCCCAGTCCTTATCTCAACCGCATAAGACAGACACTCCCAGAGAGGCCATTTATAGACCTCCCCCAAGGAATGACTTCCTTTCCCAGGGTATTAATATTACTATTCCTTGCCAGGAAAAGAATTTAGCGATATCTCTCCTACTTGCACATCTGTTTATAGGCTCTCGGCAAGAAGAAAAATATGGCTCTTTTTGCCCGACCCCACAGGCAGTCAGACCTTATCATTGTCTTCCCTTGTTCCCTAAAAATCGCTGTTATTCTGTTCTTTTTCAAGGTGCACTGATTTCATATTGTTCAAACACACATGTTTTACAATCAATTTGTACAGTTAACACAATTATCACAGTGGTCCTGAGGTGACGTACATCCTCAGTTTATGAAGATAACAGGATTAAGAGATTAAAGTAAGGACAGGCATAAGAAATTATAAAGGTATTATTTGGGAATTGATAAATGTCCATATTAAAATGAAATCTTCAAAATTTATATTCCTCTGCCACGGCTCCAGCAGGTCCCTCCGTTCAGGGTCCCTGACTTCCCACAACAACAACCCAATGCTAAAGGATAACTTCTTTAAGCAGCAGCAGTCCTATATCATAGTGTACCCTAAATACAAAGCTTTCAAAACTTAACATTAATAAAATGTTCAATACTTTCAAAAAAAAAAACATTATCTCAATAGATGCAGAAAAGGCCTTCAATAAAATTCAACATCCTTCATGATAAAAACTCTCCATAAACTAGGTATTGATAGAACATATTTCAAAATAATAAGAGCCATTTATAACAGACCCACAGCCAAATCATACTGAATAGGCAAAAGCTGGAAGCATTCCCTTTGAAAACTGGCACAAGACAAGGATGCCCTCTCTCACCACTCCTATTCAACATAGTATTGGAAGACCTGGCCAGAGCAATCAGGCAAGAGAAAGAAATAAACTGTATTCAAATAGGAAGAGAGGAAGTCAAATTGTTTCTGTTTGCAGATGACATATTGTAGACCTAGAAATCCCCATCATCTTAGCCCAAAAGCTCCTTAAGCTGATAAGCAACTTCAGCAAAGTCTCAGGATACAAAATCAATGTGCCAAATTAACAAGCATTCCTATACACCAACAACAGACAAGCAGAGAGCCAAGTCATGTGTGAACTCCCGTTCACAATTGCTACAAAGAGAATAAAATACCTAGGAATACAGCTCACAAGGGATGTGGAGGACCTCTTCAAGAAGTACCACAAACCACTCTTCAAGAAAATAAGAGAGGACACAAACAAATGGAAAAACATTCCATGCTCATGGATTGGAAGAATGAAATGGCCATATTGCCCAAAGTAATTTATAGATTCAATGCTATTCCCATCAAACTACCATTTACATTCTTCACAGAAATAGAAAAAAAAAAAACTACCCTAAAATCCATATGGAACAAAAAAGAGCCTATATAGCCAAGACCATCCTAAGCAAAAAGAACAAAGCTGGAGGCATCACACTACCCGACTTCAAAATTCTGTTTTCCTAAAGACGCCATTAAGAAAACAAAGTGGTAAACCATGGACTGGAAGAAAAAATTCACAATATATACATCTAAAAGAGCATTTGTTTCCAGAATATATAAAGAACTCTTAAACTCAATTACAAGAAGACAACTCGAGTCAAAATTTGGCAAAATGTTTGAAGATATTCTTCACAACAGAAGATATACAAATGGCCAATAAGCACATGAAAATATGCTTAACATCACTAGTCATCAGACAAATGCAAATTAGGACTACATTGAGATTTACTATACTCCCACAAAACAGTTAAAAGTAAATATATTGACATTATCAAACATTGGAGAATATGTGGAACAACTAAAATTCCATTCATTGCTGGTGGAAACGCAAAATTGTACAATCACTTTGGAAAACAGTGTAATAATCTCTTATAAGATTAAACCTACTCTTATCATAAGACCTAGAATTTCACTCCTAGGTATTTAGTCAATTATTTGTCCACACAAAGAATTGTACAAGAATGTTGATAGAAGCTCCATTCATAATAACTGAAAACTGGAAACAATCCAAATGTCTATTGAATGAGAATGGATAAACAAGTTGATCTAGTGCCATGAGAATGGATAAACAAGTCCTGCACCAGTGCCATCAGGTCTTAATAACTACACTTTATATTACTGTTAATACCTTGTCTGGCCAGTCTGCAATGCTTTCTACTTTTTCAGAATTTTTTTGGTGAATTCCTGCCTTCCAAAGTAACTTTTGAATAATCATTTAAATCTCCTAAAACTCTTATAAGTATTAATTTAAAGAGAATACATCTTATACAAGACTGAATTTATCTATACAGAGATAAGGCATCATCTCCATTTATTAAGGTATACCGCAGGAAATAGAATTGCTTTTACTGGCTATCTACTAATCTGTACCACAACATCACTCCCAATATCCCACCCAAGGCCCTTTAATTTTTCTACTAACAGAGTTTGATGCCAGAATTTGGGGCTTTGGTGATTATAAGATTTGCTGTATTCATACCATCACTCATAGCATGTACTCAGTGCTAGTTCTTCACAGTCACGCTCAGAATTAGAAAGCAGGTGTTTGTTACCTTGAATGAATTCAGTTCACCTCAATTTGAGAATCATATATTGTACACCTACGATGTGTCAGCCAAGGTGCTAATTTCTATGAGGAGTCAAAGATGAAGAAGTCACAGCTCTGTTCTCATGAATTTTTTCATTCCATGGCAATGGCAACCATATAAAGCAAAAGTTTCATGGAAGGCAGAATGTCCTGAGGGGCACAGAGAGTCTGTGTGGGCACAGAGGGAAGAGTTCCTATTTAGGTAAGAAGAAGAGCAACATGAGAAAGACAAAACTTTAACATTCTGTATCGAAATGTTGATTTAACTTCTGTATCTTCTTTCTAACAAACCCCGAGGCCTAGAAATTTGCTGAATTTGGTGCTTTGTGACTGAGGTTAATTTGCTTCACTGCTCTACAACCCCAAGGTTTAGAGCATCCTGAGCTTGTAATTTTGGTATTTCTCATATTACCTGCTTAGGTGGTAATTCTTATTTAGCTAATAATAGAACTTGACAAAGAAATTTAAAAGACATTAATGCAGGAATGAATGGTGGGGCAACTCTCCATTCAACATTTTATTGTTAATTATAAATTTGCTGCATAATTTCAGTTCCTAAAGAAGCTTAAATTGGCCAGGTGCGGTGGGTCATGCCTGTAATCCTAGCACTTTAGGAAGCCAAGGCAGGCAGATCACCTGAAGTCAGGAGTTCAAGACCAGACTGGCCAACATGGCGAAACCCCACTTATACTAAAAATATGAAAATTAGCCAGGTGTGGTGGTGGGTACCTGTAATCCCAGCTACTCGGGAGGTTGAGGCAGAAGAATTGCTTGAACCCAGGAGGTGGAGGTTGCAGTGAGCCAAGATTGCGCCACTGTACTCCAGCCTGGGCGACAGAGCAAGATTCCATCTCAAAAACAAAAACAGCTTAATTTTCTTTTCTAGTTATAAGAGATAAGTGGTGTGATCAGAAGCAGCTGCTCCAGAGAGAGTTTTTGCCAACAGTCATTTCCAAATACACATACACAAAGGCATTCAGCGTTGTTCCTTTCCACTTCAACCTTGATATGGGTAGGTTTGTAATTTTTTCACATACAATGTAAAGAAAAATCAGTTAATATCTCAAGATTTATTATGTCTATTCTCTCAATCTTATGAATAGCTGTGCAGAATAACCAAGCTAAAGTCACTTTTTAAAATATGAAGATGGAGAGAGAGGGGGAAGAGAAAAGATGGGTGAAAGGAAATAAGGAAAGGATAGAAAAGGTGAATGGAAAAAGGCACAGACAAAACGCGCAGACAGCAGACTACTAGAAGAGTACAAAATGAGGAGAAAAATACAACTCTAGGCTCTGTTTCTTCATTCTAAGGATGCATGCTGGCCTAACAGTGAAGTGTAACCTAATAAGTTACAGCAAGAGAATTAACAGCATGAATTTTGGAGTTAGATTGCTCCAGGATCATTCCTGACTTCCAGTCTCCTACTAATTATAATTGGTAAGGCCTTGGACAAATTATTTCCTCCGCCTTAGAGTCCCTGTTTGTAAAATGGACTTCACAAAAATACCCTTCATCTAAGGTTGACATCAGAGAGAAGAAAATAACAACTATAATGTGGTGCCATATCACACCCATCAGATAAGCACAAATGTTTAAAAATTTAATAACAAGTGTTGCTAGGGAAGTCAAGAAATATAGCTCTCATACGACGTTAATAGCAATATAAAGTGGAAAGTAATTTTAAAATCAAACAAGTTAGAAATGCACACACTGATTCAGCTATTCTTCTCCTAGGTAAACATTTCCCTGAGAAAAACTCCTGCATGTGTAAACAGAGAGACACAGAATGTTTACTACTCTATTATTTATAATTGTCAACAATAGAAAAATTCAAATGCCCTCCAACAGAAATATGGGTAAATCATAGACTCTTCATCTAGTAGCAAAAAGGGATGATTTTGAGTTACATGTGTCAGTATAGATGACTCTCCAATATATTAAGTTGTTTTTTAATCAAGTTTCAGATTTCAGAGTATCAAGGCAGAATCACAATGAAACTAGAAGAAGGCTGGACTTCAACCCAAGAACCTGAACTTGAAGCTAGATACAATAGCTAAAGTATTCTTGGTTGTGTATAAGATACATTTCTTTATATTAGAATGAGGCATTTAAAAACCGAAATGCATGAAAATTCATATGTGATATAGGGGGAGGGTAAGTGAGCCTCAAAGTGGTGGAATGTGGATCTATTCTTTTTGCCTGCCAAGCATCCCTATCCTTTTATTTGTTAATCAAACCTTTTGTTTGTGTCTATCATAATCCCCTTAAACCTCCATTCCTGATCAGTTGTTGGCCATGGAATTCAATCTCTATTTACTGGGAATTTAAATCTTGGGTACAATCACAAAAATATGAAAAGTGATGCCAGTATCCCCAAAGAGCCCAAGACTGACCTGGTGGCAGATTAATTACATTGGATCTCCTCTGTCATGAAAGGGGTAGCAATTTAAAATCACTATAATTCGTACTTATTCTGGATCTTCTGGATCTAGGTTGCTGTCCCTGCCTGCTATGCTTCTGCCAGCAAAACTATCCCTGGTCTTATTGAATGGCTCATTCACCATTATGGTTGCCCATAAAATACTGTTTCTGGTCATGGGCTCCATTTACAAGTGGGGAGAGGCAATGGGATTCAGTATCTCATATAATGTGTTACTGGTGGTTAACTTCACATTCTTGAATATAAATTGTGGAACACAAATGTGAGCTGTGCAGAGCTAGATGGAGCTGGATTTGAAAATGTGTTAACTGGTGAAACTTGACCTGTCTACCTCTGGAAAGAGACAAGTGTACTTTCAGATGTATGAAGAGATAATTGCACGATGTAAGGAAGGCAGTTTTCTTTCTTTTCTTTCCTTCCTTTTTCAGGAACTGAGCATGTGAAGTAAGGTGTGCTTTGATGTCAGGTAGCCAAATACTATGGACTATAGTAGGAATGCATTGGGATTTGGAGCTAACTTTCTGTATCTCCTTCCTGATGAGTCTTAGTGGTAGGCACATGACCTAGGGCGTTTGACCCAGGAGAAAGTCATCAGATACAGAAACTAAAATTTTAGATGCATAGCAAGGGATACAAAGAAATAGGGCAGTGATAAAATTTTTATAGTATCAGTCACAATAACACGCTCCAATATCCAGGGCCAGCAAAAGTTGGAAAGAAACACTAATCTAATTCTGTTGTAGATTCTGTTGTGAGGCCTCCAAATAATCTTGCCTAGAATTGATATATGTTACCTCCCAAAAGTAGGTACCTGAGGTTTACATCAGAGAGAGAAAAATAAGAACTATGATGTGGTGCCATATCACATCCATTAGATAAGCAGAAATGTTAAAACCAGACTACATCTGGTTTAAAAAAAAAAAAAAAAAAAGGCACTTAATTGAAGAACAGTAATTCAGCAACATAGAACCCATTTTCCCTGTAAGTTAAATCACACTTTTTATACTGCAAAGAAAGTACTTGACTAATAATATAAGCTGAGCCCAGAATTTAAGCTCTAAGCCGTAGAAGTCTCTCACATTCCTCCTGGAATAATTTTTGGCTGCAGCCTAGCTCCTCTGAATCCCACTTCCCTCAGTTCTGGCTCTAAATAAGCAGTTACGCAATCTTTATATAGTTCCATATTTTTTATGTATGGAATCTGCTGCATGGAACATTCTTATGGAAACTGTTCACAGCCACGCTTTATGGCTTCTTTAGCACCATAGCTTCTGGAAGAGTCAATAAGGAAAGAGTGCTGGTACAAGGAGGGAACTAAAGGCCCACCATTTATCTTATTAGGAAAAAAATACTGTTTCTCCATGCCTAGCCTGTCCCCTAGGTTCAAATTTGCCTGTAACTCCGGGTTAGGGTGTAAGGTGTCTACTGTGTTTGATACTATGTAATAAGAGGCAACAATTTAACATTTAGACTCAGCTATTTGGGTCTTTTTTTGTTTGGCTGGTTGTTTTTTTTTGTTTTTTTTTTTTAATAATTTCAACTTTTATTTTAGATGTGGGGGTATATGTGCAGGTGTGTAACATGCATGTATTACGTGATGCTGAGGTTTGGGGTACAAATGATCCCATCACCCAGCTAGTGAGCCTAGTACCCAACAGTTTGTTTTACAACACATTCCCTCCTCTCTTCCCCCGACTCTAGTAGTCCCCAGTGTCTATTGCTCCCATCTTTGTCCATGAGTACCCAGTGTTTACTTCCCACTTATAAGTGAGAACATGTGGTATTTGGTTTTCTGTTCCTGCATTAATTCACTTAGGATAATGGACTCAAACTGGATTCATGTTACTGCAAAGGACATGATTTTTTTATGGCAATAGTATTCCATGGTGTATATGTATCACATTTTCTTATTCAATACACCACTGATGGGCACCTAGATTGACTCCATGTCTTCTCTATTATGAGCACTGCTGCTGCGATGCACATATAAGTGCATATGTCATTTTGGTAGAATAATTTATTTTCCTTTGGGTATATCCGCAGTAATAGGATTGCTTGATTGAATGGTAGTTCTGTTTTTTAAGTTCTTTGAGAAATCTCCAAACTACTTTCTACAGAGGCTGAACTAATTTACCTTCCCATCAACAGTATATAAGCATTCTCTTCTCTGCAGTCTGGCCAATATCTGTTGTTTTTATGACTTAGTAATAGCCCTTCTGACTGGTGTGAGACGTTTTCTCACTGCGGTTTTAATTTGCATTTCTCTGATGATTAGTGATGTTGAGCATTTTTTCATATGTTTGTTGGCTGCCTATATTAGACTCAGTCATTTTTATTCTATGCTTCCAAACAACTGCATTGTTATGGCATTATCAAATGTCTCCCATGTCAGAATAGCCTAACCAAACCCACAAATCAAAATACTTCTCTGTCTTTATGGCTACAGTGGCTGCATGAATGCTGTGGGCCACATTTCTGTGAGAAGTAGCTCCTTGGATCTGCTCTCTGCATTGAAGTGGACCCCCTGACCAGGAATGCCTTGAATTGTCCTCCAGGGAGAGCTGTGTCCATGACAATGGCCTTTCTCTTTCCCTCCCTGGCCTGGCGCCTGCAGGTAAAAATAGCACTTGCTGTATAGTCATCCACAATAGGGAAGTCACTACAGCCACTTGTTGACAGCTAAGGGTGTGATGGAATGAGAATCTATCTGGTGCCTCATGCTTCTGACTCCTTACTCCCACACAGGTGAAAAGACCTTGAAGATGGGCCTGAACTCAGGATGGGGGTGACCGTGTTAGGGAAGTATCTCATTGGACACTTCCTCTTTCCTAATTCTCCCACTTCCTCCTCCTACTCCCACAGCCCTCTTCCTTTAACTCTTTTCTTCTCTGGTATCCCTGTTCCACAAGCTTCTCCCCTGGGGTTTACCACAACTCCCCATAAGAAATAGTCTTACCTCAAACACCATCATTTCCCTCCAAGTCTTGCAGCTTCCACAACCCCAGGTGTTTTTTAATGCCAGAGAGTTTCTATTGCGTCCATTTACCACTGGTCTGCAGAGGGCAAGGGTGAGCTCTGTTAGTTCTCAACTGAGGGGGCTCCACTGAAAGAAGGAAACTTCTCCTCTGGGCTCAAGCTCATTCTCTCTTAAAGAATGGAAACTACTGAACATATTTCATCATCATAGGATTAATTTTCACCCTCAATTCCACCCAATAAATTGATAGCATAACTTTGATCTTATTTCACAGTAACAAATATCATAGCATTGTTATAATGATAATATTTGATCCTTCTTGTCCTGGATTATATAACAAAGCATTCTATATTAATTGCCAATAAATTGTGCCATGCTCAAATTCTAATCACTTGATTTCCTCCCTGACTATGGGAGGTAGGGGCCCAGTATAATTTGCCCCCCGAATATGTTACAGCAGTCTGACTGGCCATAAATTTTTTTTTCTTGAGATGGAGTCTTGCTTTGTCACACAGACTGGAGTGCGGTGGCATGATCTCGGCTCACTGCAACCTCCATGTCCCGGGTTCAAGCGATTCCCCTGCCTCAGCCTCTCAAGTAGCTGGGATTACAAGCGGCACCCACCACTATACCTGGCTAATTTTTGTATTTTTAGTAGAGATGGGTTTTCACCATGTTGGCAAGACTGGTCTTGAACTCCTGATCTCAAGTGATCCGCCCACCTCAGCATCCCAAAGTGCTGGAATTACAGCCATGAGCCACCATGTCTGACCATGAATTTCTGTTGAAACACTATACATGTCAAATTTGGCAAAGTAGTAAAAGATGCTACTGGAAAACGTCCATGTCCATGCCCAATATGCACAAGTTTTATCATGGGTTATCATTTAATAAATTGCTTAAATGGGTTGCCATCTCACCTCCAGTATTTTCACATTTTCCAGAGGGATTTGGTGTTCTCTGCCCTTTATATATATATACATATATATGTATGTATGTGTGTATATATATGTATATAAGTTCTGGGATACATGTGCGGAATGTGCAGGTTACATAGGTATACATGTGTGCTATGGTGGTTTGCTGCACCCATCAATCCATCATCCATATTAGGTATTTCTCCTAATGCTATCCCTCTCCTAGCCCCCATCTCCCAATAGGCCCCAGTTTGTGATATTCCCCTCCCTGGGACCATATGTTCTCATTGTTCAACTCCCATTTATGAGTGAGAACATGCGGTGTTTGGTTTTCTGTTCATGTGTTTGCTGAGAATGATGGGTTCCAGCTTCATCCATGTTGCTGCAAAGGACATGAACTTATTGTTTTTTATGGCTGCATAGTATTCCATGGTATGTATGTGCCACATTTTCTTTATCCAGTCTATCAGTGATGGGCATTTGGGTTGGTTCCAAGTCTTTGCTATTGTGAATAGTGCTGCAATAAATATACATGTGCATTTGTCTTCATAGTAGAATGATTTATAATCCTTTGTGTATATACCCAGAAATGGGATTGCTATGTCAAATGGTATTTCTGGTTCTAGATCCTTGAGGGATCGCCACACTGTCTCCCACAATGGTTGAACTAATTTATACTCCCACCAGCAGTGTAAAAGCCTTCCTATTTCTCCACATCCTCTACAGCATCCGTTGTTTCCTGACTTTTTAATGATTGCCATTCTAACTGGCGTGAGATGGTATCTCATTGTGGTTTTGATTTGCATTTCCCCACTTACCAGCGAAGATGAGCTTTCTTTCATGTTTCTTGGCCACATATATGTCTTCTTTTGAGAAATGTCTGTTCATATCCTTTGCCCACTTTTTGATGGGGTTTTTTTGTAAATTTGTTTAAGTTCCTTGTAGACTCTGGTTATTAGCCCTTTGTCAGATGAATAAATTGTAAAAAATTTTCCCATTATGTAGGTTGCCTGTTCACTCTGATGATAGCCTATTTTTCTGAGCAGAAACTCTTTAGTTTAATTAGATCCCATTTGTCAATTTTGACTTTTGGTGTCATTGCTTTTGGTGTCTTAAAACTAAAATCTTTAAAAAATAAAATATTTGCCCACACCTATGTCCTGAATGGTATTGCCTAGGTTTTCTTCTAAGGTTTTTATGGTTTTAAATCTTACGTTTAAGTCTTTAATCCCTCTTCAGTTAATTTTTGTATAAGGTGTAAGGAAGGCATCCAGTTTCAGTTTTCTGCATATGGCTAGCCAGTTTTCTCAACACCATTTATTAAATAAGGAATCTTTTTCCCGTTGCTTGTTTGTGTCAGGTTTGTCAAAGATCAGATGGTTGTAGATGTGTGGTGTTATTTCTGAGGCCTCTGTTCTGTTCCATTGGTCTATATATCTGTTTTGGTACCAGTACCATACTGTTTTGGTTACTGTAGCCTTATAGTACAGTTTGAAGTCAGGTAGTATGAGGCCTCCAGCTTTTGTTCTTTTTGTTTAGAATTGTCTTGGCTATATAGGCTCTTTTTTGGTTCCACATGAAATTTAAAGTAGTTTTTTCTAATTCTGTAAGAAACTCAATGGTAGCTTGATGGGGATAGCATTAAATCTATAAATTACTTTAGGCAATATGGTTGTTTTCACGATACTGATTCTTCCTATCCATGAGCATGGAATGTTTTTCCATTTGTTTCTGTCCTCTCTTATTTCCTTGAGCAGTGGTTTGTAGTTCTCCTTGAAGAGATCCTCCATATCCCTTGTAAGTTGTATTCCTAGGTGTTTTACTGTCTTTGTAGCAATTGTGAATGGGAATTCACTCATGATTTGGCTCTCTGCTTGTCTGTTACTGGTGTATAAGAATGCTTGTGATTTTTGCACATTGATTTTGTATCCTGAGACTTTGCTGAAGTTGCTTATCAGCTTAAGGAGATTTTGGGCTGAGACAATGAGGTTTTCTAAATATACAATCCTGTCATCTGCAAACAGAGAAAATTTGACTTCCTCTCTTCCTATTTGAATACCCTTTATTTCTTTCTCTTGCCTGACTGCTCTGGCCAGAACTTCCAGTACTATGTTGAACAGGAGTGGTGAGAGAGGACATCCCTGTCTTGTGCCAGTTTTCAAAGGGAATGCTTCTACCTTTGCCCATTCAGTATGATATTAGCTGTGGGATTTGTCATAAATAGCTCTTATTATTTTGAGATACATTCCACCAATATCTAGTTTATTGAGAGTTTTTAGCATGAAGTGGTGTTGAATTTTAATGAAGGCCTTTTCTGCATCTATTGAGATAATCATGTGATTTATGTCATGGGTTCTGTTTATGTGATGGATTACACTTATTGATTTGTGTATGTAGAATCAGCCTTGCATCCCAGGGATGAAGCAGACTTGATTGTGTATGAGCTTTTTGATGTGCTGCTGGATGCACTTTGCCAGTATTTTATTGAGGATTTTCATATTGATGTTCATCAGGGATATTGGCCTAACCTTTTGTTTTTTTGTTGTGTCTCTGCCAGGTTTTTGTATCAGGATGATGCTGGCCTCATAGAATGAGTTAGGGAGGAGTCCCTTTTTTTCTATTGTTTGGAATAGTTTCAGAAGGAGTGGTACCAGCTCCTCTTTGTACCTCTGGTAGAATTTGGCTGTGAATCTGTCCGGTCCTGAGCTTTTTTTGGTTGGTAGGCTATTAATTACTGCTTCAATTTCAGAACTTGTTATTGGTCAATTCAGGGAATCGACTTTTTCCTAGTATAGTCTTGGGAGGGTATATGTCCAGGAATTTATTCATTTCTTCTGGGTTTTCTAGTTTATTTGTGTAGAGGTGTTTATAGTATTTTCTGATGGTAGATTGTGTTTCTGTGGGGTCAGTGGTGATATCCCCTTTATCATTCCTTATTGTGTCTATTTCTTTTTTTCTTTATTAGTCTGACTAGTGGTCTATTTTGTTAGTCTTTTCAAAAAAATCTAGCTCCTGGATTCACTGATTTTTTGAAGGCTTTTTTGTGTCTCTATTTCCTTCAGTTCTGCTCTGATCTTAGTTATTTCTTGTCTTCTGCTAGCTTTTGAATTTGTTTGCTCTTGCTTCCCTAGTTCTTTTAATTGTGATATTAGGGTGTTGATTTTAGATCTTTCCTGCTTTTTCTTGTGAGCATTTAGTGCTATAAATTTCCCTTTAAACACTGCTTTAGCTGTGTACCAGAGATTCTGGTATGTTGTGTCTTTGTCTCATTGGTTTCAAATATGATATCCTTCTTAATGTTCTATTTTTCACTCACCAAGTAGATCTATTAATTTGTATCATGAATCCAACAATTCCAGAGTTATAATCTTTCTCCTCATAGAATGATTGGCAGCCCTGAATGATCAGGGAACTATGGCAGCAGCTACTGACAACACCATCATTATATTTTTCAAAGAAACCTATTTATGATCAATAGCATTGTCTTGGTCAAGAGATACTGTAGTCAAGACATATCAAAAAGAATAGAGTGGATTCAGTGAATCATTTTGGTGACATAGGCTGTTACTGTAAAGGTTCCCCATACTACTGGCAAGACTCCCCCAAAGCCTGGCTGTCTTATGAGTGTTTAGTGTTTTGCATATAAAAAATTACCAGCTTAATGGTGTTACAGTATTTCAAAATTTTTAAAGTTTCCAAAATGGACGTTTTGAACTGAAACCTCACCACCTTTTATTCTAATAGAGAAATGTAAATCTGATGATGCTAATGAAAAGGAAATCTGTTCAAATCTCAGTCCTAAACAAACAGGTGCAATTGAGATCTTTCTAAGGCTTATGTTTGGGCATCACAGACTAGCAGGAGAAACACATGAGTCTCTTTATAGTCTATTTTGACTGTTTCAAAATAGAATAAACCTATAACTCACACATACAAAAAGGCTGACACAAAACACTTTTACCTGTCCGCCCACATACCACTTAGGCTGGAGACTGTATTAGATTACTTACTAGTAGATCATGAGAGTAGACTAACCCTGCTAGTTGTTTCCAGACTTTCCAACTTCAATTAATCTGAAAATGTATTTTGTTGGATAATAGATCTTTTTCAAAGTAAACTTTATTTTTTAGAACAGTTTTAGTTTTACAGAAAAATAGGAAAGATAGCACGAGGAGTTCCTTACATCTGGGTACCCAGTTTCTGCCGCGGTGGCTCACGCCTGTAATCCCAGCACTTTGGAAGGCTGAGGCGGGCAGATCACCTGAGGTCAGGAGTTCCAGACCAGCCTGGCCAACATGGTGAAACCCCATCTCTACTAAAAATACAAAAATTAGCCCAGCATGGTGGCAGGTGCCTGTAATCCCAGCTACTCAGTAGGCTGAGGCAGGAAAATTCCTTGAACCTGGGAGGGAGAGGTTGCAGTGAGCTGAGATTGCACCATTGCACTCCAGCCTAGGTGACAAGAGTGAAACTCATTCTCAAAAAAAAAATGTTGCATTAATGTGATATATTTGTTACAATCAATGAACATGTATTGATACAATATTATTAACTAAAACCCAGTGTTTATTCAGATTTCTTTAGTTTTACTTAATGTCCTCTTTCTGTTCCAGGATCCCATCTAAGATACCACATTCTATTTAGTGGTCATGTCTCCTTAAACCCTCTTAGCTAAGACAGTTTCTGAGACTTTCCTTGTTTTTGATGTCTTTGACAGTTTGAGGAGTACTGATCAGGTAAATTGCAGGATTTCCCTTTATTTGTCTGATGTTTTTCTCATGAGTAGTCTTTTGGGAAGAAAGGTCACAGAAGTGAAGTGCCATTCTCATCTACTCTCAGGAGTTACAGGGTCCCGTCTACCACCTGTTCCTCCTCATACTGCCACAGCTGATGCTCTCTTGAAAGTACCACCTCATGGCAGAAGGCCAACCAGCACAAAAATAGAGCATTAAACCACCAAAGCTAAGAATCCTCATAGAGTCCATGTCACCATCCTGCCACCCCCATCACAGCAGGTGCTGGTATCCATGGCTGAGAGACTCACAGATGGTTCATATCCTAGGACTCTGTGCCCACAACTCCCAGTACCAGCCCAGAGCCTAGTAGACTTGCTGGGTGGCTAGATCCAGAAGATAGATAACAATCGCTACAGCTCTGCTCTTAAGAAGCCATATCCCTAGGAAAAGGAGGAGATTACTACATCAAGCGAACACCCCATGGGACAAAAGAATCTAAAGAACAGCCTTGAATCCTAGACCTTCCTTCTGACGGCACCTACCCAAATGAGAAGGAACCAGAAAACCAACTCTTGTAATATGACAAAACAAGCTTCTTAACACCCCCAACAACTACTCTAGGTCACCAGCAATAGATCCAAACAAAGAAGAAATCCCTGATTTACCTGAAAAAGACTGAGAACATTACTTGTTAAGCTAATCTAGGAGGCAACAGAGAAAAGCAAAGCTCAATCTAAGGAAATAAAAAAAAATTATACAAGTGAAGGGAGAAATAGTCAATGAAATAGATAGCATAAATAAAACACAATCAAAACTTCGGGAAACAATGGATGCACTTATAGAAATGCAAAATGCTCTGGAAAATCTCAGCAATAGAATCAAACAAACAGAAGAAAACACCTCAGAGCTCAAAGACAAGGTCTTTGAATTAACCCCATCCAACAGAGACAAAAAAGAATAACAAAACAAAGAACAAAACCTCCAAGAAGTCTGGGATTGTGTTAGATGACCAAACCTAAGAATAATTGGCATTCCTGAGGAAGAAGAAAAATCTAAAAGTTTGGAAAACGTATTTGAGTAAATAATCAAGGAAAGCTTTCCTTGCCTTGCTAGAGACCTAGACATCCAAATACAAGAAGCTCAAAGAACACTTGGGAAATTCATTGCACAAAAAGATCATTGCCTAGGCACATTTACATCAGGTTATCTAAAGTTAAGATAAAGGAAAGAATCTTAAGAGCTGTGAGGCAAAAGCATGAGATAACCTATAAAGGAAAACCTATCAGATTAACAGCAGAATTCTCAGCAAAAATCTTATAAGCTAAAAGAGATTAGGGCCCTATATTCAGCCTCCTCAAACAAAACAATCATCAGCCAAGAATTTTGTATACAGCAAAACTAAGCTTCATAAACGAAGGAAATATACAGTCTTTTTAGACAAACAAATGCTGAGAGAATTCACCACTACCAAGCCACCACTATAAGAACTGCTAAAATGAGTTCTAAACCTTGAAACAAATGCTGAAAACACATCAGAACAGAATCTCTTTAAAGCATAAATCTCATAGGACCCATAAAACAAAAATGCAATTGAAAAAACAAAAAACCAAGGTATACAGGCAACAAATAGCACAATGAATGCAATGGTACCTCACATCTCAATACTAATGTTGAATGTAAATGGCCTAAATGCTCCACTTAAAAGATGTGGAATTGCAGAATGGATAAGAACTCACCAAACAACTGCTGTCTTCAAGAGACTCACCTAACACATAAGGACTCACATAAACTTAAGGTAAAGGGGTGGAAAAAGACATTCCATGCAAATGGACACCAAAAGCAAGCAGAAGTAGCTATTCTTATATCAGACAAAACAAACTTTAAAGCAACACCAGTTAAAACAGACCAAGAGGGATATTGTATAATGATAAAAGGCCTTGTCCAACAGGAAAATCATCATTATTATATAATGATAAAAGGCATTGTCCACAGTCCCAAATATATATGCACCTACCACCTACCACTGGAGCTCCCAAATGTATAAAACAATTACTAATAGACCTAAGAAATGAGATAGACAGCAAAACAATATTAGTGAGAGACTTCAATATTCCACTGATAGCACTAGACAGGTTATCAAGACAGAGTCAACAAAGAAACAATGGATTTAAACTATACCCTGGGACAAATGGACTTAACAGATATTTACAGAACATTCTACGCAACAACCACAGAATATACATTCTTTTCAACAGTGCATGGAACTTTCTCCAAGATAGACTATATGATAGGCCACAAAACAAGCCTCAATAGATTTAAGAAAATTGAAATTATATCAAGCATTCTTTCAGACCAAAGTGGAATAAAACTGGAAATCAACTCCAAAAGGAACCTTCAAAACAATGCAAATACATGGAAATTAAATAACCTGCTCCTGAATGATCATTGGGTCAAAAATGAAATCAAGATAGAGATTAAAAAATTCTTGGTCTCTACTAAAAAATACAAAAAACTAGCCGGGCGACGTGGCGGGCGCCTGTAGTCCCAGCTGCTTGGGAGGCTGAGGCAGGAGAATGGCGTAAACCCAGGAGGCGGAGCTT
>NW_012118376.1:4113557-4132686 GCF_000951035.1 Colobus angolensis palliatus
AACAATAGTGACACAACCTATAAAAACCTCTGGGATATAGCAAAGGTGATGCTAAAAGGAAAGTTCATAGCCCTAAATACCTACATCAAAACGTCTGAAAGAGCACAAACAGACAATCTAAAGTTACGCCTCAAGAAACTAGAGAAACAAGAACAAACCAACCCCAAACCCAGCAGAATAAAGGAAATAACCAAGATCAGAACAGAACTAGATGAAATTGAAACAACAAAAAAATAAAAAAGATAAATGAAATTAAAAGCTGGTTCTTCGAAAAGATAAATAAAATTGATAGGCCATTAGCAAGACTAACCAACAAAAGAAGAGGGAAAATCCAAATAAACTCAGTTTGAAGCAAAACAGGAGATATTACAACTGACACCACAGAAATACAAAAGATCCATTCAAGGCTACTATGAACAACTTTATGCACATAAACTAGAAAACCTAGGGGAGATGGATAAATTCCTGGAAAGATACAACCCTTCTAGCTTAAATCAGGAAGAATTAGATACCCTGAACAGACAAGTAACAAGCAGTGAGACTGAAATGGTAATTCAAAAATTACAAACAACAAAAATAAAAGTCCAGGACCAGATGGATTCACAGCAGAATTGTAACAGACAGTCAAAGAAGAATTGGTGCCAATCCCATTGACACTATTCCACAAGATAGATAAAGAGGGAATCTTCCCTATATCATTCTATGAAGCCAACATCACCCTAATACCAAAACAAGGAAAAGATATACCAAAAAAGAAAACTACAGACCAATATCCCTGATTAACATAGATGCTAACATCCTTAACAAAATACTAGCTAACCAAATCCAACAACATATCAAAAAGATAATCCATCATGAGCAAGTGGGTTTCATACCAGGGATGCAGGGATGGTTTAACATCTGCAAGTCAATAAATGTGGTAACACCACATAAACAGAATGAAAAACATAAATCACATGATTATCTCGATAGATGAAGAAAAAGCATTTGACAAAATCCAAGATCGCCTCATGATTAAAACCCTCAGCAAAATTGGCATACAAGGGACATGTCTCAATGTAATCAAAATCATCTATGAC
Organism: Colobus angolensis palliatus; assembly: GCF_000951035.1. Lineage (NCBI taxonomy): Eukaryota > Metazoa > Chordata > Mammalia > Primates > Cercopithecidae > Colobus > Colobus angolensis. The sequence continues at coordinate 4,114,637 of NW_012118376.1, forward strand.
ACACCCATAGCCAACATAATACTGAATGAGGAAAGGTTGAAAGCATTTCCTCTGAGAACTGGAACAAGACAAAGATACCCACTCTCACCACTCCTCTTCAACATAGTACTGGAAGTCCTAGCCAGAACAATCATACAAGAGAAAGAAATTAAAGGAATCCAAATCAGTAAAGAGGAAATCAAAGTGTCGCTATTTGCTGATGATATGATTGTTTACCTAGAAAATCCTAAAGACTCTTCCAGAAAGCTCCTAGATCTGATAAAATAATTCAGCAAAGTTTCTGGACACAAAATTAATCTACACAAATCAGTAGTTCTTCTCTACACCAAAAGCAACCAAGCTGAGAATCAAATCAAGAACACAATCCATTTTACAATAGCTGCAAAAAGAATAAAATACTTAGGAATATACCCAACCAAGGAGGGGAAAGACCTCTACAAGGAAAACTACAAAATACTGCTGAAAGAAATCATAGATGACACAAACAAATGGAAACACGTCCCATGCTCATGGATGGGTAGAATGAACATTATGAAAATGACCATATTGCCAAAAGCAGTCTACAAATTCAGTGCAATTCCCATCAAAATACCACCATCATTCTTCACAGAATTAGAAAAAACAATTTTAAAATTAATATGGAACCGAGAAAGAGCCCACATAGCCAAAGCAAGACTAAGCAAAAAGACCAAACCTGGAGTCATCACATTACCTAATTTCAAACTATACTGTAAGACCAAGGTCGCCAAAACAGCATGGAACTATATAAAAATAGGCACAAAGACCAATGGAACAGAATGGAGAACCCAGAAATAAACCCAAATACTTACAGCCAACTGATCTTCAACAAAGCAAACAAAAACATAAAGTGGGGAAAGAACGCCCTAGTCAACAAATGGTGCTGGGATAATTGGCTAGCCACATGTAGGAGAATTGAAACTGGATCCTCATCTCTCACCTTATACAAAAATCAACTCAAGATGGATCAAGGGCTTAAATCTAAGACCTAAAATTATAAAAATTCTGGAAGATAACATTGGAAAAACCCTTCCAGACATTGGCTTAGGCTTAGGTGAGGATTTTATGACCAAGAACCCGAAAGTAAATGCAATAAAAACAAAGATACGTAGCTGGGACCTTATTAAACTAAAGAGATTTTGCACGGCAAAAGGAACAGTCAGCAGAGTAAACAGACAACCCACAGAGTGGGAGAAAATCTTTGCAATCTATGCACCTGGCAAGGAACCAATATCCGGAATCTACAACAAACTCAAACAAACTAGCAAAAAAAAAACCTAAACAATCCATCAAAAAGTGGCCTAACAACATGAGGAGACAGTTCTTGAAAGAAGATATACAAATGGCCAGCAAACATCTGCAAAAATGCTCAACATCACTAATGATCAGGGGAATGCAAATCAAAACCACAATGCGATACCACCTTACTCCTGCAAGAATGACCATAATCATAAAATCAAAAGTAGATGTTGGCATAGATGTGGTGAAAAGGGAAAATTTTTACACTGTTTGTGGGAATGTAAACTAGTACAACTGCCATGGAAAATAGTGTGGAGATTCCTTAAAGAACTAAAAATAGAACTACCATTTGATCCAGAAATCACACTACTGGGTATATACCCAGAAAAAAAGAAGTCATTATATGACACCTGCACACGCATGTTTATAGCAGCACAATTCACAACTGCAAAAACATGGAACCAACCCAAATGCCCATCAATCAAGTGGATAAACAGTAAGATATATATATATTTGATGGAATACTATTCAGCCATAAAAAGGAATGAATTAATGGCATTCACAGCAACCTGGATGAAATTGGAGACTATTATTCTAAGTGAAGTAAACCAAACCAAACATCATGTTCTCACTCATAAGTTGGAGCTGAGCTATGAGGATGCAAAGGCATAAGAATGACACAATGGACTTTGGGGACTCAGGAGGAAAGGGTGGGAAGGGGGTGAGGGATAAAAGACTACAAATAGGGTACAGCATATACTGCCTGGGTGATGGGTGCAACAAAATCTCACACATCACCACTACAGAACTTACTCATGTAACCAAACACCACCTGTTCCCCCAATAACCTATGGAGATTAAAAAAAAATTTAAGGCCGGGCGCGGTAGCTCACACCTGTAATCCCAGCACTTTGGGAGGCCGAGGTGGGCGGATCACGAGGTCAGGAGATTGAGACCATCCTAGCTAACACGGTGAAACCCCGTTCCTACTAAAAATACAAAAAATTAGCCGGGTGCGGTGGCGGGCACCTGTAGTCCCAGCTACATGGGAGGCTGAGGGAAGAGAATGGCGTGAACCCGGGAGGCAGAGCTTGCAGTGAGCCGAGATTGCGCCACTGCACTCCTGCCTGGGCGACAGAGCGAGACTCCGTCTCAAAAAAAAAAAAAAAAAATTAATTAAAAAAAATCACCACTTTAATATACAGAATTTTTAATGAAAGTGACTGTCTCCAGGAGACTAAATACAAGACAAGTAGAGAAAGTGTTACAATTATGGGTCCTTTACATTCAAAATCTGCCTTTGCTACTTATTAGTCATTTGCCACTAGGCAAGTTTCTTAATTTCACTTGGACCTAGTTTCCCAACTGTAAAACAGGAATAACAATAATAATACTCTCCTCACAGGGTAGTTGGAACCAACCAGTAAACAATGACTATCAATGCTCAGCTCCCTTGCTTCAACCAGGACAACTCCTGAGCTCCCAGTGGGATTGGCAGATTCCTCTATTGCAGTTGCATCTTATTTCAACTTCTTCTTCCGCCCAATCCTGCTTCCCTCATTCCCTTGTAAATATTCCTTGTAAAGCTCTTGGGATGAGTTCCCAAGAGCTCATCCTCATAAACCCCTGCATGCAAATCTCCATCTTGGGAAATCTGACCTAAGGCAGCTAGCATTCCCATCATAACTACCATTATTATTGTTGCTGTTTGTTCCAAGGTCCCAGATGCATGCAAGATTCATGCCTGTGTATGCACTGCAACAATATACATCCCTCAGTTCTTCAATTGAAGGACCACCCTGCAGACAGACTCACACTCCCCAAAGTGATGAGCCACTTGAATTGGTCAGCCCAATCTAAAGTGTTTCAATCTTCTTAGCACAGCTAGTGATGATGGAAGATGATGGGCAAGAATGAGTCAAGAGGACAGAAAGGAGACTTTCAAATGATGAAAGTTCCCCTAGCTAAATCAATAGAATAGAATCAAAAGTGAAATTTGGCTGGGCATGGTGGCTTATGCCTGTAATCCCAGCAGTTTAGGAGGCTGAAGCAGGCAGATCACTTGAGGTCAGGAGTTCAAGACCAGCCTGACCAACAAGGTGAAACCCCGTCTCTACTAAAAATATGCATATATTCTCTATAGGCAAATATACACAACATGACATGCTTCCTTTAAAAACACTCAGGGATATTTTTAGTAAATTTACCCATAGCCATCCTGTTTTGTGAATTTCTCCTAAAACTATATGTGTTCACTCTTCCCATCAAGTTAAAACTTGGGTCTTTAAGAACAATAATAAAAGAGGTCTCAACAGTAGCAGTCAACCTGTCAAGAAATTTTTCTCTTTAAAACTGAGATGTCAGCTTTTCCTTTATGCATACAGACTTAATTATCTGATGACTACAGTTTCCAGAATTACTCTAGTTTTCTAGAATAGTGGCTATTAGGGTGCAAATAGTAGGTACTGAGAAAAGTTGTCCAAAAGAAATGAATGCCATTTTGTGACTTCTAGGAATATACCACTTGCAGTGAACCAATTCCAAATGTGGAAAGCATGCTTCCACTTAAAATTTTTGTCTCATAGGTACTTACAAAATACACTCATGTTTAAACTACTTATGTACAAAGGAAATGCATTAAAATGTAGAGATAGAAAAGAAATTCAATTAAGCCAGCTCTGCTAAACTTGAATTCACCAAAACGGAAAGCCTAGCTCATAAATTGTGTCTTCCCTTCAAGTGAATCAAACCTATTTTAGCCAAGTTCAAGTTCCTCTGTAGAGATCAAGAAGGCATGGCTACAGGCATCCAGTGACCCCAGAGAGTCCATTTTCTGGGCTCCTAGGGACCTAGTAGAGGTAACAAATGTCCCATGACCTTGAAGGCCACTGGGGATAGTGACACAACTGGAATAGGAGATGCAGTGCTGAGCTGGAGGCCATAAGAGGCACAGGCAGGACACTGGATACCTTAGGTAGAAAGCAAATCAGAATTTGATGTGACTCAAAGTTGAGAGGGAAGGCACTCAACAGAGTAGACAGAGCGGCACACAATAATATTTGATATCCAACATGGAAAAACCAACCAATAAAGAGAATGAATCTTAAATAACTTGTTTGCAACTTTAACAAAAAACAGCTAAAAATCTTTATTTCTATAACACCTCTTTATCTGATAAGTGCAGAATAATTAACACTTACAGCTAATTAGTCCTCACAGTTTGAAGTTTCATATAATTAAGATTTTCCAGGGATGCTATTCATGAGTCATAGATGAGACACTGAAGGAATCTTTTTTAAAAGGAAAAAACATTAAATATAATCAGGTCATTTCAGTCCACTGCCTGGTGGAGGGAATGTGGTCTGCCTAGAATTGTCGTGAGTGCTCTTAGCACTGGCAGGCCCTAGAGCTGGGAAGAAAAACCTCCTGATCCTCCCTCATGTGGCAGTAGCCATTGGGAGCTCTTTAGGGAGAGGCATTCAGAGCCCAAGGTCCATCTTAGTGGGGAAAAATACTGTGATCAATTACAACATCTAGCACCGACAGAGAATCAGAACAAATACTTGACAACAAACTTGCCCTAAGAGGTTCTACTAGAGAGGGCTGTCCAGGAATTGACAATCTCTGCATGCTGCCAGCCTGCCAACTACAGCAGGTTGGACAGTTCCACATCTCCCTAACCAGGCCGAGAGACAGGGCCAGAACAAGCATTCACGTGTAGAAGCGAAGCACTGGGTGAGAAGTGTCCGGCCTATGTTGCGGCCTGGTAGGGTTTTCAGTCCCCTTCAGCGGTCTCATTCCTTCCTACATAGTTAGAAGACCTTTAGTAAAATTGAAAGCCAGGAAAATTGATCCTTACTAGCAATAGAAAGGTTTGCTTGTGTTGTGGGTGTTTCTGTTGCAATGGAGGGCCTGAGGAAGCTGCTGACTCCAAGAACCTGTATTGCCCATTCCAAACTTGATGGCTTAAGGCAACACACATGTGTTCTCTTATAGTTTACACTTCTGGAGGTCAGGAGTCCAAAATCAACTTCACTGGGCTGAAAAAAATCAAGGTGTTAGCGGGGCCACACTCCCTCCAGAGGCTTTAGGAAAGAGTCCCTTTCCAGCTGCTAGATTGCATTCCTTGCTTTCCTTAGCTCAAGGCCCCTTTGTCCATCTTCAAAGCCAGCAGAGTAGCATCCTGTTTCAGCCTTCAAATTGTCTACTTCTGGTCCAATTTCTCTCTGCCTCCCTCTTCCAAGAATACTTATGATTACATTTAGGGCCCACCTAGAGAATCCAGGATAAACTTCCCCATCTCAATATCCATAATCATAGCTGCAAAATCCATTTTTCCCTACACAGTTATATTCATAGTTTCCAGGAATTAAGATCTGGATGTCTTTGGGGGCCATTATTTAGCATATCTCAGCCAAGAACAATGACTCCCCCAGCCTTTACCCTGCTGGGGAAATAAAAGTGGGCATGTGGAGAAAGGGAGAACATAGGAAAGAAAAGAAGGAAGGCCATGAGGACGGGGAGGGAATCAGCCTGCAATTGGGTCTGAAGGGCTGCAAAGAGCAAACAACATCAGACATCCTCCTCTGGACTCCAGATTGTCCTCTTTCTGTAATGTTGTGCACTCACATGCCTTTCTAGACATAACAATGCTCACTGGTGAGGCTTGAATCCATTTTTCTTGTCTAAATTATATGTATTAATTTTTCCTAATTATAATACCAATATTTATTCATGGCAGAAATTTTGGCAACTACAGGGAATAAAAATCACCCGATACCACACCTGTTAATAATGTGGCATATTCCCAAGCTATCTGAGCCCATCTTTCTTGAATTAAGTCCTTGGAACATTTTGGGTTCAGCACTGCCAAGAAATCCTTACTTAGAAGGTCAGAGACAGTCTTCACATTGTGTTTTATTGATGAAAAGACCACGATGTTAAAAAGGTGAAGTGCTTCATCCAGCCTCGTTCATTAGAACCAAGAGTGAACGGTGAGACATGGACCTCTTCCTTCTCCTTGTTGTTTTCTGGTCACTATCGAAGACCCTTGGTATTCCATATCCAATTAAATACATCCAGAATTCCTAGTCAGTCTTAATGATGCATTTGTTATTCAACCTGTTTTTGGTACATCAATGTTTTAACATTTTTTAAGTCATAAATCAATATCTACTTTTCCCAAGTCAGAAACTATATTGCTATTATAAATTACATTGGAATATAAACATGACCAATTACTTAGCCTGTCAAATATCTGGAGAAGACTGGGAGAGGAATGGATAAGCTGAATTCTATTATTTTGTCATTGTTATTGAGTATACTTTGGTGAGAAAACTAGCAGATGTTATTCCTCACTGTTGGTCATTTTGAATCTCACTGACAAATAAGTAAAATCCGCTTTAGTGATTAGACAACAAATCAATACTTATAGTACTGGTGCACTTCAGGATGGGTTTCCTTCTTTATTGAGCTGAAGAAGACTCACAAAGGAATGGAAGAATGTTTAATGAGCTTGAAAATGAAGCTGTTCATTTCATCTGAAGAAATCAACACGTTCTCCCCTCACCCCACATTAACTCATTATTCCTGTTATGGAGAAAATGAGAGCTATCAAAACCATAGAGGCCAAAATCCAAACACTCAAAGTGCACTATCTTCAAGATCTTTGGTACTGCTGCTGGACACTAAACAAATTCTTACTCAGTAGCTGCTCACTCTCTAGCCTCTTCATCTGATACTCTGTTAACACAATTTTTCTTCAGGTTTCAGTACAGTTAGTCATTAAGCAACTCCTGACTATATTTCAAAATACAGAGCTATGTTTAAAAGTTATAGCCTAAGCTTTATTATACTTTGGGAAATTTGGGAGAAGGGCCTGTTCTACTCATGGAATGAAGCAGACAAGAAGTCGAGCATTCAGTACAATTGGCTAACCCAACTACCATTTTATAGAGGCATAAACACACACACACACACACACACAAATTTCTCAGATTCTATGGAAACCAAAGATGGCCATTTGACACATTCTGGCCAAAAATATGTGAGTAGAAGTCTGCTGGTGCCAATTCTTTCCTTGCTGCTTTCTTCCTGCCTGGACTGTGAACATGACCTAGAAGTATAAGCAGCCACTTTTCAATCATGAGGATAAAAACCACAGGCTAAGAATTATGGGAAAAAAGGAGTCTTTGTGTGTGTGTGTGTATGTGTGTGTAATTGTTTTGTGGCAAAAATAAATCTGTATCCATTTAAGCCACAATGGCTTAGCTAAAGCCAAATGCCGTCCCTACAAGGAGAAAAACATCTTTTCTCCTGAGGCAGTGAGGCTCACCAGTGGAGGGACAGCTGTGCCATGCAGAACATGAACTCCATTGGTCAGAGAGGCAGTACTGCAGAGGTGACAGGGACACTGGAGAGTAACAGTGTGAAGAAGTGGGGCTTACCACACATGAGGCAGCACACCAGGTTCTCTCTGACATATCTGGATATTCCTTAAGGAGGATAAATAAAGCCAGTGGATCTTGGGCCACCATAATTTGGGTTATGTTTGAGTAACACAGTTTCCTTGCTGGCCCCTAGGATTGCCACTATGGGAAGAACAGAGTGAGATCAAGTAGAAACCACTACACACCAAGCTAAGTCCATCTCAGTAGCTCTTTCCTCCCCTAGATACCTAAGGAAACAAGGTCCTTTCTCATGGGGATTCTGGCATTAAGACCAGGTTGCAGTCTATGCAGGAGTAACAGTCCCTAGTCCTGGCCCACACCCTGTACCCTCTGAACCATTTTCCCTCTTGGCTTGAAGGAAGATAAGCTCCTCTGTTACATCTTAGTCTCTTCTCATATCTTTCATTCAGCTTTTAAAACTTTTATTTAATGTATTTGGGGGGGGGAGCTTTTATGACATTATTTCTGACTTTGTCTCCCTACATTTGTTTTTAACCATGTCAATGTATAGTTTCTTCCTACTTTTTGTAACATGTTTTTACAAATGTTCCTATATTTCCCAACAATCAAGTTCTGGACTTACAGAGACATCGTGGAGCTCCACTTCCTGTATGTCATATCTATCACATAGGACAAGGGTCAACAAACTCCAGTCCTCCTACCCTCTTATTTTGGTAAAGTTTTATCAGTTCACATCCTCACCCATTTGGTTACTTTTTGCCTATGGCTGCTTTTGCATTACAACAGTAGAGATGAGTAGTTGCAAAAGAACAAATGGTCCCACGAAGTCTAAAATACTTATGACTGGCCTTTCACAGAAAAATGTGTCCACCACCAGTAAAGGCCGTCAAGTATTCTGAGTTAATATAAAATATCAGAATATCCAGATTCCAATTTGCATTGTTCATATGGTAGCCATTTGGGGAAAATTCTTAATCTACTTGTTTGGTGATTGTTTTTTGTCATATTTTCTGTCAAAAAAAAATATGCTCTCACTCAATCCCTTCAATTGCTACATAATATTGTAGATTGAGAACCTGATATTAAAATATAGTTAATTATTGGCAATACGCAATATGGTTTTCACACATAAGGCATAAGATAAAGGTGAAACATAATCTATTTCAAATTTAGGATTTGTTGTAGTATTTTTATGAATTATTACTATTAATATTGGTTTACTTTTAAATGCACTTTTTGTTTTGACAGGAGACATCCTCCTAAATTATTTATATAAAATGTATTATCACTCTTTTGTTGGATCAGTGACCTAGATGACAGCTCAATTTAAGGCATGCCAAAAAAAAAGGCTTTAGAAGAATCACTTGTGGTTTTGGCAAAAAAAAAAAATTATATTGTCTTTCAGAATAGAGATCATGTGATATTAAATAAGAAAATGGTAAGAGAATAAATAATTGTACAACAGTAACATTCCTGCTCACTGAAATGAGATGTTTTTCAATCAGCAGGAAATAAAGGAAACAAAACAGAGATGAAAATATATTTTCAACCAATTCAAAGTAATGTTTCAAAATTTAGGAAGCCTAAAAACAATGCCCCCAAAATGTAATTGCTCATTCAGTGAGATGCAGAAAGGCTGCAGTGATTGTATGAGTTGAAATTAGAACATACCACCCAAAAAAAAAAAAAGCCCAGGACCAGAAAGATTCACAGCTGAATTCTACCAGGTGTACAAAGAAGAGCTGGTATCATTCATAGAGAAACTATTCCAAAAAATTGAGGAGGCCATAACTCATTCTGTGAGGCCAGCATCATCCTGATACCAAAACGTGAGAGATACAACAAAAAAAGAAAACTTCAAGCAAATATCCTTGATGAACATCAAGGCAAAAATCCTCAACAAAATACTGGCAAACGGAATCCAGCAACACATCAGAAAACTTATACACCATGATCAAGTAGGCTTTATCCCTGGGATGCAAGTTTGGTTCAACATACACAAATTAATAAATGTGATTCATCACATAAACAGAACTAAAGACAGAAACCAATGATTATCTCAATAGATGCAGAAAAGGCCTTTGATAAAATTCAACAGCCCTTCATGCTAAAAACTCTCAATAAACTAGGTATTGATGGAACATATCTCAAAATAATAAGAGCCATCTATGACAAACCCACAGCCAACATCATACCGAATGGGAAAAAGCTGGAAGCATTCCCCTTGAAAACTGGAACAAGACAAGGATGCCCTCTCTCACCACTTCTATTCAACATACTATTGGAAGTCCTGGCCAGGGTAATCAGGCAAGAGAAAGAAATAAAGGTATCCAAATAGGAAGAGAGGAAGTCAGACTATCCCTATTTGTAGACATGATCCTATATCTATAAAACCCCATAGTCTCAGCCCAAAATCTTTGTGAGCTGATAAACAACTTCAGCAAAGTCTCAGGATACAAACAACAGTTTAGATTCAGCAAATCTCAGGACACCAACAACAGTCAGGCCCAGAGGCAAATCAGGAATGAACTTCCATTCACAACTGCCATAAAAAGAATAAAACATCTAGGAATACAGCTAACTAGGGAGGTAAAAGATCTCTACAAGGAGAACTACAAACCACTGCTCAAAGAAACCAGACATTACACAAACAAATGGAAAAACATTCCATGCCCATGGATAGGAAGAATCAATATCATTAAAATGGCTATACTGCCCAAAGCAATTTATAGATTCAATGCTATGCCTGTTAAACTACCATTCACATTCTTCACAGAACTAGAAAAATTATTTTAAAATTCATATGGAAACAAAAAGGAGCCCAAATAGCCAATGCAATGCTGAGCAAAAAGAACAAAGCTTGAGGCATCATGTTACCTGATTTCAAACTATACTACAGGGCTACAGTAATAAAAACAGCATGGTACTGGTACAAAAACTGACACATGAACCAATGGAACAGAATAGAGAATCCAGAAATAAGACTACACACCTACAACTATCTGATCTTCAATAAACTTGACAAAAACAAGCAATGGGGAAAAGATTTCCTGTTCAATAAATAGTGCTGGGATAATAGGCTATCCATATGCAGAAGATTGAAACTGGACCCCTTCCTTACACCATATACAAAAATTAACTCAAGATGGATTAAAGACTTAAATGTAAAACGCAAAACTATAAAAACCCCAGAAGACAACCTGGGGAATACCATTCAGGACATAGGCACAGGCAAAGATTTCATGATGAAGAAGCCAAAAGCAATTGCAACAAAAGCAAAAAATGACAAATGGGCTCTAATTAAACTAATGACCTTCTGCACAGCAAAAGAAACTATCAACAGAGGAAACAGACAACCTACAGAATGGGAGAACATTTTTGCAAACTATGCATCTAACAAAAATCGAATATCCAGCATCTATAAGGAACTTAAACAAATTTACAAACAAACAACCCCTTTAAAAAGTGAGCAATGAACATGAATAGACACTTTTCAGAAGACATTCATGCAGCCAAGAATCATATGAAAAAATGCTCAACATAACTGATCATTAGAGAAATGCAAATCAAAACCACAAAGAAATGCCATCTTACACCAGTCAAAATGGCTTTTATTAAAAAGTCAAAAACTAACAGAGGCTGGCAAGGTTGTGGAGAAAAAGTAATGCTTATACACTGTTAGTGGAAGTGTAAATTAGTCCAACCACTGTGGAAGACACTGTAGTGATTCCTCAAAGACCTAAAGATATAAATACCACTAGACTCAGCAATCCTATTACTAGGTATATACCCAAAGGAATAGAAATCATTCTATTATAAAGACACATGCACACATATGTTCATTGCAGCACTATTCACAATGGCAAAGACATGGAATTAACCTGAATTCCCATCAATCACAGACTGCATAAGGAAAATGTGGTACATATACACCCACCCTGGAGTACTATGCATCCATAAAAAGGAATGAGAGCATGTCCTTTGAAGCGCTGATGATAATGCTGATGGGAAGAGAAGTAGATTATCTTGTAGAGCACTCCAGACACACGAAACTGGAATTTTTGAAATACTAATGCCAAACTACAGACTTAAAGTGCAGGTATTCAGTGTCATAGACACTTGTATTTATTTATTTGTTATTTTCTTAAAATATAGAAAATTCCCTTTTTTAACTTTAAACTTTTGTGACTACATAGTAGATGTATATATTTATGGGGTATATGAAACATATTGATACAGGCATATACTGCATAACAATCACATCAGGATAAATAGGGTATTCATTACTTCAAGCATTCTTCCTTTCTTTGTGTTACAAACAATCCAATTATTCTTTTAGTTATTTTTAAATGTACAATAAATTTGTGTTGACTGTAGTCAGCCTGTTGTGCTATCAAATACTAGATCTGATTCATTCTATCTGACTATAGTTTTGCACTCACTAAACACCACTACTTTCCCAAACCCACTGCCACTCCCAGCCTCTAGTAACCATTGTGCTACTATCTCTGGATTAGTTCATTTTCACACAAAGCAGCAAGGCCCTAGGCCCTAGGCCCAGCCCACAAAACCATTTTTTTCCTCCTAGGCCTCTGGGCCTGTGATGGGAGGCGCTGCCATGAAGACCTCTGACATGCCTTGCAGACATTTTCCCCATTGTCTTGGTGATTAATGTTTGGCTTCTCATTGCTTATGCAAATTTCTGCAGCCAGCTTGAATTTCTACCCAGAAAATGGGTTTTTCTTTTCTATTGCATTGCCAGGTCACAAATTTTCCAAACTTGTATGCTCTGCTTCTCCTTTAAACATAAGTTCCAATTTCTAACCATCTCTTTGTGAGAGTTTATAACTTTTAAGAGCACCCAGGTCACCTCTTGAATGCTTTGTTCCTTTGAAATTTCTTCTGCCAGACACCCTCTCTCAAGTTCAAAGCTCCACAGATCCTTAGAGCAGGAGCACAATGCCACCAGCCTCTTTGCTAAAGCACAGCAAGAGTGACTTTCACTCCAGTTCCCAATAGGTTCCTCATTTCCATCTGAGACCTCCTGAGCCTGGAATTCATTGTCCATATTACTATCAGCATTTTGGGCATAACCATTTTAAAAGTCTCTAGGAAGTTCCAAACTTTCCTTCACCTTCCTGTCTTCTTCTGAGCCCTCCAAACTGTTCCAACCTCTGCCCATTACCCAGTTCCAAAGTCACTTCCACATTTTTGAGTATCTGTATAGCAATGCCCACGTCTGGTACCAATTTACTGTATTAGTTCACTTTTTCACTGCTATAAAGAAATAACTAAGACTGGATAATTTATAAAGAAAAAAGGTTTAATTGACTCACAGTTCTGAATGGCTGGGGAGGCCTCAGGAAACTTACAATCATGGAGGAAGGGGAAGCAGGCCCATCTTACATGGTGGCAGGCAAGAGAGAGGAAGTGAGCAAGAGGAGGGAAAGTGCCTTATAAAACTATCAGATCTCATGAGAACTCACTCACTATCCTGAGAACAGCATGGGGAAAACGGCCCCCATGATCCAATCACCTCCCACCTGGTCCCTCCCCTGACACATGGGGATTATGGGGATTACAACTGGAGAAGAGATTTGGGTGGGGACACAGAGCCAAACCATGTCAATCTCCATGAGTTCAATTATTTTAATTTTTACCTTCCACAAATAAGTGAGAATATGTGAAGTTTGTCTTTCTGTTCCTGCCTTATTTCACTTAACATAATAACCTCCAGTTCCATCCATGTTGCTGCAAATGACAGCATCTCACTTTTTTATGACTGAATACTACCCCATTGTGTATATATACCATATTTTCTTTATCCATTTGTCTGTTGATGAACACTTCAGTTGCTTCCAAATTTTCACTATTGTGAATAGTGCTACAATAAAGATGGGAGTGCAGATATCTCTTCTGTATACTAATCTCCTTTCTTTTAGGTATAAACCTAGTAGTGAGATTTCTAGATCCTACAGTAACTCTATTTTTAGTTTTGGAGGAACCTCCAAACTGTTTTCCATAGTGGTTATACTAATTTACACGGCCACCAGTAGTGTATGAGGGCTCCCTTTTCTCCACATCTTCACCAGCATTCGTGTTGCCTGTCTAATCAGCCATTTCAACTGGGGTGAAGTGATAGCTCACTGTAATTTTGATTTGCACTTCTCTGATGATGAATGATGTTGAGTACCTTTTCATATGCCTGTTTGCCACTTGCATGACTTCTTTGAAGAAATATCTGTTCAAACCCTTTGCCAATTTTTTAATCAAATTATTCGATATTTTCCTATAGAGTTATTTGAGCTCCTTACATATTCTGGTTATTAATCCCTTGTCAAATGGATAGCTTGCAAATATTTTCTCCCTTTCTATGGGTTGTCACTTCACTTTGTTGATTGTTTCCTTTACTGTGCAGAAACTTTTTAACTTCATGTGATCCCATTTGTCCATTTTTGCTTTGATTGCCTGTGCATATGGAATATTACTCAAGAACTTCTTGCCCAGACCAATGTCCTTGGAGTTTCCCCAATGTTTTCTTGTAGTAGTTTCATAGTTTGAGGTCTTAGATTTAAGTCTGTGGTCCATTTTGATTTGATTTTTGTATAAAGTGAGAGAATTAAGTTTCATTCTTCTGCATATGGATATCCAGTTTTCCTCGCACCATTTATTGAAGAGATTGTCTTTTCCCCAACGTATGTTATTGGCACCTTTGTCAAGAATAAGTTCACTGTAGGTATGTAGATTTATTTCTGGATTCTCTATTCTGTTCCATTAGTCTGTGTGTCTGTTTTTATGTTAGTACCATGCTGTTTTGGTTACTATAGCTCTGTAGTATAATTTGAAGTCAGGTAATGGATTCCTCCAGATTTGTTCTTTTTGCTCAGGATAGCTTTGGTTATTCTGTGTCTTTTTGGACTACAGATCAATTTTAATATTGGTTTTTCTATTTTTGTGAAGAATGACATTGGTATTTTTATAGGGATTTTATTGAGACTGTAGATTGCTTTGCATAGTATGAACATTTTAATAATATTGATTCTTCCAATCCATGAAAATGGAATATCTTTCCATCTTTTGTGTCAATTTCTTGCATTAATGTTTTATAGTTTTTATTGTAGAGAAGCTTCACTTCTTTGCCTAAGCTAATTCTTAGGTATTGTATTGCATTTGTAGTTATTGGAAATGGGATTAAGTTTTGGTTCCTTTTTCAGATTGTTTGCTGTTGGCATATGGAAATGTGCCATATGGTTCCACGTACACAAATCAACAAACGTGATACTTCATATCAACAGAATGAAGGACAAAAATCGCATGATCATTTCAATTGATGCTGACCAAGCATTTGATAAAATGCAACATCCCTTCATGATGAAAACCCTCAAAAAACTAGGGATAGAAGGAACATATCCCAACACAATAAAAGTCATGTATGACAGACCCACAGCTAGTGTAATGCTTAATTTAATTTAAAAAACTAAAAGCCTTTCCTCTAACTTCTGGAACAAGACAAGAATGCCCACATCCACTACTCTTATTCAACCTAACACTGGAAGCCCTAGGTAGAGTAATCAGAGAAGAGAAATAAATAAAGAGCATTAAAATTAGAAAGGAAGAAGTCAAATTATCTTTGTTTGCAGATGGTATAATTTTATATTTTGAAATCCTTGAAGACTCCATAAAAAATCTATGAGCACTCATAAAGAAATTTAGTAAAATTGCAGGATACAAAATCAGTATACAAAAATCAGTAACATTTCCATATGCCATCATATCTATATGAGCCACCGCACCCGGCCAAGGCTCTTATTCTCTTCCCTTCCATTCTCCCAAACAAATGGAGTCTCTCCGTGGGTGTGTTGAGCTATCTAGAGCTAGGAGTGAAGTGTCACAAGCATCCCTGTGGCCACCAGCACCAGGACTGTGCTGTGTCATACCTGAAGCCAGCACAGCACTGGTTCTTGCCCAAGGCCTGTGGCAACCACTGCCTTGCTACCATCTAAGTTCACCCAAGGCTCTGGGGTTCTACCATCCACAGGTGCAAAGCCAGCCATGCTTGTGGCTTCACTTCAAGGTGGCCAATTCCCCCCAGCCCCAGATGGGTCCATAAATGCCATCCTGGAGCCAGGTCCTAGAGTCATAAATCTTAGGAATCTACCTGGTGCTCTATTCTACTGTAGCTGAGCTGGCACCCAAGTCAGAAGACAAAGACTTTCCCATTCTTCCCTCCACTTTCCACAAGCAGAGGAGTCTCTCCCCATGGCCACCACCGCCGCAGGCCCTTGGTGCATACCGCCTGACTACTGCTGATGTTCACTCAATGCTCAAGGGCTCTTCAGTCAGGTTGTGGTGAATGCTGCCAGGCTTGGACTTTCCTTTAAGGGCACTGGCTCCCCTCTGGCCTAGGGCAGGTCCAGTACTGCCGCCCATGAGTTGAGGCCTGGAATCAATGATCCCAAGGGCCCTCTTTGTGCTCAACCCCACTGTGGTAAAGTGGTATCTAAGCCGCAGACAAAGTCCCCTTTACCCTTTCCTCAAGCAAAAGGAGCCTCTGCCCATAGCCACCAGTTGGAACATGCTGGTCACACCTGAAGCCAACAAATTTCTCAGTCTCACCCAAGGCCTACAGAGAGTACTGCCTGGTTACCCCTACTGCTTATCCAGGGCCCAAGGGCTCTTTAGCCAGCAGGTAATAAATTCTGCCAGGACTGGGTTCTTCCCTTCAAGGCAGCAGGTTCTCTTCTGGTCCATGTTGTGTTGACAAATGTCATCTGAAAGCCAGAGCCTTGAATGACAGCCTCAGGACTCTGCCTGGTGCCCTATCCTACTGTGGCAGAGCTGGCATCCAAGATGCAAGACAAAGTACTCTTTATTCTCCTCAAGCAGAGACTCTCTTGCTGTGGCCTGTGCTGCCTGGGGTTGCAAGAGGGGTGGCACAAGCACTGTCTTAGCTGCCTCAGGTGGTGTCTTACTGGGTCATATGCCCCTCAAGTCCACTGGTTCTGAGACCAGCAGAGCACCAGGCCTTGCTGAAGAATTGCAGTCCTCATGGCCTAGACTGCCTTTCAAGTTTATTTAGGACCCCAGAACACTTTAGCCCACAGTGGCAAGGCTTGCCAGAACTCAGTTTCCAACTACTGGGATGGGAAGTTGCCCTCTGGCTAGGGGCTGGTGTAAATGCTCCTTCTATGGGCACCAGTTGAGTTCTGCTCAGTGTTGCTTTCTGCTGTGACAGGGCAGCACAGAGTTCCAACAGAAAGTCCCATAATCACTGCAATCTCCCTCCCCCAAGTGCATAGATTTTTTTCTTTGTGCCATGTGGCCAATGCCAGGATATGAGGGAGGGGTGGCATTGGGAATTCAAGGCTGTCTTTCCTACTCTCTCAGTCCCTCTTTCAGTGATATGAAGTTAAAACCAGCCACTATGATTGCTCACATGATTTTTCGGTTCTTAGGAAAGTGCTTTTTTTGTTGACAGTTATTCAATTTGGTGTTCCTGTGGGGAAGATGATTGGTGGAGGCTTCTGTTTGGCCATCTTGCTCCATCTCCTCTTCAGCATAATTTTTCTTAAAAATACTTGATTTTGATCCTACCTACCACTAGTGAAAATGTAGTATATAGGAATATATACTTCCTAGGTATATTCTTGAAAGGAGAGATGGGATGTGGTAGTCGCTAAAAACTAACTAGAATTCCAAAGTATGTTCTGAACTAAATCTCCACCAAGAGTTATTTTATGCAGCTTAAGTTGAGAGGCAGGGTGTCTCCTATTTTTGTTTTCTGAGTGAGCTGCAACACAAGAATGAGGACAAAATATGCCCATATTCAAATCTACAGTCACTCATATAAAAACTGCCTTCATTGGTAATGTTAACCCCACTTCTATTTTTTAAATGGACTTGATGGAATTGTAATGTCTGGAAATATAAATGTCTTTTCCAAGTGTTAGTCCATTTTTGCTGCTATAACAAAACACCTGAGAATGGGTAATTTACAAAGGATAGAAATTTATTTTCTCACAGTTCTGGAGGCTGGGTAGTCCAAGATCAAGGCACCAGCAGATTGAGTATCTGACGAGGACTGCTTTCTGCTTCCAAGTTGGTGCCTTTTTGCTGTGTCCTCATGTGGCAGGATGTGGAAGGGAAAAATTTTTTTAAAAAAAGGCCAATTAGTTCCCTCAATGCATTTTATAAGGCATGAATCCTATCCATTAAGGCCGAGCCCTCATGACCTAATCACCTCTTAAAGGTCCTACCTCTTAATACATTGGGGATTAAGTTTTAACAGAAATTTTGAAGGGGGCACAAACATTCAAACCATAGCAATGCCTTACTTAATTACATCCTCCCCTACCCCCAAGCCCTGCTGCTTCTTTTTTATGC
>NW_012118376.1:4134296-4142964 GCF_000951035.1 Colobus angolensis palliatus
AAAAAAGTAACCCGAAGTAACCTGATGTTAACCAAACCACTTTTTGTATTATGCTGTTTCTTTGTTCCTGTTCAAGACACCGTATAAAAAGTAGCCATGCCTAATAGAGCACTCTTTCCAAATTTTCTGATGAGATGCTGCCCTACTCACAAATTGCAAACTTATAAAAAGCCAGTTATCAGTTAGATAAAAGAAGTAAGTTCGGCCGGGCACAATGGCTCACGCGTGTAATTCCAGCACGTTAGGACGCTGAGGTGGGTGGATCACAAGGTCAGGAGATCAAGATCAGCCTGGCCAAGATGGTGAAACCCCATCTCTACTAAAAATGCAAAAATTAGCCGGGCACAGTGGCAGGAGCCAGTAACCCCAGCTACTCGGGAGGCTGAGGCAGGAGAATTGCTTGAACCAGGGCAGCAGAGGTTACAGTGAACCGAGATCAAACCACTGCACTCCAGCCTGGGTGACAAAGTAAGACTCCACCTCAGAAATAAAAGGAAAAAAAGACAGAAGTTCAAGAGATATATTGTACAACATGGTGACTATAGTTAATAACAGTGCATTGTGTTTATACATGTTGCTAAGAGAATAAATGTTAAGTGTTCTCACCAAGCCAAAAAAAAAAATAAGTAAGTACATGCGGTAATGCATATAATTAGCTAAATTTAGCCATTCTACAATTGCAAAACAATGTTACTTAGATGATAGATATATATAATTTTTATTAGTAAGCAAGTAAATCAAGAAAATTAGATCTTTAAGCTAAATTTGTTGAGATTTCATCCTTTGAGAACCCCAAAGGCACTTGCTAATAAACATACTGCATTTTTTCTGAGAGTACACTTCCCAGGAGAGCCAACCTGGGCCGCTAATCTTATACCTACTCATGCAGCAAATGTGTAAAATTGACAAAAGTAAGTTACTTTAACTGTATTTGGTTAATATTGCTGTCTCTTTCTATCTCAACATCTACTCCTTCACTCTTCTCATCATGTTGTGTGGTCGTAGAGAAGCTATGGGCATTTGGAGATTCCGCTAAGTATAAGATGAGTAAGGGATATATTTTATCCGGGTTGGTGGGATACCTTTATCACAGGCACTTCCTGCATAGACAAGTTATGGATAGCTATTCTATTGTGGGAATGGTGTCATGACACAGTGGTGCAAGGGCAGATGTCACAGTGAGATGTGAATGTGTTCTATGGTGTTCGGCACTGGAATTTTCTGGGTTGTGTCAGGGAAGGTTGCTATGTAAGGAGCCAGAAGCATATGTGAAAAATCTTTTCAGCATCAGACATATAAAATAACAAGTAAAAGATATGATTCTCATCAACGCCTAGTTGAAATGAAATTTCTCTTCTGTCAGAGAACATAAAATTCATAATATGCCAGGACAATGAAGACAACTGATGATAAACTGGCCAATGAGTGTCATCAATTCAAAGAATATTTAAGATTAGTTACTATACAAGAAAATTTGAAATGCCCTAAAATCTTATAGTTCGTATATAAAAGAAAATTGCCAGATTTACCAAAATTTAGCAACAATCCTAGATAGTACATGACAGTACCAACAATGAGTAATGAAACGGAACAAATCTTTACTAAGCTATTATAAAATAAATTTTAACCAACCATGATAGAAGATTAAATAATCTTTCTATTCTCGCCAGAGAAAATAATATTACAAAATTATTTTCACATAAAAAATATGATCAAAGATTTTGCAGCCAAAAAATCATAGGGGAGAAAAGTGCTATAGAGGTATTTCAAACAGTTAATTAAATTATGTTACTTTTCTAGATTTTTTTGATGCTTGTGTATTTGTCAGCTTTTTTCGATATTTTCTCTTATTCTAAATAAATTATCACATTTGTATCTGATTGTGCATTATCTTCTGAAAGAGAGACTAAACATTTGACTAATCTTCAGGCACTACAAAATCTAGATCCACCCATGAGAGCAACACTTTGAAAAAAAGATATTATTATTAAACTATTATTACTGTATTAGAGGTCCATAATGGGTAGAGTGTCTTTCAAGACAGAAATCCTTGCAATGAGAAAATCATATGTTCCCAGGGGATGTCTGTGAAGGAAAATAACACAGCATTCTCCTGAATATTAGTGCATGCTGCTGCAGTCTCTATTAGCAGCACAATACTCACTAGACAAATTATTAACATTTCTGATTTAACATCATTTATACATTTGTTTTATTCTTTCAATCATATTTTATAGTCAAAGCATTGTGCAGTAAAGTTCTAACCAGTGCTATTTAACAATTAAGTGTGGATATACAGCCTTGAGAAACTTCCCTAATTGTTCCCATTTTCTTTGCCACTTTCCTATTTCTTTCAAATTTACAATCTTCAGTTCATGTTCAGTAAGTAGAATAATAGAAATATGCCACGAATGTCACTGGGTAAAATGTGAACAAAGCAGAAAAAGCTTAGTGTTTCCCAATGATTATTCACATGAAAAGACAATAGATATAATTCTTATTGGGATCATATGTTTCAGCTCACACATTTGCATATAAACTGGTTCCTATCAAAAAGGATGGCATTGAATTGAAGAGTGTGAATGTACCTTAATATTACTCTAAATAAGAAAATCAGATGTTTCTGATCTCATCATTACAAACAGAAAACAGCTAAGAACAGGAATATGGCAGAAACTGCTGGGTGTCTGTCAACATTCATTCTTCTTCCTTACCAACAGAATTCTAATTTTGAATGTGCACAGCTGATAAGCTACGTTTCCCAGCCTTCCTTGAAGCTAGCAGTGTCTGTGTAACTGAGTTCTGACCAATGAGATGAAAGCACAAGTCACTGGGTGGAGCTCCCAGGAATGCTCTATATATAAAGACAGAAGACTCAGCTAGCAAGCCTTTGCCCTCTGTCATAGGAGAAACAGCCATCTTACAATTCGAAGGCAACAAAAACTGAAGTTCACAAGTGCACAACCTGCATCTATGCAGGCACAGTGGACCATTACTTACCTTCCCTGGGCTGCCTACCTCTAGGCTTCTTGTTAGGTTTAAAATGTAAATCCTTGTTTGTTTAAACCAACTGTAGTCCAGTTGTGTCATACAAACAATTGTAAACAAATTTCCACCTGATACAAGGAGTAAATGAGATCTCTATTTTTATTTTCCTTACTTTGTTTATGAATACCTATTATTCCTAAAAAGCTAAGATATTGACCAGGCACGGTGGCTCACACCTGTAATCCCAGCACTTTGGGAGGCTGAGGCAGGCGGATCACTTGAGGTCAGGAGTTTGACACCTGCCTGGCCAACATGGTGAAAATGAAACCCCGTCTCTACTGAAAATTTAAAAATTAGCTGGGTGTGGTGGTGGGCGCCTGTAATCCCAGCTACTCAGGAAGCTGAGGCAGGAGAACTGCTTGAACCCTGGAGGCGGAGTTTGCAGTGAGCCAAGATCGTACCACTGCACTCCAGCCTGGGTAACAAAAACAAAACGCCACAAAAAAAAAAGAAATAAGTAAATTTAAAAAGCTAAGATATTTAGAGAGTGAATTGAAAGCCTAATGATGGCTGCCCCCAACAAATTTGAGTGACCTGAAAAGAAAGTACGTGAAACAATTAATAAAACAAGGCAGGGGAGTAGAAGAGAGAACAGAGGACGGAATTGAACATGGCATAAAAATACAGGCATACAATACACTCAGGGAGAAGACATATTCCAAGAAACAGAACAAAATTCAGGAACACAAATCTTTCCTGCCCTTAAATAAATTATCCACATTTAAGAAAATATTAAATCTGTGTTTTAAAGGATCACAATCAGATGATAGATGATGGTAGAATTTAATTTTTTAAGTGAGATTGCAGAATTAAGGGGAAAAAAAATATCAAGAGTAAAAACAACATGATTAAGGACCAAGCAATAAGCTAAATGTAGAAAGGAACGTAATCAACATGGCAGAAATCCAAGTCAGTGACTTTTAAGACAGCTTTGGGGAAAATCATACAAGGGAGGAGATAAAAGACAGAGACAAAATCAACCTTATGACAATAATAAATATGAGGGACAAAGAACAGCCAACATGTGGTCTGATGTCACAAAGCAGAGGACAAAAAATAAAGGAACTACCACTTTCAGAAAACTACTACTAATAAATCCTGAAGATTTTCCTAAAAGAAGGAACAGAATTATATTCCTGAAAAATTTAAACATTTCTTCCTGATTAAAAAAAAAAAAAAAGGAAACAGACTCTTAGTGAAGTAGGTGTTGATATAAACCATCAAATGAGGGGGAAGTACCGGATAGGGCTGGTGAAGCTGACAGAGGCTATGTCACTCAGCGTTTCTAGGCCAGAGGAGTTTCCAAGATTTTGCTTCTCTATCCCTCTAAAATAATTATGAAAAACTATGTATCCACTCATATATTGGCAATTCACATCTAAATTCTCCCATTTTAAATTCAAATACATAGTTGCAAAGGATTTGATTTCCGGTATAAGTATTGATATTTTAAAATAATATTAAAAATAAATAAAATAAAACAAAAATAAAGGAATAATGTATCCAAGAAATATATAAATACCAAAGCTATTGATATGTAACACCATTCATTGAAAACCTATATTGTGGAAAGAAGCAGGAAAATGGCAGATAGGAGGCAGGACTAACGTGCAGCTCCCCCTTGGACAGAGCAGCATGTGGAGACTCAATATCACAAAATGTTGCTCCAAGAAATACCACAAGAACATATGAGGAAAGCCGAGAGAATCCACAAACCCTTTGAAAAAAGCAGCTTGCCTCTGCAGGCTCTGTGAGACAGCTGTGAGTGCCTAAATTGTGAGGGGGGAACATCTGTCCCTGAACATACATCCTCACTGGGAAACCTGCAGGTCAAGATGACAGGAGAAGTATTAGACCTTACTTGCAGCTGAGATGAATTTAAAGAGCCAAGCAAAATATAGGAGTAGAGGAAGCAGTGGGAAGAGCCCTGTGGCACTCTGGATCCTCAGGGAAGCCATTTCTGACTTTGTCTCACAGGGGTCCTTGGTGAGGGCTGCCAGTGGAATTAGGAAAAGACCACAGGGAGAAGGGAACTTCTTACTGAACTTTGTAACAATTTTGACCCAATGCAAAGTTGGCTGGACAGAATCTGGGAGAGGAAAAACCAGAAGTGCAGATACCAGCACAGAAGCTATAGCAAGCAGGGAGGCATGAAACCTGAAAGCCCTGCTTGCTTTCTCAGCAGAGAGGCTTGTGGCCTGGTGCAAGTTCTCAGCCCTGCTCTCCAGCTGCCTGGAAATAAACTGAGTGCTATTGGGGAGGCATGGTGAGAATGAGACTGGCCTTTTGGACTGTGTGGGAGCTGGGTGAGGCCTGTCACTCCTGGCTTTCCCCCACTTCCCTGGTGGTGTGTACAAAGCAGCAAAGGCAGTCATAATCCCCCTGGGAACATAACTTCATTGGCCTGAGAACCACAGCCCCATCCCCCACAGTGGCCTCAGCAAGCCCCACTCAAGCAGAGTATGAGCTCAGACAGGCCTAACTCTGTCCCCACCTGATGGTCTTTCACCCACCCTAGTAGCAGAAGACAAAGAACATAATCTCATGGGAGCACTATGGCCCCATCCACCACTTGAGAAACCCAAATACTTATCCAGGAGACCTTAGGGCAAGCTTGTATGCTCCCTATACTACCACAGCTAATGCTTTCTTGAAAGTGACACCTCCTGGCTGGAAGCCAAACAATGCAAAACCAGTACACTAAACAAAACTACAACCTCCACTGGAGCAGGTGCTTGTATCCACAGCTGGGAGACCTGAAGATGGATCACATCAATGGACTCTTTGCAGACACTCCCCAGTACCAGACTGGAGCCCAGTAGCTCTGCTGGGTGACTAGACCCAGAAGAGAAATAATAATCACTGCAGTTTGGCTCTCAGGAAGTCCCATCCCTAGGGGAAGGAGAAGAGCACCACTTCAAGGGAGCACCCCATGGGACAAAAGAATCTGATCAGTAGCCTTTGAGTCCCAAATCTTCCCTCTGACATAGTTTACCCAAATGAGAAGAAACCAGAAAAACAATCCTGTAATATGAAAAAACAAGGTTATTCAACATCCCTAAAAGATCACACTGGCTTACCAGCGATAGACCCAAACCAAGAAGAAATCTCTGAATTGCCAGAAAAAGAATTCAGAAGGTTGATTATTAAGCTAATCAAGGAGGTACCAGAGAAAGGTGAAGTACAACTTAAAGAAATAAAAACATGATGCAGAGTATGAAGGGAAAATCTTCAGCAAAATTTATGGTATATAAATAAAGAACAATTACAACTTCTGGAAATGAAGGACACACTTAAAGAAATGCAAAATGCACTGGAAAGTCTCAGCAATAGAACTGAACAAGTAAAAGAAAGAACTTCAGAGTTTGAAGACAAGACTTCCAAGTTAACCCAATCTGACAAAGGCAAAGTAAAAAGAATACTTAAAAAAAAAAGAAAAAAGCCTCTAAGAAGTTTGGGATTATGTTAAATAACCAAACCTAAGAATAATTGGTGCTCCTGAAGAAGAAGAGAAATCTAAAAGTTTGGAAAACATATTTGAGGGAATAATCCCAAGCAAAAATTCCCCAGCCTTGCTAGAGATTGAGACACCCAAATACAAGAAGCTCAAAGAACATCCAGGAAATTTACCGCAAAAAGATCATTGCCTAGGCACATTGTCATCAGGTTATCTAAAGTCAAGATGAAGGAAAAAAATCTTAAGGGCTGTGAAGCAAAAGCATCAGGTAACTTATAAAGGAAAACTTATCAGATTAACAGCAGATTTCTCAGCAGAAACCCTAAAAGCTAGAAGGGATTGGGGGCCTGTTTTTAGCCTCCTTAAAAAAAAATTACCAACCAAAAATTTTGTATTCAGCAAAACTAGGCTTCATAAATGAAAGAAAGATACAGTCTTTTTACAGACAAACAAATACTGAGAGAATTCATCACTACCAAACCAGTACTACAAGAACTGCTAAAAGGAGCTCTAAGTCTTTCCTCAAAATACACCAAAATAGAACCTCCTCAAAGCATAAATCTCACAGGATTGGTAAACAATACCACAAGGAATAAAAAAACAAGGCATTCAGGCAACAACTAGCACAATGAATAGAATAGTACCTCATATCTCAATACTAACGTGAATGTAAATGGCCTAAATGCTCCACTTAAAAGACACAGAGTGGCAGAATGAATAAGAATTCACCAACCAGGTATCTGCTGTCTTCAAGAGATTCATCTAACACATAAGGACTCACCTAAACTTAAGGTAAAGGGATCAAAAGAGATATTCCATGCAAATGGACACCGAAAGTGAACAGGAGTAGCTGTTCTTATATCAGACAAAACAGACTTTAAAGCAACAACAGTTAAAAAAAGACAAAGAAGGACATTTTATAATGATAAAAGGACTAGTCCAACAAGGGAACATCATAATTCTAAATATATATGCACCTAACATTGGAGCTCCCGAATTTATAAAACAATTACTACTTTAGACCTAGTAAATGAGATAGACAGCAACATAATAATAATAGGGGAATTCAGTACTCCACTGACAGCATTATACAGGTCATCAAGAGAGAAAGTCAACAAAGAAACAATGGACTTAAACCATACCCTAGAACAAATTAACTTAACAGACATTTACAATACATTTTACCCAACAACTGCAGAATATACATTTTACTCATCAGCACACAAAACATTCTCCAAGATAGACCATATTATAGGCCACAAAACAAGTCTCAATAAATTTAAGAAAATTGAAATTGTATCAAGCACTCTCTCAGACCACAGTGGAATAAAACTGGAAATCAACTCCAAAAGGAATCCTCAAAACCATGCAAATATATGGAAATTAAACGACCTGCCCCTGAATGATCATTTGGACAACAGAAAGAAGATGAAAATTCAAAATTTTTTTGAACTGATCAATAATAGTGACACAACCTATCAAAATATCTGGGATACAGCAAAAGTGGTGCTAAGAGGGAAGTATGTAGCATCAAATGCCTACATCAGAAAGTCTGAAAGAACACTAGTAGACAATCTGATGTCATACCTCAAGGAGCTAGAGGAGTAAGAACAAACCAAACCCAAACTCAGCAGAAAAAAAATAACCAAGATCAGAGTAGAACTAAAGGAAACTGATTCAAAAACAAGGATAAATGAAACAAAAAGGTGGCTGTTTGAAAAGATAAACAAAATTGATAGACCATTAATGAGATAAGCCAAGAAAAGAAGAGAGAAGATCCAAATAAGTTCAATTAGAAATGAAACAGGAGATATTACAACTGGTACCACAGAAATATAAAAGACCATTCAAGGCTACCATGAACACCTTTTTGCACACAAACTAGAAAACCTGGAGGAGAGGGATAAATGTCTGGAAAGATATAACCCTCCTAGATTAAACCAGGGAGAAACAGAAACTCCAAACAGACAAATAACAAGCAGTGAGATTGAAATGGAATTTTAAAAATTGCCAACAAAAAAGTCCAGGACCAGATTGATTCACAGCTGAATTCTGTGAGATATTCAAAGAAAAATTGGTACCAATCCTACTGACCCTATTTCACAAGACAGAAAAAGAGGGACTCCTTTCTAAATCATTCTATGAAGCCAGTATCACCCTAAT
>NW_012118376.1:4143014-4216888 GCF_000951035.1 Colobus angolensis palliatus
AAAAAAAAAAAAAAAAAAAAACACAGACTAATATCCCTGATGAACATAGATGCTAAAATACTTAATAAAATACTACCTAACCAAATACAATAGCATATTAAAAAGATAATCCACCATGATCAAGCAAGTTTTATACCAGGAATGCAGGGATGGTTTAATATATGCAAGTCAATAACTGTGATATACCACATAAACAGAATTAAAAACAAAAATTGCATGATCATCTCAAGAGAAGTAGAAAAAACATTTGACAAAATCTAGTGTTCCTTTATGATTAAAACTCTCATCAAAATTGGCACAGAAGGGACATACCTTAAGGCAATAAAAAGCCATCTATGACAAACCCACAGCCAACATAATACTGAATGGGGAAAAGTTGAAAGCATTCCTTTAGAAAACTGGAACAAGAAAAGAATGTCCACTTTCACCACTTTTATTCAACATAGTACTGAAATTCCTAGCCAGAGCAATCAGACAAGAGAAAGAAATCAAGGGCATCCAAATCAGTAAAGAAGACGTAAAACTGAAAACTGTTGCTGTTCACAGATGATATGACTGTATACCTAGAAAACCCTAAAAACTCATCCAAAAAGCTCCTAGAACTGATAAGTGAATTCAGTAAAGTTTCAGGATACAAAATTAATGTACAGAAAGCAGTAGCACTGTTGTACACCAACAGCAACAAAGCTGAGAATCAAATCAAGAACTCAAGCCCTTTTACAATAGCCAAAAAATAAAATAAAATAAAATAAAATACTTAGGAATATACCTAACCAAGGAGGTGAAAGATTTCTACGAGGAAAACTACAAAACACTGCTGAAAGAAATCACAGATGACACAAACAAATGGAAACATATCCGATGCTCATGGTTGGGTAGAATCAATATTATGAAAATGACCATTTTCAAATGACTAAGCAAAAGAACAAATCTGGAGGCATCACATTACCAGACTTCAAATTATACTATTAAGGCTATAGGCACCAAAACAGCATGATGCTGATATAAAAATAGGCACACAGACCAAGGAAAAAGAAGAGAGAACACAGAAATAAAGCCAAATACTTATAGTTTTTTGATGAAACAAATAAAAACGTAAAGTGTGGAAAGGACATCCTATTCAACAAAAGATGCTGGTATAATTGGCAAGCCAATATAGAAGAATGAAACTGGATCCTCGTCTCTCACTTCATACAAAAATCAACTCAAGATGGATCAAAGACTTAAATCTAAGACCTGAAACCACAAAAATTCTAGAAGATAATACCAGAAAAACTCTTCTAGACATTGGCTTAGCAAAGACTTTATGACTAACAACCCAAAAGCAAATGCAACAAAAACAAGGACAGATAGGAATTAATTAAACTAAAGAGCTTTTGAACAGCAAAAGAAATAGTCAGCAGAGTAAATAGACAACCCACAGAACGGGAGAAAATGTTTGCAAAGTATCTATCCAACAAAGGACATAGTTTAATATTTTCAAACTATGCATTGAATTTGCATAGTTTGAAAATATCAAACAAATTAGCAAGGAAAAGAACCAAACAATCCCATCAAAAAGTGGGCTAATGACATGAAGAGACAACTCTCAAAAGCAGATATACGAATGGCCAACAAACACATGAAAAAATGCTCAACATCACTAATTATCATGGAAATTCAAATCAAAACCACAATGAGATATCACTTTACGAGAATAGCCTTAATCAAAATATGATAGATGTTAGCATGGATGTAGTGAAAGGGAACACTTTTACACTGCTGGTGGGAATGTAAACTAGTACAACCATTATGGAAAACAGTGTGGAGTTTCCTTACAGAACTAAAAGTAGAGCTACCATTTGATCCAGTAATCCCACAACTGGGTATCTACCCATAAGAAAAGAAGTCATTATACAAAAAAGATACTTGCACATGCATGTTTATAGCAGCACAATTCACAATTGCAAAAATATGAAACCAGCTCAAATGCCCATCAATGAACAAGTGGATAAAGAAAATGTGGTATGTATACACCACGGAACACTACTAAGTCATAAAAAAAAAAATAGTGGCATTTGCAGCCACCTGGTTAGAATTGGAGACCATTATTCTAAGTGAAGTAAGTCAGGAATGAAAAACCAAACACTGTACCTTCTCATTTGTACATGGGAACTAAGCTATGAGGACAAAAATGCATGACAATGATACAGTGGACTTTCGGGACTCAGGGGAAAGGGTGGGAGGTGGGTGAGGGATAAAGGACTACACATTGGGTACACAACACTGCTCAGGTGATGGGTGCAACAAAATCTCAGAAATTACCCCTAAAGAACTTAACCATGTAACCAAACACTACCTGTTCCCCAAAAACCTATTCAAATAAAAATAATAGTAATGATAAAAATAATAAAATATTTAAGAAAAAGTATATTATAAAAAACTCTTCTTTAATGCTCATAAATTTTACATCATTTTTTCTCCTTGAACTTGTATTTTATTCCACTTTCCCCACAGAATATCTTCATGTAAAATATTTCATACTTGAAAATACTTTATTGATCACCTTTCATCCTTCTCTGCAACCAAATATATGTATTAATATATAAATTCAATAACTTGTAAGGCTTTTGAGGGTGAAAATTTTTCCTTCAGAGGCATCATGCTATCTGACTTCAAACTATACTACAAAGCTACAGTAACCAAAACAGCATGGTGCTGGTACAAAAATAAACACATAAACCAATGGAACAGAATAGAGATCTCAGAAATAAGATCACACATCTACAAACATCTGATCTTTGACAAACCTGACAAAAACAAGCAATGGGGAAATAATTTTCTACTTAATAAATGGTGCTGGGAAAACTAGCTAGCCATATGCAGAAAATTGAAACTGGACCCCTTCCTTATACATTATACAAAAATTAACTCAAGATGGATTAAAGACTTAAATGTAAAACCCAAAACCATAGAAACCCTAGAAGACAATATAGGCAATACCATTCAGGACATAGGCATGGGCAAAGATTTCATGACAGAAACATCAAAAGCAATTGCAATAACAGCAAAAATTGACAAATGGGATCTGATTAAAGAGCTTCTGCACAGCAAAAGGAACTATCAGAGAAAAGTTTTGCAATCTATCCATCTGACAAAGGTCTAATATCCAGAATCTACAAGAAACTCAAATAAATTTGCAAGAAAAAAAAACAGCCCATTAAAAAAGTGGGCAAAGGACATGAACAGACACTTCTCAAAAGACATTTATGTGGCCAAGAAACATATGAAAAAAAAGCTCAACATCACTGATCATTAGAGAAATGCAAATCAAAACCACAATAAGATACTATCTCACACCAGTCAGAATGGTGATTATTAAAAAGTCAAGAAACAACAGAGGCTTGTGAGGCTTTGGAGAAAAAGGAACACTTTTACACTATTGGTGGGAATACAAATTTGTTCAACCCTTGTGGGAGACAATGTGGCGATTCCTCAAAGACCTAGAAAAAGAAATACCATTTGACCCAGCAATCCCATTACTGGCTATATACCCAAAAGAATATAAATTATTATATTATAAAGACACATGCATGTGTATGTTCATTGCAGCACTATTCACAATAGCAAAGACATGGAATCAACCCAAATGTCCATCGAAGATAGACTGGATAAAGAAAATGTGGTACATATAAACCATGGAATACTATGCAGCCATAAAAAGGAATGAGATCATGTCCTTTGCAGAGGCATGGATGGAGCCAGAAGCCATTATCCTCAGCAAACTAACACAGGAACAGAAAACCAAACACATGTTCTCACTTATGTTTTTATATATTCTTACCCATGAGAAATTTAAAAGCCAGAAAAAAAAAAGCTGAACAATGAGAGCACATGGACACAGGGAGCAGAACAACACACACTGGGGTCTGTCAGTGGGGCAGGAGGAGGGAAATCATCAGGATAAACAGCTAATGCATGCAGGGCTTAATACCTAGGTTATGGGTTGACAGGTGCAGCAAATCACCGTGGCATATGTTTACCTGTTAACAAACCTGCATGTCCTGCACATTGTCCCAGAACTAAAAATAAAATTAAATTTAAAAAAAGTTATTCAGTATTATTATTATGATACATATTATTACATATAGCTATAATATAAATGTATTTTAAATTTTAAACATAAAAAGAAAAAATTAGAAATTATTTTTCTTCATGGGACAGGTGAAGATTTTTAATTTCACTTATGTTTTGGTGGATGAATATTATTTATTGCTATAATGAGACTGGGTTTAGTATCAGTTCTAATGTGTTTTTTGTAAGCTCTGAGAATCTTTGCTCACAATTAAAAATAGATGTAATTGGGGCAAAATTTTCTATAGAAATGTCATTCAACTCTTTGAACGTCTTCCACTTTACATGCCAAAACTACACAATGGCACATCTTCAAATATTATTTTTGTGATCCATCAGCTGACAACTCAATTAGGTCTTCCTCAATTTTGTTGAAAGCAAAGAAATGGAAATCATCCTGAATTGTGAAGAGATTTGTTACCCATCATTAGAGACATCAATTTCACAATTTCTGGGAAATATATCAAAAAGACTTTTCCAAGATTGATCAAAAGACTATTAATTACACCTCTCAGTCTCTCATTGAAAGACATCCTGTTTAATCTAGTATACACAGAAAAGGTTGGGAAAACTAAAATATTGTTAAGTATATTGAATATTATTAACATGCTTTTAATAAATTGAGTTAAATCTGTAGCTTGAAGTTTTATTAACTGCATTAATGTATATTAAAAGTACCTATTACAGAAATATAATTAGTAAAACTATTCATCATTGTCAAACTCAACAACCAATTAGAATTCTGACTTCATTTTTTATTTCAAATAACCCTGTGACAGCAACTCCAGTCTAGTTCTAATTGTAGTTATAGAGGTAATAGGGAATGGAGTCCTGCCTGAGTTTGTCATCTGGATAAGAGTGAAGCATAGACAGCCTCTGCTTCAGGAACAAATATGGCTTTTGGTGTGATCTTTATATTCTGAAAAGCAATTATAATCACTCTACTGTAAAACTTTAAATATTTATTGAAAACTTATAGAAATAGGTAATTTCAGAGAACATTTAAATTATTATTAGTGACATTTATTCATATTCAATTAGAATTATTTAATAATTAGGCTGATGGCATAGTTACAGAGTAAGATCAAATAGAAAGCCTGTTTAGACCCTATTTCCTATGGCAGAAAAGAAAAATGGACAATAGTAAACTCCAGTAACTATCAGTTACACGAAAAAGACTGCAGTGGATTCTTGTGTGGTGACCAAGAAAGGGATATCATTTTTCATCACACAGTCCACTGTAATTAACCCACAAAACACAGCTGGTATTCACAAAGCGGCATGCTAGCAGTATGTGCAAAATAAGCCACAGTCCTGGAAGAACTTACGTTTTTACATATTCTTACCCATGGGAAATTTGAAAGCAAAAAAAGGTGCAGAATTACAGTCCGTCAAAGGACAAAAGGGGTAACTTAACTGGTATACTCAGAACAGGCTCCAAAAATCTTGATCGGAGCATTTAAGGGCACCTTAAACAGAAGGACAGCATTGCAGCCACAGAGAACAGTGTAAGAAAGCTTTAGAAGTGCTTCGAGGGTCAGTGAAGAAATCAACCAGGCTGGCACAGTGGCTTTGAATTGGAGAGCAATGTAAGAAGATGTGCAAATTTAGCGAAAGAAACTACCATCAGAGTGAACAGGCAACCTATAGAATGGGAGAACATTTTTGCAATCTACCCATCCGAGAAAGGGCTAATATCCAGAATCTACGAAGAACTTAAAAAAATTTATAAGAAAAAAACGAACAGCCCATCAAAAAGTGGGCAAAGGATATGAACAGACACTTCTCAAAATAAGACATTTATGCAGCCAACAGACATGTGAAAAAATGCTCATCATCACTGGTTATTAGAGAAATGATATCAAAACCACAATGAGATACCATCTCATGCCAGTTAGAATGATGATCATTAAAAAGTCAGGAAACAATAGATGCTGGAGAGGATGTGGAGAAATAGGAACACTTTTACATGGTTGGTGGGAGTATAAATTAGTTCAACCATTGTGGAAGACATTATGGCAATTCCTCAAGTATCTAGAACTAGAAATACCATTTGACGCAGCAATCCCATTAATGGGTATATACCCAAAGGATTATAAATCATGCTACTATAAAGACACATGCACACGTATGTTTATTGTGACACTATTCACAAGAGCAAAGACTTGGAACCAACCCAAATGTTTATTGTGACACTATTCACAATAGCAAAGACTTGGAACCAACCCAAATGTCCATCAATGATAGACTGGATTAAGAAAATGTGGCACATATACACTATGGAATACTATGCAGCCATAAAAAAGGATGAGTTCACGTCCTTTGCAGGGACATGGATGAAGCTGGAAAGCATCATTCTCAGCAAACTACCACAAGGACAGAAAACCAAACACTGCATGTTCTCACTCAGGTGGGAATTGAACAATGAGAACACTTGGACACAGGGCAGGGAACATCACACACCAGGGCCTGTTGGGGGCTGGGGGGCTGGGGGAGGGATAGCATTAGGAGATATACCTAATGTGAATGACAAGTTGATGGGTGCAGCAAACCAACATGGCACATGTATACCTATGTAACAAACCTGCACATTGTGCACATGTACCCTAGAACTTAAAGTATAATAATAATAATAATAATAAAGAAATTGTGCAAATTATAAAGAGCCTGAAATGAACCCATAAAGACTTGCACTCGATCTCAGAGGCGGTGGAGAGCCCTGGGAGCCTATTGCACAGAGGACAGATACAAAGGATGGAAAATACCTTATGTTCTGTAAACGGAGAAGCTTTACAGGAGAGACTAGACCACAATAAGCTGTGTCAGGTGGTGGTAATGATAGTGAGTTTGCCTGATGTAGCCAAAAGAGCACTAAACTTTAGCTTGACTTCTGGGACCAGCTCTGCACTAACTGGCTTCATGATCCCGGACAAGTCACTTAATCTCTTTGGACCTTCATTTTCTCTTCCAAGGATCCCTCAAGGTTAGGGAAAGCATCTTTGGAGACAATAGCAAGGCAGTGTGAATGGACCAAATAGGTAAGAGTCTGTGCCACCCAAGTCTTGCTTCAACCAAATCAAATTTTCTTTTATCTGTTTTATTTTTATCGTTACTATCAATTTGGGGACTTCTGTGTAACACTTGGAGAAAAGTTTCTGATACTTAAAAAGTTTTGAGAAAAACTGGACTGTAGGAGTCTCCTTCAAAGGCATAAAATTCTGAGATTCTCTAAAGGAGAGCAGTTTTGCAAGAGAAGATGCAACAGCACTTGATAACTGATTGGATAGAGAAGGGAAAAGTGAAGGATGTCAAGGAAGATTGGATGACTGGAAGACATGAAGCAAAAATGAGCATAAGGAATAGGAGACAGTTCCTGGGAGAAAAAATTGAGCTTTCCCTAAAACGTGTATGAAGTCAGGAATTAGAATGGAAGTATTTTCTCTTCATTGTTTTTCTAATACTCTCCAAGTCTTTCACTTCAAGCTACAACATCCAAAAACAGGATAATTTTATTACAAACATAATCTAAAATATCATATATTATGTCTTTCATTATTATTTAGAAATGGAATAAACACAATCTCCCAGAATCCAATTTTCTTCTTCTTCTTCTTCTTCTTATTATTATTATTATTATTATTATTATTATTATTATTTTTTGAGACAGAGTCTCGCTCTGTCACCCAGTCTGGAGCCCAATGGCATGATCTCAGCTCACTACAACCTCCACCTTCCAGGTTCAAGCAATTCTCCTGCCTCAGGAGCTGGGATTACAGGCACCCACCACCATGTCCAGCTACTTTTTGTATTTTTAGTAGAGATGGGGTTTCACCATGCTGGCCAGGCTGGTCTCAAACTCCTGACCTCAGGTGATCCACCAGCCTCGGTCTCCCAAAGTGCTGGGATTACAGGCATGAGCCACCGTGTCTAGCCAAGAATACAATTTTTAAAGAGGTTTTTAATGTGTTCTTAGGCAAAATGCTTTTACTTTGGTGATACAGGTATTTGTAGTAAATCTTTAGGGTTTAAATTATTGGCTTTAATTTTCTATTTCCCATATGTAAACCAAGTCAAAATGCCACATGTAAACTTGGCATTTTTCTCCTAAGGTGTTTATTTTAACATAAAGAAATATTAATTTGATATGTCCTGTTTTGAGATGTTACCTTTGTCCTGGATTATTCATACTAGATTTTGGATAGTATATGCAAAAACGCTTTGAACAAATGAAACTATAACCCTTCCATGTGTAAACTCAGCATGTACTTTAAATTTTCTTTCAAAATTACAGTATCACACGCAACTGGGAACAAAAGCTACAGGGAACAGAGTGTAATGGATCGTGATGACTATTTTAGAACAGCTTGAACCTCCTTGTAGACTACAAGAAGGCTATGTGAGCTGAATTCAAAAGTGCTGAAAATGGATTCTACTGCAAGCTGCAGTTACAGGGGCAAATATGCTTTTTTATAACTTACAACAATAGAAGAAATCTCAAATAAAAGGACTCATCTCAATGGGAAAATATGTTATCCCCTATGTCCTTCCATTCTGTGCATTTCTTTTTAACAGGAAGCATGCACATAAATACAGAGTGGTTTCTAAATTACTAATATATTTTGTTCCAGTTGCTTGCCACAAATGCAACAAATTGCATTTGTCTATCATTTTATTGATGTTACGGCTTTTGTCTCTTGTGAATGGAATTATTACTACTACAGCAAATCAATTAGATTTAGATGTTTTGAGGCAAAAGAGAGGTCAAATAATGAGTTTTTGATTCACTGTCTCCATGTTCTAAAATGCACCATATTTATGTTTAAAATAATTGTATTAAGCACAGAAAAAAGGGAGAAAAGGAGATAACTGCACCATACTTTCATTCTAGTCTAGCTTTTAATATCCTCAAAGTATACTGCCCTCGTTCTATCTCCTTGGTAGTAACTCTTATAGAGTACAGGACCACTTTTCTTCAAATTAAAATTTTCAAGCTATGCTCAGCACCGGTGGGTTCTTAATGAACAGAAACCTCCTATATTTTGGAAAATCATGTCCCTTCAGTATGATTGGAATGATAGCCTTCAATTCCTTGCTGACAGATTATAAACTAATACATTTGGGGAAGATGATGACCAAGGACATTTGACATTTGATAATGTTGTTCTGATGCTAAGGTGATCCCACAGACCCCTCACCCCTTGCCTGGGAAACTGGCATGCTCAAATGAAATCCTTTATCAGTAGAGAATGCCATTGTTGAGTGGTTCCTTGTTTGCTTGAGAACAATGAAAGACAGAGTGATTTAGTTGTCCATCAGGCACATTAGTTCACACACACACAAAAAGAACACTTTATTAATCCTATTTCTCCTAGTCTGAATCTTCCCAAGCACAATGCTCATACTCCCTTTTTTTTTTCTGTGCTGTGACTCCTCAAACCATTTCTGATAGAAAGACACAGCAAGAATTTAATGGTGCAGAACAAGCAAGTGAGCCCTCTCTGCAGTGTACCCCAGAGCAATGAGAATGTGCTTCCCATGACTCAGAATGAATCAGATGGAGAAGAAAAAATAACAGCACAAAACTGCAGCTTCAAAAATAAATGACAATGTGTGATCTGGAGAAAGGAGACTGCATTGCTAAGCGTGGTCCCCCAGTGCAGCCATCCTGCCTGCTGCATTCTCCAAGGGACAGGTAGAATGGAGAGCAGGCTTTTCTTCCAAAGCAAATCTAAACACTCTGTTGTTTAAACACATTCTCACAAAATAAATCACTTACCTCTGTTCTTCCAAGTGACATGTATCAAAATCAATGGCATATGTCAAAGCTGCCCTTTATATGAAAGTTTCACACACATATATGAAGGTTCATAAAAAATGAGAGCTCAAAATACAAATTTATATATTTTTTCAGAATATTTACAGAACATATATAAAATTCATGAAATCTACATTCATGTATATATGTATTCATATGTATATGAGATCTATATTTACATATACATGAAATATTAAAAAGGGGAAGTTATTTAAGTTATACCTACTTTTTCCTTTTTTATAATTTCTGATTGAAATCAAAGATATCTCTCACTAGGAATAGCCAGCAAATTTCCTTATGTGAAATGCTAATAAAGGGCAAAATTTATTTTATTTTTCTAATGTTATCAACAGAAGAGCAGCCAGCCTATGCTGTCCTAGACCTATGCCCTCTTTCTACTTGCTACTGGAATTGTCCTTTCTTCTATCCTCCCCTCTCCTCCCACAGTTGCCCAGACCCTCCCCAACCTTCTCATCCCCACCATTCCACATTCCATGCTCCATCTTTGACTTCACCCCACAGCTAGTGAGTTGTGAAATTTATGGTAGGGGACAAGCTGTCAAGGAAAGAGAAGAGGAATCAGGGCAAGGAAAACTTCTCTGAATGTTCCTTGCTTTCTACCATACCCCAATGCAATCTGTGAGAGAAACAGACAAGAAAGAATACCCCAACCCCTGCTGCTCCTCCCTACCCAGCCTCTCCCACCTTTGCAGATTGATTTAAGAAGAACTGGGAGGACAGAAATAGAGGGATAGGTAAAAGGAGGAGGAGATTGCACAGGATCAGATCCCCACTCTCCCTGCGTGCCTTGGCACAATGTAAGTTCCCTGGAAAAAAGAGAGAGAAAACCCTTAATTAACTGAGATTAAGGTCTTGCCATCTGGTAGAATAAAGGCTCAAAATACAAATTTACTTTAGTCACTTTCCTTGCCTGCCTGAGTTTGCAGCCTGAGAGTCATAGCTGGTACTTTCTCGACATGGTAACAAATACCTACCTTAAACCAACAGCCAACACAGTAACTTAGAGTAAAATGATAGAGGCACTTCCATTAAAATTAAGGATCAAAACAAGAGAATACATCACTCTCATTCTTCTTTTGAATTCAATTCAAAAATTAAGGAATAGAGACAAAAAATAAACACTTTATTAGAAATAAGGACATAAGATCATCTTATATAGCCCATATGAGAATTGAAAATGTCTCCAATTAATTTTTTAGACTTCAGCAAAGTAATCTGATACAAGATAAATATACATTTTCAGTCTTGCCTAATAGCATCAATGATCAAAAAGACAAAACAAGAGAAAACCCAGTTTATATAAAACAACAGTATAAAGCATAAAATATTTGTGAATAAACCTAACCAAAAAGTGTGTGATTAATATGAAAAAAAAATTGAATTTTGCTAAGGGAATAAAATATTTATATAAAAGAAGAGAGATGTTTGCATAAAAGGATGTAAAGATCAAATACTTCTAATACTAATAAAAGGCAAATTTTATTTTATTTTTTATTTTATCAACAGAAGTGTGAGCCAATAGTCAGCATTCACTGAAGGCAATGAATATTGGGAGTTATTACCCAGCTATACCAAGGATTGTTCAAGGGATTTTATATATTTTATATTTTATTGTATCTTTCCAACAAATCTATCAAATATTACTATTGACATTTTAGAGATAATGCATGTCAGAGTACAAAATCTGATCTTTTATTAAGTTTGACACATTAACTTTGTGAAAATGTCTGGACTTTCACCTCCAAAGCATATAGTTTTAAAAAAAACAACTGAATAAATTCCATGGGATTTTTTTAACATGGTAAAATTAATGTTCTAAAAGGTGTGAAAGGCAGAAAAAAAAACCTTAAGGAGCAATTTTACAGAAGAATTAATAAAGAAGTAAAAAGAGAAACAGACACTAGTATACACAAACTTTAAGTATTTGATCAAGGGAGCATCAGAAACCAGTGGAAGAAAATATTGATTATATTTTAAATGATGTTGAGAAAATCAGCTATGGGGCCGGGGTGGCAGGGGGGAAACAACTGATCCTTTGCTTCACATCACACATCAAATGTAGTTCCAGAAGTTTTAAAGAATTAATTTTAAAAACACATCATCATCATCATCATAAACTGGAAGAAAACATACAAGGATAGACTGAGAATAATAGCAAAAAAATTTAGAAAGAAAAAGTTCAACAAACTAAAGAAGTTCCATGAATCAATTTTTTAAAAAACAAACATCCCATTTGAATACAGACTGAGAATATGAATAGGTGAGTTACAAAATGATGGCTCATATATTCTATTTCTACTCATGTCAGAAATAGGTGTCAGTTTGGTAAATCGTTCTTTACTAGTAATTAAGTTGTGCCATTTTTTAAATTCATTGGAATAAATTTTTATAGTATCCTCATACATAATTTAATACCAATAGTATCTAAAGTAATGTTCCATTCTTAATTCCTGATGTTGACAATTATAGCTTTTCTTTTTTGTCTTTATCAAACTTTCCTGCACAGAGATAACTTTTGTTTGGGTTGAACTTTTCTATTATATTATGTGTTTGCTCTATATCTCATTATTTTCTGCTTTCATTTTTATTATACCTTTTCTCCCCTTTGTTTAGTTCTAATTTGCTGTTCTTTTTCTAACTTCTTGAGACGAATGCTAAGATCATTTATTTTCACCCCTTCTTGTTTCCTAACACATGCATTAGTTATTATAAGCTTCCCTCTAAGCAAGGCTGCATTCCTAAACCTTAAAACAATTATCATGATTTGTCTATTAAGTGAAAGTTAGTTAATTAGGTAGATTAATTTTTTAACAGCAACGATAATGGAAAAATGGTGACAAAGGATATAGAACTTTTGTTTCAAAATAAAATGTTAAGAGTAGATACTGATCATAAATGAACAATGATTTCAGGAAAGTAAAAAAATTTTTCCTAAATGTGAATCAGATTTTGTGTTTATCTTCCCCTTAGGGGAAGTAGTCTCACAACATATGTTCCATCCTCTTTTAATGGAACCAATGTTCATTTTTCCCAAAGCATTGATACTACCACACATGATCCCTAGTGGTAGCAGGAATTGAAAAAAAAATAACAGTTTGTAAAATCATTGAGCTGAGTTCAATAGATGAGGGGAAGTGAGGGGCATTCCTACCGATATCCTGTAAATTTTTACCAGAATTGATGAAATACAGAGGAAAAGAGAAGGAAGTCTGCCCAGAGCCCCAGAATCAAAGCTGGTTCCCAGTCCAGTCCCATCTCACAGCTGCCAGCCTCCTCTTTCCTTTCAACATGACAGATGCCACTGTGACCTTCTCCAAGGACTTTCTGGCAGGTGGGGTGGCTGCGGCCATATCCAAGACCACAGCAGTGCCCATCAAGTGGGTCAAGTTGCTGCTGCTGCAAGTACAGCAAGCCAGCAAGCAGACCACCGCAGATACGCAATGCAAGGGCTTGACAGACTCTGTGATTCATATCAAGGAGCAGGGAGTCCTGTCCTTCTGCCATAGTAACCTGGCCAGTTTCATCAGATACTTACCCATCTAGGCTGTCAACTTTGCCCGAGGTAAATAGAGGCAGATCTTCCCAGGTTGGGTGGACAAGAGGCCCCAGTTGTGGTGCTACATGGCAGGCTATCTGGCCCCCACTGATGCCACTGGGCCACATCCTTGTGTGTGGTGTACCCTCTTGATTTTTGCAGCTGCTTGACCTTGTACCCGTTTAGCAGCTACTGTGGGTAAAGCTAGAGCTGAAAGGGAATCCAGAAGCCTCAGTAACTGCCTGGTTAAGATCTACAAATCCGATGGAATTAAGAGACTGCACCAAGGCTTTAATGTGTCAGTGTGGGGTATTATCATCTACCAAGCTTCCTACTTTGGTATCAGTGACATTGCAAAAGGAATTCTTCCAGATCCCAAGAACACTAATATCTTCATTAGCTGGATGATCACACAATCTGTCACTGGCATTGCTGGGATAGAAAGTCATTCCTATCCATTTGACACTGTTTGCCACCACAAGATGATGTGGTCAGGGTGCAAAGGAACTGATATTCTGTACGCAGGCATTCTTGACTACTGGAGGAAAATTGCTCATGATGAAGGAGACAAAGCTTTTCTCAAAGGTGCATGGTCCAACATTCTCAGAGGCATGGGTGGTGCTTTTGTGATTTCTTATGTGATAAAATCAAGAAGTACACATAAGTTATTTCCTGGGTTTTTTCCCCTGTGAACAGGCATGTTATATTACATAAAATATCTTGAGCCTTGTTGATAGACTCTGGGTTGTGCATTCATTAATGGCAACTATTTACTGTTGAAAATCAGAAGCTATTATTCATACGACCAGTTCTCACTTAAAGCCATTTCCATCACGATGACGGTGGTAATGATGATTATGATTATGATTATGGGACTGAATTACATTTTTTATTTCAGTCATTCCTGATAAGTAACAAATATGAACAAATAAAAATATCTAAGATACAAAGAAAGAGAAAGAAATCCACGGTAACTGAAAGAGGTTCATATCTACCAGTAAATCTGGTAGACTGGAACAATCGAATTGGAACAGAGCTCTGTCAACACACACACACACTCACACTCACCCTAAAAAGCTTTCACAAAAAGGAAAATCGTAAACGTGGAACTATTACCTCCCAAGAGTTCACTGTGTTCTCTCCTGTTGTCTGGTAGTGGAATACCCCAAGGCCAGTCCTTGCTCCTCTTTTCTTCTTGATCTACATTCCTGTCCTGGATGAGCCTATCTAGTCTCATGGTTTTAAATATAATTTCCCAAATGCATATTTCATTCAGATTCCCTTCCCAAACTCCAGGCTTGTACATAAGCATTTGTACTGGACATCTGAAATTTAGAACGTCAAAATGGAACCCCTCATCTCCTCCTGTAAAACTTACTCTATGTGCAGTCTTTTTAATGCTGGTTAATGGAAACCCTAGCTTTTTCCTTTTTATTTTGAATTAATTTTAGGCTCATGGATAAGTTGCAAAAATAGTACAGAGTTCCTGTGAATCCTTCACCCTGATTCCCCCCAAAATAACATCTTACATAACTACAGTACAAGTATAAAAAATCAGGAAATTGGCATTGGTACAATACTATTGACTAAACTACGGACCTTTTTCGATTTCACCAGTTTTTATATGCACTTTTTTTCCTGATGTATGAAATGTTCTAAGAAATGTTGTTACATGTTGAGATATTTGTAACTAGCAGTAGATACAATCAGTATGTAGAACTATTCCTTTAGCCCAAACAAGCTCCCTCATGCCCTCTCCCCTCCAACCCTAACACCTGGCAACCACTGATCCATTCCACATCTCTATAATTGTGTCATATTGAGAATGTTATATAAGTTGAATCACATGGTAGGTAGTTTTTTGAGACTGATGTTTTTTATCTCTCAGCCTGATACCCTTGACATCCATTCAAGTTGTTACATGCATTCTTTTTATTTTTTGTCTGAGCAGTATTTGCTTATATAGATACACCACAGTTTGTTTATTCATTCACTTGTTGAAGGACATTTGTGTTGTTTCTACTTTTTGCCTATTAGAAATAAAGCTGCTATGAATAATTTGTGTACTGGGTTTTGTTTAACGTAAGTTTTCATTTCTCTGGGATAAACATCCAGGACTGGGGTTGCCAGATCATATGGGAAGTATATGTTTAACTTTATAAGAAATTCCATACTGTATTCCTGACTAGCCATACCACTTTACATTTCTACCAACAATATCTGAGACCCAGTTTTTCCTCATCCTTGTCAGCACTTGGTATTGTATTTTTTACTTTAGGCATTCTGATAGGTATGCTGGAGTATTTCATGGTGACTTTAATTGTATTTCCCCAAGGGTTAATAATGTTAAACATCTTTTCATGTGCTTCTCTGCCATCTTTTGGATATGTATTCGTTCAGATCTTTTCCCCATTTTCAAATGGGATTGTTTATTTTCTTGTTGAGTTTAAAGAGTGCCTGTGTGTGTGTGTGTGTGTGTATATATATGTGTGTATATATATATGTGTAGATAGATAGATGAATGGATAGATAGATAAGTAGATAGATAGACAGACAGACAGATACTGGATACAAAGCCTTTGTGGGATATGTGATTTGCAAATAATTTTTCGAAGGCTATGAATTTATTTTTATTTTCTTAATGGAATATTTAAACAGAGCAAAAATTTTTAATTTTGATGAGTCCAATACATTGTTTGTTTTCTTTTATGCATCATGCTTTTGGTGTCAAGTTTATGTCATG
Organism: Colobus angolensis palliatus; assembly: GCF_000951035.1. Lineage (NCBI taxonomy): Eukaryota > Metazoa > Chordata > Mammalia > Primates > Cercopithecidae > Colobus > Colobus angolensis. The sequence goes on from NW_012118376.1 coordinate 4,159,242, forward strand.
CTTTTGGTGTTTTCTTTTATGCATCATGCTTTTGGTGTAAGATGTTATTTTGGGGGGAATCAGGGTGAAGGATTCACAGGAACTCTGTACTATTTTTGCAACTTATCCATGAGCCTAAAATTAATTCAAAATAAAAAGGAAAAAGCTAGGGTTTCCATTAACCAGCATTAAAAAGACTGCACATAGAGTAAGTTTTACAGGAGGAGATGAGGGGTTCCATTTTGACGTTCTAAATTTCAGATGTCCAGTACAAATGCTTATGTACAAGAGAATTCTTTGCTTCTCTATAGGTCATGAAGATCTTCAGTATTTTCTTTCTAAAGTTTTATAATTTTACACTTTGATTTATGGAAAATTTTGAATTATTTTTGTATAAGAGATTCACCATCTTCTCAGTTACTCAGGTCAATAGCTTTGAAGTTACCTTCGAATTCTCTCTTACTCTTATACCCCACATCAAAACCATTAAGAATTTCTACTGAGTCTACTTCTCATCAGTTTCACATCTACCATTCTGGGCTGGCCCATTATTATCACTCATCCATTTTCTATCCTTGTTCTCGATCCTCAACACAGCTTCCTCTCCTCTCCTCTCCTCCCCTCTCCTCTCCTCCCCTCCACTCCCCTCCCCTGTCCTCTCCTTCTTTTCAGAGACAAAGTCTCACTCTGTCACCGAGGCTGGAGTGCAGTAGTGCAACCATTGCTCACTGCAGCCTCAAACTCCTGGGCTCAAGTGACCTTCCTGCCTCAGCCTCCCAAAATGCTGGGATTATAAGCATGTGCCACCATGCCGGGCCAAAACTGACCATTTTTAAGGCATAAGAGAAATTAGGTCACTCTTCTGCCCTCCAGTGTCTCCCATTTCTCTACATGATGTGCTCCATCCCTTACTTCTCTGACCACATTTTCTAGTACTTTACATTCAATCTCTCCACTCCCTCCCCACTGGTGTCCTAGTGTTTTTTAACCATACCAGGCATACCCCTACTTTGTAGCTTTTGTACTGGCTGTTCCTTTAACTGAAATGCTCCTCCACTAGAAAGTCACATGACTAACTCCTTCACCTTTTTTAAGACTTCGCTCAAAATTGTCACCTTTGCAATGAGGCCTACCCTGACCACTCTAAACTTTCAACCTGCTGCCTGTCACCCACTAGCACTCACAGTCACTCTTATCTTGCTCTGCTTTTTATTTTGTCCATAGCACTTAACATCTCCTAAGGCATTTCCTAATTTGCCTACATATTATATTTCCTATCTTACTGTCTATTGCCACCCTGCTAGAAAATAGCCCCCATGAAGGCAGAGTTCCTTGTTTTGTTCACTGACATATCCCATGCTCTCAAAAGTGCCTGGCAATCATAGGGACTTGATAAGTCTTTTTTTCATTGATAGAATAATAGCACATTTTAAATTAGTGATTTGCAAAGTATGGTCCACCCACTTCTGTGAGTTCCCCAAATTCTTTCAAGGAATCTGCTAGATCAAAACTATTTTCATAATAATATTGAAATGGATGTATCTTGCTGTCGGTATTAGGCAGTTCTTTCATTGCTATAAAGAAATACCTAAGACTGGGTAATTGATAAGAGGTTTAATTGGCTAATTGGTTCTATAAGCTGTACAGGAAGCATGGCACCGGCATCTGCTTCTGGGGAGGCCTCAGGAAACTTTTACTCATGGCAGAAGTTGAAGCAGGAGCAGGCACATCATGTGGCCAAAGCAGGAGCAGGCACATCATGTGGCCAAAGCAGGAGCAAGAGAGAGAATGGGGGCACGGTGCCATACTTTACAACAACCAGATCTGACAAGAAGTCACTCATTATTGCAAGGACAGCACCAAACCATGAGGGATCCACTCTGACGACCCAAACACCTCCCCCCCAGGCCCCACCTCCAGCACTGGGGATTACATTTCCACATGAGATTTACGTGAGGACAAATATTCAAACTATATCACTCTCTGGGTTGACATTTGCATTGACGGTGCAAAAGCACTGGTGGATAAAACTGCTAGAATCCTCACACCCATCAGGGCAGTGGCACCAAACTATTGTAATAATCATCTTTTTTTTTGAGATGGAGTCTCACTCTGTTGCCCAGGTTGGAATGCACTGGTGCAATCTTGGCTCACTGTAACCTCCACCTCCCAGGTTCAAGCGATTCTCTTGCTTTAGCCTCCTGAGTAGCTGGGACTACAGGCGCATGCCACAACACTGAGCTAATTTTTGTATTTGTAGTAGAGATGGGGTTTCACCATGTTGGCCAGGCTGGTCTCGAATTCCTGACCTCAGGTGATCTGCCCACCTTGGCTTCCCAAAGTGCTGAGATTACAGGCATGAGCCACCATACCCGGCCAAATAGTCATATTCTTCACTGCCATAGCACTCATGATTTAAAAGGAAAAGAAAATGACTTCTAATATGAGGTTATAGAAAAAAAATTTAAAGAAAAATAGTTTCGCTTAGAAATGTCCTTGATAAAGCACTAAAAATTGTTAGTTATCAACCTTTGAGTGTACTGTCTTTTAATATTCCGTTATAAAATGGAAAGTCCTCGTAAGGCACTTTTATTGCATGCTAAAGTACTGATGGACTTGAGGAAAACAATTTGTGTGAGTATTGGAGTTGCACACTGAACTAGACACTTTTTTCATGCAACACCATATTTTCTTGAAAAAACACTGAGTGGCAAAGTATGGTTATTCAGATGTGGGTATTGGTGGACATTTTACCTTGTATTCTAGTCACTTTAAGGAAAATAACAGACAGTGTTTGTTGGCCAGTTTTGTCATAATTTTTTTTTTTTTTTTGAGATAGAGTTTCTGTATTGTTGCCTAGGCTGGAGTATAATGGCGCGATCTTGGTTCACTGCAACCTCCACCTCCCCGGTTCAAGTGATTCTTCTGCCTCAGCCTTGTGAGTAGCTGGGATTACAGGGGTGCACCACCATGCCCAGCTAATTTTTGTATTTTTAGAAGAGACAGAGTTTTGCCATGTTGGCCAGGCTGATCTTGAACTCCTGGCCTCAAGGAATCCGCCCATTTTGGCCTCCCAAAGTGCTGAGATCACAGACGTGAGCCACCGCACCCGGCCGTTGTGTCATAATTTTATACATACTCTAGTTTCATAAAAAACTCATTAGTTGATCTTGAATGCATTTTATTGTGTTTAAGATTTTTCATTATTAAGCTAGGTATCTCAAAACTTTTTTCTGATACACTTTCTCTTTCATCTTCAGTTTCTTGCCAGCTCTATGTTTTAGTCAAAAGCCTTTCTATTGCAGGTGCTAGAACCCTAGTTTAAATGAGCTTAAGCAAAAAAAAAAAAAAAAAAGAAGAAGGAGAAGAGAAGGAGGAGAAGGAGGAGGAGAAGGAGGAGGAGGAGGAGAAGGAGAAGGAGAAGGAGAAGGAGAAGAAGAAGGAGAAGAAGAATTAGCTCACAGATAAATTGGTTCAGAAGGCCCTGAGGTCAAGCTCAATCAAGCCAGATCCAGGGTCTAAACCTCCAGACTTTTCATCTCTATTATTTGTCTCCACTTGGCTACACTCGGCATGCTATCTATGCCTCTCCACCTAGAGGAGTCACGAAAGTGGCCACAGTCATCCCCAGCTTTATATTATCCTGGATGAGCAAACAAGGAAGAAGGAGAGCTTCAGTCCCCTAGTATCCATAGTTCCTCTCTCTTTCTCTCTCTTACACACACTGTATACTCTGGCCATGACTGGATCATATTTCCACCTCTGTGTGTCCAGTCAATGCTACAGTAAGATGGGTCCAGTCCCAGTCACATGCCAACCCTGGAAGTGGGATATTTATGAGACCCATTATGCATACACACACAGCCAGATGAATTTGAGGAAAAACGGATCCACAAGAAAAAGATGCTGGCAGAAAAAAACAGCGTCCCACTACAACATGAGACAGAATCCCTGTATATTTGTACACCCTGCTCCCACAGCTAAGAACCTTATAAGGACAACAGAAAGTTTTTAGAAATAAGCAATGCTTGACTTATAGTTTTCAAAATCACTACTCTATAATTTCAAGAAATGTCTGGGTTGAGGGAGTGGAGTAAACTGACGCTAGGAAATCAATCACCTCTTACGAACCCCTATCTGACCATTCAAGAGAGAGGAAAGAAATTCAAATTGTCAACAGTCAAATTATTATAAAAGTAAAATAAGGTTAAGTAACGCAATTCATGGGATAATGCATTCAGGATATAAACCAGAAAACGCTGCACAGATAGGTAGAATGTGGTCCTACTTAGTAGCGATTATATTTTTCTTCCAATAACATTGGAAACCAGCATTTCTAGATACTACTATAAAGGAAAGTCATAGTTGTCTCTTAATTCATTCTCGAAATGCAAGTCTCCAAATCAATGGACTGAGAATAGGGGCCATTCTCATGTTACCAATTCCAGCTGCACTGTCGGTGCCCTGCTCGTATCTCCTCACCATTACCATGTCAGCTCATGGTGCCTATCTTCCACTTTCTTCGGCCACCTAAGCACACTTTGTCCACCCACGCAGGCACGCCGAAAATGTGAAAGTATTAACAGCCCATCAATGTCCAACTATTGACTTACAGGAGTTGGTCGTGGTGACTCTGTGGGGTGACTGGAACATTGTTTTCCAGAGTAGGCTTCAGCTCCAGCTGCCCAGGGTGGAGGCTGGCTTGTAACACACTCTTTACCGGTTACCTTCATCTTCTCTCACATCCCACTCACCTGTTGGTGTTTCTTTCACCTGCCAAACAAAATGCTTTTATTTGGATCTTTATCTCAGGGTCTGCTTTTAAGACGAGAGAGAAAAGAATTGAAAAGGCTTGTATTGAGCGAGTCGTTCATGCTTTTCCTGCACTTTGAAGTACACAGAGCTTATTCCAGCAAGGTGCCACGTAACCAGAAATCATTCTTTTGCTAACTTTAAGAAACTAGAGGACCAAGGTGCACAAAAATGAGAGAAAAAGTTCTGTAAGCATATGCACTTGAGTCTCACATAGATGTATTTATTCAGCCTTGGGACCTCCTCCAAAACCAAAATGTAAAACAACATAAAACAAAGTTAGTGATAGAATAACCAAGGTCGACTGACCTCTTGGATCCACCCTCCATCTTTCTGAGTTTAAATGAGTGTATAATTGGAAGCAAATGGGTGTGGCAGGGAGGGGAATGGAAGGAGAGAGGAGGCAGACACATTTAATACATGGCCTCAAACTACTACGCTGCTTTGTTTCCCGATTTCCTCCTTTGTGTCTATGCACTTTAATCAACCTCAAGGTGTGCACCCTTGGTGAACTGAAACACATAATCATCACCTGCAGAATTTGTAGATTATTCTATATGGTCTGCTTGAGATGGCAGGAAACCCAACAATACTTTTTTTAAAAAAAAAGTTTCTTAACTGGTTAAAAGAAAAAAAGCTTTTGAAAGTGTAAGCTCTAGGTGTTCAGAAAACTTATTCTAACAGATCCTTCCCCCAAAGTCATATAACCTATTGACATATAACATATTGTGCTCTAAGATACTTTCCTTTCCATTTTCTTTAATTTTTTTCTTTTCAGAGTCTTACTCTGTTGCCCAGGCTGGAGAGCAGTTGCACAATCTTGACTCCTGGGTTTAAACGATTCTCCTGCCTCAGCCTCCAGAGTAGCTGGAATTACAGGTGTGTGCCATCATATCCATCTAATTTTTGTGTTTTTAGTAGAGACACAAGTTCACCATGTTGGCCAGGCTGGTTTCAAACTCGCAACCTAAGGGGATCTGCCTGCCTCGGCCTCCCAAAGTGCTGAGATTATAGGTGTGAGCCATCATGCCCAGCCCTGCCTGCCATTTCTTAATTAAATATTCTAAAAACAAGTTATAAAGCACTTGTGTTTCACATATAATAAGTATTCATTTAAATTATGTTTGGCAAGTATTCTACTAAGTGAGCAATTTAAAGACAGAAGGTATTTTACTCACAATTGCTCATAGATATTTGGTATAAATATAAATATACAAATAAAAGCTTACAAATATTGTACTCCTGTCACACATAATCACAGACTTTAAAATATCAATTTACCTTAACAGTACAAGAAGCTCATGAAAATTCATTGTCAGGGAAGAACCGAAATGAGTCAAGAGAACAATGTGTTATTTTTCTTTTACTTCAATTATCTTTACATAATTTCTAATTTTGTGATGAGTCATTTTGGAATATTGCTTTCTTAAAAATCTACTGACTGCCTCAATACCTGCCAGAGGTTCTGTGGGGTATTTAAGGAGTATGTAGGAAAGAGTAGTTCCAGTAAATTTGTTGTAAAACTTAACCTACAAATTGAATTATTTACTATGAAATAAGTATTTTTTATTTTTTGGGAAATTGACAGTCTTCAAAGCTGTCATATTCCAGAGACACTTCACACTTAAGGAAGAGGATATTTCATCCAAGTGTCAATAGCTATAACTCTAAGGATCCAGGACACCTGTGCTTCTCTCTGGACACACCTTTAGGTGTGGTGGTTTAGCAGTTACATTGGTGCAACACAGCTGAAAACAATCTGCCACATAACAACATTTAAAATTATGCCATTAGTTCCCCTAAAACAATATCCCCGTGGGGATTCTCTGACTGTGTTTTCATCAGAAGGTGATAAACTTAAGGACTAGTTGTCCAAGAACATACCTAAAGAGACCCCGAAAAAAGAGAGATTGGAAAGAGTACAGGACAAAGCTACTTAGTTATAAGGATGGGCTGTTGTGGTTTCTGAAATTCTGCATGATCCCTCGTTGCCATGATCCTATTATGCATTTTTATGCCTTTTGTTTTGTGGCAGATGAATGCATCTGGTTTATATGCATTCTGGTTCAGTTTACCATTATTTATAGGATCAAGACACTGTTGCTACAATGACTCCAACACAAGTAAAGGAAGAGCCAAAGGGTTAGTTTTGCCCCCATCTCCGAACAAAGGACTAAATGTTTCCCTCTTAGACTAATTGTCGTGGTGACTTCTCAGTTCTATGAATATAGACCCGAAAATCCTAAACAAAATGTTAGTGAGTCAAATCCAAAAATATGTAAAAACAGATAATACATAGCAGCAATTACAGTCTTAGGTATCTACCTAAGAGAATGAAAACATATGCTCATAAAAAGACTTGTATATGAACATTAATATTATAACAGCCCCAAGTGGAAACAGCCCAAATGTCTATCCACAGGCGAATGGATACCGAAATTGTATTACTTATATAATGGAATACCACTCAGCAATAAAAAGGAACAAAGTACAGATACACAAAATAAATATGGATAAATTTCACAGACATTTTTCCGGGCAAAAGTGGCCTGGCATTTAAAAAGTGCATATTGTATGATTTCATTTAAGTAAAATTCTAGAATAGTTAAAATACATCTATGGTGATTTTTTTTTTCTAAACCAGTGTTGGCCAGGCACAGTGGCTCATGCTTATAATCCCAGCACTTTGGGAGGCCGAGGCAGGCGGATCACCCTAGTTCAGGAGTTTGAGACCAGCCTGGCCAATGAGGCAAAACCCCGTCTCTATTAAAAATACAAAAATTAACCAGGTGTGGTGGCATACCCCTGTTGTCCCAGCTACTTGGGAGGCTGAGGAAGAAGGATCACATGAACCTGGGAGGCAGAGGTTGCAGTGAGTGGAGATCATGCCACTGCACTCCAGCCTGGGTGACAGAGCAAGACTCCATCTCAAAAAAAAAAAAAAAAAAAAAGACCAGTGTTTCAGTGAGGTGTGCGGTGAAGGAGACTGCAAAGTGGCAAAAATTAATTTTGGAGAGAGGGCACTCTTCTATATCTTAATTTTGATGGCAATGACATAAGTGTATAGTTTTGTCAAAAAGTCATCAACCTATATACTTAAAATATGTGAATTTAACTATAAATTGTGCCTTAAGGAGCTTATTTAAAGAAAGAATATTATTGAAAAGTGATGGATAAACAATATCTTTTTACAGAAAGGTTTTTTATCTCAATTTCCATGATTCCACTCTCTGACCACCACCTTCCTTCTTTCCTACTCAGTCCTTACATTACCAATGCAACAACTCTTTGTCCCCAGTGAGCTCTCCAGCTTTTCACTCTCCCTGACCTACCTCCTTGTATCCCTTATCCCACTTAAATTTCATGGTCTATAAATCACTCCCTTGCATCCCTCACCATCCTTGCTCTGCACTTCAATTGGATAGACCATTTCCCAGATTAAATCACTCTACCTACTCCACCTCCACCTAATCAGCTGAATATGGTTGAAGAAAACCACACAACCAGGCTGACAGGATTCATTCTAAATGCATGATCACCAACCCCAGGAGGTCCTCACTGCTGCTGACGTTGCTCCATTTAACGCTCTGCCCTACTTTTCTCAACAACAATGTCATGTCTTTTTGGATACTCAAAACTCAAATATCTCTCTACTTCCTCACTTTCAAAGAAATTTTGCTACTTTTTGCTTAAGTAGAAGAGATCAGAGGAGAACTTCTAAGCATACTCCCAACATGAAATCTACCTGCATCTCTGCCTTCGTACACTTGCTGCACACAACTGATTGTCTATGCACCTACTTAATTGTCTATGCACCTACAAAGGTCCACCGCTTTGCTTGTGGACCTGCCAAAGACATCACTCCAGCAATTGCCCTCTATCCTTCAACATCAGACTTTTCACCTCTTATATCTCCAATTGCATATAAACACCCTTCAATATCATTAAGAAAAACACCTTCCTTTGACTTCAGATCCCATTGCATTTCCCTGTACCCCTTCACAGAAACACTCCTGGGCCCGGCACTGTGGCTCACGCCCATAATCCCAACAATCTGGGAGGCCAAGGTGGGCGGATCATGAGGTCAAGAGATCTAGACCATCGTGGCTAACGTGGTGAAACTCTGTCTCTACTAAAAATACTAAAACTACCTGGGCATGGTGGCACGTGCCTGTAGTCCCAGCTACTTGGGAGGCTGAGGCAGGAGAATCACTTGAACCCGGAGGTGGAAGTTGCAGTGATCTGAGATCGCGCCACTGCACTCTAGCCTGGGTGACAGAGCAAGGCTCCTCTCAAAAAAAAAACAAAAAACAAAAAACAAAAAAAAAAGAAACACTCCTATAGAATAATTTTCTATAATTGCCATCTCTGTTTTCTCACCTCCTTTTCTTTCTTGACCACTGAGGGCTCTTTTTCATCAGTACACTAAAATTGCTCTTGTTAAGGTCAAAGTGCCCTCCACGTAGCCAACACTTGGGTTTTTCTCAACTTCAAAGTCACAACTGATCACTTTCTTTCTTTGGCTGCCTGAATCTGTCTCAGTTCTTCTCCTACTTCTATAGCCACTCTTTTCCAGTTTCCTTTTCTACTCTTTTAAAAATTTCTCAACCTCTAAACTTGAGAGTGTTCCTGGGCTCAACCATGGGACCTATTGTTTTCTCTTTATTAATTCACTAGAAATCTCCTCCCACCCCATGGCTTTCTATTCCATGTGGACACTGTTTACTTTCATGTTTCTCTCCATTCCCTGAACAGCAGACTGTAGAGTCAGCTGCCTAATGGACATCCACACACGCTAACATGTCTACGATCAGAACTTTAAGTTCCCACCCAAACTCACTTCTCTCCCAGTTTTTCCCATATTAGGAAACGATGATTCCATTATATCAGCTTCTCAAGCCAAAAACCTTGATGTTATCTCAGGTAGGAATTGATTTCAGTTGAGATTACAAAACCCAAATCACTTCAACAATCATATTGCTTTTATCAAGCAGTCTGTAAGTAGACAGTTCCTGGAATCTTTTTTAGTGGCTCAAGAACTAAAGACTGTATAATTATTTTGGCTTGCTTCTCATGGTTACATGACTTCCATATTCAATTGGGAGATGTAATTTTTAACTTGCCACCCCCAACAAATTCAGGATTCTACCAGTAAGGGGAAAAAAGAAGATGCATCTAGAAGTATCTGCCGTGTTACCTTTAGCTCCCCTTTTTCCTGGGTACCTCGCACCCTATTGGTTAATAATCTGGACTCTACCTTCAAAATACATCCATCATGCAATCATCTTCACCACCACATCCTGGTCTGAGCTACCATAAACTCTCACCTGGATTACTACTGCATTTTCACCTCCTAACTGGTCTCCCTACTTCATTGTTTTTCACCCACTATTTATTCTTAACAAAGCAATCAAAGTAATATCTAATTCTATTATGTCACTCCTTGGCCCAAAATGCTCCCATGGCTTCCCATCCCAGTCAGAGTAAAAGCCAAAGTCCTTACTTTTTGTCTTGTTTTGTTTTGTTTTGTTTTCTGAGATGGAGTCTTGCTCTGTCGCCCAGGCTGGAGTGCAGTAGCACAATCTCGGTTCAGTGCAACCTCTGCCTCCTGGGTTCAAGTGATTCTCCTGCCTCAGCCTCCCCAGTAGCTGGGATCACAGGCACACATTGCCGCACCCAGCTGATTTTTGTATTTTTAATAGAGACAGGGTTTCACCGTGTTGACCAGGCTGGTCTTGAACCCCTGATATCAGGTGATCCACCTGCCTCGGCCTCCCAAAGTGCTGGGTTTACAGGCATGAGCCACCGCACCTGGCCCCTTACATTGTTTTAAAAGGCCCTGAAAGATCTGGTGCTCCTGTTACCTTTGTGAATTCATCTTCTGCTAATCCCCTATTGCCCGATCTACTTAAGCCACATTCACTTTCTTGCTGTTTTTCAAACATACCAAGACTCTTTAACCTTAGAGCCTTTGCATCTGCAGAGTCTTCTGCCTGGAATGCTCTTCCCCTCACGGGGCCCATGTGATGTGCTCTCTCACTTCATTCAGGTTTATGCTCAGGTACCACCTTATCACCCCATAGAAAATAGCAGTCTGCCTCCATCACCATCCCCTTTCTCTGCTTTATCCTTTGTATCACTTTCCACTAGCCACAAATAAAATGTTTATGTGATGGTTAATGTATTGTCTGTCTCCACTAACTAAAATGTAAACTGCATAAGAGCAGGGACTTAGTTTTTATTCACAACTGAAATTCCTGGTACCAAGACAGTATTTGGCTCATAACAGCTACTCAATAAATATTTGTTGAATTTGAGCGAAATTTTTCCAATTCTCGATCAGAACTCACATATCTTTGGAGAAACTTTTTGCACCATTCCTGCAGGGAAAAACTTTCTTTCCCCTTCCCACAATGGCAAGGGAAATCTTCCCATGAGGTCTAGATCAAACCAATCCTCTATCCTCCTCTGGATTATTGACTCTACTCACCATAGCCACTGAGAGAACCGAGGTCTGTGAACTATACCCTGCCCTTCAGGGAATATGACCCTTTTTCCAAACCTCTGAACTTACTATGTTATCAGTGACTCGGGGAGTGCTTGAATAGATCAGAGCATCTGCATCTCTGCTGCTCAACCCCTACTAATAACAAGCCCTGAAATTATGGTCTATCATTGTAGCAAACCAGAGGTACCCTACAGCATCCAATTTAGTACTCACAAGATCTAATGTGAGGAGGTTATCATCAGTCTATATCTTCTATACCTGCAAGAATCTCATATATAGATATATACACACATACATATATATATAGTCATGTACTGTATTACACCATTTTGGTCAATGACGGACAGCATAGATGATGGTGGTCCTATAAGATTATAATACCATATTTTTACTGTACCTTTTCTATGTTCAGATATGTTTTACCATTATGTTACACTTGTCTGCAGTACTCAGCACAGTCATGTGCTGTACAGGTTTGTGGTCTAGGAGCAATGGTTTACCATATACCCTAGGTGTGTAGACTATAGTAGTATAGTCTAGTACTATCTAATACACTCTATGATGTTCACACAACAACAAAATCACCTAATGACACATTTCACAGGATGCATCCCAATCATTAAGTGACACATGACTGTATAAACATACACACACACACACACACACACACAATGCATGCACACACACATACATTTATATTCCTTAAATTTATTTTTGATAGCTTCTCTGGTACTTACTGACACCAATGAATGGGGCATCTAGCCTTACCTTGGATAGGTCCTAAGTAGGAAATGCAATCAAATCCACCTTAGTCAGTACAGCCTCTACGTCTTCTGAGCTAGTACTGGAACATTACATGGAAGGCTTATTGTCTTCTCATAAGGCAACACAGAAGCCCCACTAGTAGGCCCACTAGCACATGAACTGTCTTTCCACATGCTCCTCTCTCTCCCCAAACCCCATTCCATCATCATTCTACCACAGGAGGCCATCGTGTCTGTTTGATGCCCTGTAGTCAGGTCAGTGGGAGGCTCAACAACAAGTCCGCTCTACTCTCTGAAGCCCTAAAATGTGTTTAATGAGTGAGAGTTGTTAGGACAAGACTGATGGGTGATGGGAGACAGATTTAATAAGTCTGCTGGAAAACTTGTCTACCCCACACTCACTATCCTGGGGCTTGTTAAGTGACAGTTTTTACCATGCTCTCCAGAATGGTTTGGCAATTTAATTTTGCAGAAGAAAAAAGTTAATGATGCAAGAAAATGTTCACAATGTATTATTAAATGAAAAGAGCAGATTACAAAAGTACAGTATGCTCCCAGTGGCTTATATACATAGATATGTGGGATGACATAAATGAAAGTGCTTTTTCTCTGGGCGGTGGGCTTACGGGTTGACTTGTTTAGCTTTTCTCTGCGTGCTTGTGCCCATGCACTTTTTAATGTCTTTCAATTTCTCTATAAAAGGCATTTATTACTTTTATAATCAGAAAAAAAAAAAACTGCTAGAAGCATTTTTTTTCTCTTTAGTTTTGTTCCCACTATGCATAATGGTAAGAAAAGAGCAAATAAAAAAATAGAGAATAAGTCCAGGTGCAGTGACTCACACCTGTGATCTCAGCACTTTGGGAGGTCAAGGTGGGAGAATGGCTTGAGGCCAGGAGTTCAAAACCATCCTGGTCAACATAGTGAGAGCCCAGCTCTACAAAAAAAGAAAAGATAAAAAAGAAACTAAAAAGAAATAGAGAATAACAGATTTCATCATATAACCAGGACTCTTGATTGCCAAGTGTCAGATACCCAATCAAATAAGCTTAATTGAAATTGCCCAGGCACAGCTGGACTAGAGGCTCAAAAAATGTTATTAAGGGTCTCAGGCCCTCCATCTCTCCTCTATGCCCATTCTCTTTGTTTGTTGCCTCTTTCCTCCTACAATAAGCAACTTCTTCCAAATGGCTAGGGAGAATAGTTACATTGTCCTTAGAGCTTGCAATCCCAGTGGACCAGAGAATCTCCCAGATTCCACATATCAAATCCCAGGAAAGACTAATGTGCCCTGCTTGGATCATGTGCCCGTATGTGAACACAGGACAGGAAGGAGAGTATTCTGATTGGCCAGGGCTGGGTCACCTGCCTTCCTGGGGCAATGGGGAAACAGAGTGGAATAGCCTGTTGTTAGTCCCATGCTAAGGGTTCCCCATAATAAAGAAGGATTCCATAAATAGAAGGGAAATAGTGTACTAGCTAGACAAAAACAATAGTCTTCTACTCTGCTTGTTTTTAAAGTGTTACTTTGCTAAATTATTCTTTGATATCAAATTTAGGTGTTTCTTAGTATTGCTCTAGTTTTAAATGTTAAAATTATTTCTCCCTTTTTTAAAGAAAGCATCTACTGGCCGGGCACGGTGGCTCAAGCCTGTAATCCCAGCACTTTGGGAGGCCGAGACGGGCGGATCACGAGGTCAGGAGATCGAGACCAACCTGGCTAACACGGTGAAACCCCGTCTCTACTAAAAATGCAAAAAAAAAACTAGCCGGGCGAGGTGGCGGGCGCCTGTAGTCCCAGCTACTCGGGAGGCTGAGGCAGGAGAATGGCGTAAACCCGGGAGGCGGAGCTTGCAGTGAGCTGAGATCCGGCCACTGCACTCCAGCCTGGGCGACAGAGCGAGACTCCGTCTCAACAAACAAAAAAAAAAGAAAGCATCTACTTACAAATATTGAAATGACTTTACCTTTACTCAGTTGAGATTGCTTTACCTCATTTACTGGATCTTTAATCAATTCCAGATTACAGCCATTATATTGTATTCATTCTTTATTTCTTTCTTGAGGCCAGGAATTTCATATGAAAATTTCCCTATGTTTATAACACAACAAAATCTTACAAGTTATCCCAAAAGCTTTGTCTAGAAAAAAAGAGTATATGCTCTTCTTCCTGTTTCAGTCAGGGTTTTAAGTGGTTTAAATGAAAAAGGAATTAAAGGCTGGTAGGTAGCTCACAGGCGCTCTGAGAGGGCTTGAGGACAAGGCTTGGATGCTGGGGAGTCAGAAACAATGTCCAATTACTCTGCAGGAGCCACTACAACCAAAACACCCCTGCTGCATGGTCAGCATCTGTACCATGACTTGCACAAATGCTGCTCAGTTCACGTGGGGATTCTCAGGATCAGATGCCAGAAACCCTGGCACCGATGATCCTAAAGAACCCCAACATCTTTGTTGCCAACCTTGCTGAAGGACAAATTCTACATGCCTCCTTTCTCCCATTGCTTGCTCACTTCTTAATGAAAGCCACACGCAAGTGCATCTGATTGGTAGAATCCAGGACATACACCTATGACCCCAAGGGAAGCTGGGAAAGAGAGTTTCCTGCTGCAACCTGGAGAAGTGGAACTCCTATGACAGGAAATTTTCCAAGCATTAAAAGAGCATTCAAGGGGGTGCTGGGCAATCAGGAATGACCACAATAACAAGTGTCCACAATAAGCCCTAAAGGAGAGATTTCTCTCTGTTAGTGCTTCCTCTATGGTATAGTTGCAAAAAATACTCAGAAGATCAACTGACAGGTGGAAGTGCTGACACCTATCAAGTACTGCAGAGTGTGCTACTTCATGGAGGAATATGTTACTGATACCAGAATAATGCAATTGTTTCTTATTTCTCCATATCCCAAATTCAGTAGGACTTAACCTGGAATCCCAACTTTAAGACAATAAAGGTACTCATATACATGAAAAGCATTTTGCACAAATCATTTACCTGTACCAAAATTCAACCACAGTGCCAAAATCAGTTATATCTTAAAATCAGATTAATCTCTTGATCTTTTAATAAGTGAAATACTCTGACCACTTGAGTTTCAAGGAATAATTGTGCCTTTTACAGCTATTCTCATATTTATAAAATAGCATAATAATATTACTTTCAATATGATCACTTCCATTCCTTTATATAAATGCCAAGATTTACTCTTGTCTGCCAGGATGCATACTTATTTCTCTCTGTACCTGTTGACAGTGCAAATAATAAAACTTATTTTCTTCACTTTTCTGTGTCAACAGCAGTTGTATAAATCATGTGGGTCTTTGAATCTTTCACTAAAATATAGAAAATTGACTTTATGCATCCCTTTTGTGTTAAACTGCTTTTAAATGTCTTTTTTGGTAGAATGTCTGCATTGCTTTGCTCATACTCCAGCTTTGGTGGCCATGCAGACACGGTTCACACTGCCACCTGGTGTGGTTGAGACAAACTTTCTTCAACTCTCTGGAAGCTACCAGAGCAGGGTGGATACACTGACCCAGCATTACTGAGTCATGCCACAGGCTGACTTTTCTTCTTGAAGAATTTGCGGATCTACATAAAATGAGGAGAGAGGTTTGGATCAACAGCAAACACAAATTATTTTATACAGGAAGGGAAAATCATGAGTCTTTAGCATTTTAATTCAGCAAATGTTTACTTAGGGCTCACTGAACTTAAAGTCTGTGCTTTGTGCCATCGGTGACACAAGAATGAGGAAGGGACAATCCCTGCGCTAGAGTATCTAGTAATTAAAGGCAGAATATAACACGAGGTAAGCATGCAATGTGCTTTAGAGGGGAAGAGATCACAAGAAATAACATAAAAGCAAACAAACAAACAAAACCCAAAAATAGACCTCTTGGGGGAGTGGCATTTGGGATAACCTTAAAGGAAGTTTGGAACTTTGCAAGGGAATTGAGGAGGATGGGGAAAAATATATACCAATAATAATAAATTAAAGCCTCTAGTTTAAAAATGAGTCTTATTTTATTTTTCTCTTATTATTTTATCAGCAAAGTATACATGAGAAAATTTATAATTTTCACAGCCATTTTGTGATTAGGATTTGATTATTAGAACGGTGGAAGATACTTAATTTGTAATACTAACAATTAAATTTTTCTTTCCTTAAAAAGTGAATCATGAATGATAAAGTTTGGTAGCAATTCTGACACTAAGTTTTCTTCAAATTATTTTTGCCTCAAAAAAACAAAAGACAAAAAAACTCACCCAAATAAATTTTCCAAAATTTTAGTAAGATAGGATGATGTATAATGTTAAATAAGTTATATTAAATATTCATATTATCATTGTCCCATAATACATATTACATTAATATATGTTACATATTCACAGGACATAAAAGAATAGTTGTTCACTTTTCAAGCTTTTTTTTTTTTGAGATGGAGTCTCGCTCTGTCGCCCAGGCTGGAGTGCAGTGGCCGGATCTCAGCTCACTGCAAGCTCCGCCCCCCGGGTTTGCACCATTCTCCTGCCTCAGCCTCCCAAGTAGCTGGGACTACAGGCGCCCACCACCTCGCCCGGCTAGTTTTTTGTATTTTTTTAGTAGAGACGGGGTTTCACCATATTAGCCAGGATGGTCTTGATCTCCTGACCTCGTGATCGGCCCATCTCAGCCTCCCAAAGTGCTGGGATTACAGGCTTGAGCCACCATGCCGGGCTACTTTTCAAGCTTTTTAAAAAGATGTTCAGATAATCTATGTGACTGCTGATTCTTAGAAATTCAGCAAATCAACATCATCCTCTTTTTTATTCATATGGTAAAATCAATGCTTTGATATTGTACTTTTTTATCAACATCTTCAACGGTGATTTCAATTATTTGAATTTTAGTCTAGACAGGGCTATCACGCACTCTTGAATTTAAATTTTGATTTTATCAAATATGTTCCTGGTATATTTTTCTTCGAATTCAGGGTATTTACATAAATTTTATAAATGTTCAATGTAATAAGAAAGCAATAACCTTTGAATTTTTATTAGAATAGTCTTTGAATATATACTGCTGTGGTCTGAATGTTTGTATCCCCAAAATACATATTTTGAAATCTTAAAGCCCAAGGTGACGGTATTAGCAGGTGGGGTCCTTGGAAGGTGATAAAGTCATAGGATGGAGCCCTCAGGAATGGGATTAGTGCCCTATCAAAAAGACCTGAGGGAGTTTGGCTGCTCTTTCCACCATGTGCGGACACAGCTGAAAGGCACAATCTGTGAACCAGAAGGCCCTTACAAGACACTGAATCAAGCAGTGCCTTGGACTTCCCAGCCTCCAGAACTAGGAGTAAAAAATTCCCATTGTTTATAAGCCATTCAGTTTATATTTGGTTATAGCAGCCTGAATGGACTAAAACACATATACATTCATCTTGCAAAAATAATGATTTATGTAAGTTGAATAATTACCTATGCAAAATGCTTTTTAAATATAAAACTCCATCAACCCATAACTTTATTTATTTATTTATTTTTGAGACAGGGTCTCACTGTGTCACCCAGACTGGAGTGCAGTGATGCCATCACAGCTCACTACAGCCTCAACCTCACAGGCTCAAGGGATCCTCCTGCCTCAGCTACCTGAGTAACAGGGACTACAGGCACGCATCACAATGCCCGGCCAATTTTTGTTGTTTTTTTTGTTTTGTTTTGTTCTTGTAGAGATGGGATTTCACCATGTTGCCGAGGCTGGTCTCAAACTCCTTGGCTCAAGCTGTCTGTCCACCCTGGCCTCCCAAAGTGCTGGGATTACAGATGGAGCCACTGCACCCAGCTCAACCCATAACTTTAAAAAACGTTTTCTTTTTTTATATTAACAAAATCTATTTAATTGTTAAAAGGATATGATCAAGTTTGTTTTACATAGTGTTAAGATTCTTTATCTTCATATCCTGAAGAATAAAAATGAAATGAGGAGGAATGCGCAATCTCATTTTTAAATGTCATTTCTCCTTTGGTGCATTTCTAGAATATGAATAACCTTTATTTGATCTGGTTTTATGTATTTGCTTTTTTTCTTATTAGTAAAAATTCTAAAGGGCAAACAACATTGTATAAAATAATACTTATAATTTAGAGATACATGCACAATTTAATATTGTAATATAAAATAACAGTTAATATTGCATCACAGTTCTCCAAGTATTTTCAAACCAAATTTTTATTATGAGTATAATCTTCTGGTCCTATGGTTTAATTATGCAGAACTTTGTAACAACTATTATAGTAGCAAAATATATGTGAAATGGGCTAGCACATTGCTTGATGGATAGCAAGTACCCAAGTACTTTTTGGACCGAGTACCCAAAAAAATGTAAGAAAGTCCTCTGCCCTATCTTCGGAAATAACATCTGCTGTTCCTATAGTATTTTACTATTTTCTAGGAAGAAACTCAAACTTAAATTGCTCACTCAAGATTCACATGTGGCATGACTGGAGGGTCTGGGAGGTACATCATCAACAGTAACAGAGTTAAAACTTGTGAAGCAGGCTGGGTGTGGTGGCTCTCGCCTATAATCCCAGCACTTTGGGAGGCCAAGGTGGGCGGATCACTTGAGGTCAGGAGATTGAGACCAGCCTGGCCAATGTGGCGAAACTCCATCTCTACTAAAAATACAAAAAAAATTATCTGGGCGTGGTGCACGCGCCTGTAATTCCAGCTATTCAGGAGGCCAAGGCAGGAGAATCACTTGCAGAGGTTGCAGTGAGCCGAGATTGTGCCATTGCACTCTAGCCTGGGTGACAGAGGGAGACTCATGCCTGTAATCCTAGCACTTTGGGAGGCTGAGTCAGGCAGATCACCTGAGGTCAGGAGTTTGTAACCAGCCTGGCCAATATGGAGAAATCCTATCTCTACTAAAAATACAAAAATTAGCTAGGTGTGGTGATGGGCATCTGTAATCCCAGCCACCTGGGAGGTTGAGGCAGAACTGCTTGAACCTGGGAGGTGGAGGTTGCAGTGAGCCAAGATCCCATCACCGCACTCCAGCCTGGGCAACAGAGTGAAACTCCATCTCAAAGAAAAAAAAAAAAAGTTGTAAAGCAGTTATGTGCACTCTAGCAGGTATGTGACCTCTACATATTTTGACTCAAGAGTCTTTTTCTAGAAAGATACTTAAAGGAGTGTTAAGGCAGTCCAGGCACTTGCCAAGGGCAAAGGGCCAACATGAAAAGAGAAAGGAAATTTTGAGTATTGCTCTTAGTGCACTCTGTGTGTGGCTTGTGCCAAGATTCTGATAAATGAATCCTAAATGAGAACAAATGTAAGCAGCTGAGAATGGGTTAAGGTAACATTAGTTAGCTGCTGTAACAGACTTCAAATGTTCAGCAACTTGTCACAGTAGAAATGTAATTTTTTTAAATTGTAGTAAAATACACATAACACAATGATACAATTTATCATTTTAATTATTTTCAAGTATACAGAAAATGTATTTTTTTTTTTTTTTTGGAGACAGAGTCTCACTGTGTCGCCCAGGCTGGAGTGCAGTGGCGTGATCTCAGCTCGCTGCAACCTCTGCCTCCCGGGTTCAAGCAATTATCCTGCCTCAGCACCTGAGTAGCTGGGATTACAGGCACATGCTGCCACACCTGACTAATTTTTTGTATTTTAGTAGAGATGGGGTTTCCCTGTGTTGCCAAGGCTGGTCACAAACTCCTGAGCTCAGGCAATTCGCCCACCTCAGCCTCCCAAAGTCCTGGGATACAGGCGTGATCCACCGTGCCCAACCCAGAAAATGTATTTCTTGCTCCCAGAACAGTGCAAGGTGGATGTCCTGGCTCTTTCTGTCCCCTATTCTGACATTCCTTGAGGTATTAGAGCTGGCAGAAGAGGAAAAAGAGAATGTAAAGGAGACACACCCCACTTCTTAAACTCCTTGACCCCGAAATGAGACACATCAGCTCTGTTCACACGGGTGTGAGCTAGTCCTATGACTCCACTAAATGCAAAGGTGGGGTACAGAGGTTCCGAATTTTTTTAATGTGTGTGTGGCTACTTCTTGGCACTCATTCTACATAATGGAATTTTAGCAGACAGCTAGTCATCTCTGCAAAAAGCTTCTTCACTAAATTCTCCCTGCTCACTGGCAACACCAGGAAGCATGACTTTGGAGCCCAGGAGAAAATAAGACAAAAGACACAAAAAGCTCCTTTCCACTTCAGTAGAGAACTTACTGGTGCTTTGAAGTCTTTATCACATCAATACCACCATCAATGCCTGCATCAGCAGAGTGGAACACTAGCAACCTTTTCAACCAGAGATGCCAATACATGCAGCAAAGACATCAGATCTTCCACTTCCATACAAGACTTCCAGCAGTGCTACCTTCAGCAGATGAGAGAGAGCAGAGGCACTTTTTCTGGGAGTGGGAGGTTACAGCACCTTTGACAGGCACCAGCAGAGTCTCTATAGGTATCTGAGGTCAGCAGCAGGTCATCTGAGAATGGGGAGATCCTGAAGGAGAGGAAAAATATGGCAAGCTTCTCACTGTACCTGAGAAGATGCTCTGTGTGACTGTTCATTTGTATGGACCCCTGTGATTAACAGGAATTAGTTAGGAGTAAGGCTGTGATCACTAATTTTTTGTGTCAACTTGACTGGGACACAGTGTGTCCAGATATTTGGTTAAACATTATTCTGGGTGAATCTGTGAGGGTTTCTGGAAGAGTTAACATTTGAGTCGGCTGACTTAGTCTCAGATTGCCCTTCCCAATGTGGGTGGGCCTCATCTGATCCTTTGGAGGCCTGAATAGAACAAAAGGGAGAATTCATTCTCTCTGCCTGTTTTCAAGCTGGAACATCAGTCTTCTCCTGCACTTGGACTGGACACCACAGGATCTCCTGGGTCTCCAGCTTGCAGATGGCAGATTGTAAAGTTTCTCAGCCTCCATAATTGCATGAACCAATGAGCCAATTCCTTATAATGAACACGCACACATACACACACACACACACACACAAATTCTGTTTCTCTAGAGAACAAAGGCTTTGTTGTCAGACTGTTGGGAATCAAATAAAAGAAATATTCCTGGGACCTTGGCTTTACTCCAAAGCTGCTATCAGCCTGAAACTGCATTTCTGCAAAACCATTTCCCTGGGAGAAAGATCAATGTCTGAGTAATGGAATAGCACGTGGGACGTATCTTAACTTACAGATCTAATATCCGCAGTAAGCCCTGGAACCCAGTCCCTACCTTCAATTACAGCAGCTTTGAGGCAGGCAATGAACATCTGCTCAAAGCTATGCTCTGGTTTGAATGTGTCCCTGAAGTTCAAGTGCTGAAAACTTAATCCCCACCCCCATGCAGCAGTGTTGCAGGTGGGGCCTAATAAGAAGTGATTAGGTCGTGAGGGATCTGCCCTCAGGAATGGATTGATGTTGTTATTGCAGGTGTGCGTTAGTTATCACGAGAGTAGCCTTGTTACAAAGGCGAGTTTGGCCCCCTCTTACTCTCCTTCACTCTCTTGCCCTTCCCCTTTCCACCATGGACTAATGCAGCAAGGCTTTCACTTAATGCCAGCCCCTTAATCTTGGACTTCCCAGTCTCCAGAACTGTAATAAATAAAATCATTTTCTTTATAAAATATCCAGGCTGTGATATTCCATTGCAGCAACACAAAATGGACTAAGATAAGCTATGGAAGGAAAAGATGAAAAGATAAGCTATGGAAGGAAAAATGGCTCTCAGGATCACACACCCATCATGAATGAATTAGGATGAGGTGCTACTTAGAAGAGGAGGTGAAAAGCTGAGCTTCAGCAGGGTGGATTTGCTGGCCACTGAAAAGAACAGAGGGAACTGGAATGAAGAGAGGTTGAGACTTCAAAAGCCCAGAACCCTGGAGACTTCCAACATGCACAGCTGTCAGACCTAGACTCTACAATCGGAAGTCTGGAAGAGTGCCTTCGGGGTTTAGGGAGGAAATTTACTTCAACCTCCAGGGAACCAGCTATGAAGCTTGGAGTGTCTAGAGCAAAGTTATAGAGAGGCCTGATTGTGATAGGGTGAACAATGCTAAAGCTTAGAGCAAGAGAGAATACTGCTCTTGCTAGAAGCTAGGACCCTAATTGACCTAGGGCAAAGTGGCTCTGTGGCCAGAAGCATCAATATCACATGGGAACGTGTTTGAAATGCACATTCTTGGGCCCAACTTCAAACCTGCTTAATCAGAAACTCCCATAATGAAGCCCAGCAACCCATGTCCTAGTAAACTGTCAAGGTGAGGAAAGAAAAAGAGGTTGATCTGAGGAATGTGAGTCTTTTCAAATTATTAGGCCCAGAGAGCCACTGAAATGAGACAGCAATCATACCCTACTCCCTTCTTTGAGCTACGTATTCATCTCTTGAAATTGCTTGCGACTGCCACAAGTTGATATAAATTAACCTCATGCCACACTGGACACTATAACCAACACCCTATAGTTTAACAATGTCTAGCTAATCACTAGTCAATGTTATTTCTGTAAACCAATGAGAATTCCTGACAGATGACTTAGTATCAGCCCACTCCCTGCCCCCTCTTTCTGCCTTTAAAAATCTACTTGTAACTGCTACTAATTGAAGTGTATATTCAGGACAACTTGCATCTATGCTCCCAGGTTGCAATCCTCAAACTTGGCCCAAATTAACTCTCTCTACTTATATTAATTTTGCTTTAGCTTCTTCCGTTTAGGTCAACACAGGTTATTTTGATGCACACTAGGGAACACAGGAGACCCAAGCAATGTTGAGTCAGGGAAAGTTTACATAGGGGAGGAAAATAGAGGGAAACACATGGGGGTAAGAAGAACCTATTCCCAGAAGGTAGAAGCTGAAAGAATGCTCTCAAAGGGACCATCTCTCAGACCTATCCATAAAACTAACTTGTATCAACTCCAGGTTATAGTAATACTAGTTTAGTTTGGCACCTATGCCAGACAAATAAGCTGATTCGCAAACCAAAAACTGGAGTCAGTATCTACCACCTCAGAACTCAGGAAATTGAAAATGGTGAATAATTACTATGAGGGTTTTTAACACTTCAGAAACTTTTGTAACTTGTACAAACTGGTTTTTAAACTCCAATCTAATTATCATAACTTATTTATGTTTTTTAAAAAATCTTTCAATGAAGAGACAGTCTATTCTTCATTAGGAGTAAAGGAAAAAACAGGGACTCTGGGGGAAAGAAAATCCTAATAGATGAACAGTCTCGGAAAAAGAAGAATTCTAAATAATAGTGATGGGCAGATATTTTTAGAAGAAAGCAAGTTAATTTTATGAAGACTCAAGACAGGAAAGGGACTTCCTTCTAAAAGATCGCTCAACAGAAGGCTGTGCTTCTGCAACATAAAATAGCACATTTCTTCATCAAAGTTAAACATAAACATTTACATAAAATAGCACATTTCTTCATCAGAGTTCAACATAAAGATTTACAAATAAAAATGGACAAATGGATCACATCAAGTTAAAAAGCTTCTGCACAGCAAAGGAAATCATCAACAAAGTGAAGAGACAACCCACAGAATGGGAGAAAATATTTGCAAATTACCCCTCTGACAAGGTATTAATAACCAGAATATATAAGGAGCCCAAACAACTCTATAGGAAAAAATCTAATAATATAATCAAAAATGGGCAAAAGATTTTAATAGACATCTCTCAAAAGAAGACATACAGATAGCAAACAGGTATATGAAGAGGTGCTCAACATCACTCATTATCAGAGAAATGCAAATCAAAACCACAACGAGATATCATCTCACTCCAGTTAAAACGGCTTATATCCAGAAGATAGAGAATAACAAATGCTGGCAAAGATGTGGAGAAAAGGGAAGCCTTGTACACTGTTAGTGGGAATGTAAATTAGTACAACCACTATGGAGAAGAGTTTGGAAGTTCCTCAAAAAAACTAAAACTAGAGCTACCACATGATCCAGCAATCCCACTGCAGGGTATATACCCCAAATAAAGGAAATCAGTACATCAAAGATATATCTGCACTCCCATGTTTGTTGCAGCACTGCTCACCATAGCTGAGATTTGGAAGCAACCTAAGTATGCATCAACAGATGAATGGATAAGGGAAATGTGGTACATATACACAATGAAGCACTATTCAGCCAGAAAAAGGAATGAGATCCTATCATTTGCAACAACATGGATGGAACTGGAGATCATTATGCTAAGTGAAATAAGCCAGGCACAGAAAGACAAACATCACGTTCTCACTTATCTGTGGGATCTAAAAATCAAAACAATTGAACTCATGGGCATAGAGAGTAGAAGGATGGTTACCAGAGGCTGGGAAGGTAATTGAGGGGCTGGCGAGGGAGATGGGGACAGTTAATGAGTACAAAAAAATAGAAAGAATGAATAAGACCTACTATTTGATAGCAAAACAGGGTGACTGGTCCACAATAACTTAATTGTACATTTAAAAATAACTAAAGGAGTATAATTGGATTGTTTGTAACACAAAAGATAAATGCTTGAGGGGATGGATACCCCATTCTCCATGATGTGATTATTTCACATTGCATGCCTGTATCAAAACACCTCAAGCACCCCATAAATATATACACCTACTATGTACCCACAGAAATTAAAAATTTTTAAAAACTAAAGAAAAGTCAATAAGCCATCCTCCTACAGGGTTAACAAGAATTCTAGACAGAAATATAGTTATAATTATATTAATCAAGCTGCACTTTGGCCCATTTCCTTGTAACTGAAAGTCACTAGATACGATTTGTATCCCCATTGTTCCTATTGATAGAATTGCTGACATCAGAATCATAAAGCTTCTGTTTAAGGATTGCTTAAGAGATTTTTCAGATCCTGAGTTCCAGGGAAACAGTTCAAAGACGCTCACAGAGGAATAAGCATGAGAATACAGTTTCTTCATCTCCCTGTCCCATGACTTCACCTTGCACTCTTCAAGCAATCAACAATCTCCACACTTTGGCCCACTCCAAGACCTTTAAAAACCCTAGCCCCAAACTCCAGGGCAGATCGATTTGAGATTTCCTCCCATCTCCTCATTTGTCTGCCCTGTAATTGAATCTCTTTCTCTTCTGCAGCCCAATGTCTCAGCATATTGACTTGCCAAATGCAATGGGCAATGATGGTCATTTACTTTAGCCATACTAATTCATCCTTCAACCAGTTTCATATATTGAGTGCTAATGGATGGATTCAGGGCCATTTAAATTGAGTTTTCCATTTCTTATTACCACACTTATTCCACTAAGACAAGTCACCTGAAGACCTTGCTAATGAAGATTAGTATCTCCACTAATCAGACTTAAAATAGACCCCAACTGGTGAGCTACAGGATGGAGACTGTGACCTAGGATCCCCAATCTCCTTTTACCTATCCTCCCACAGACTGTGAAATAGAGACATATTAAGACACACACAGGCTGTGTATAGGGAAACTAATATTTCAACTCACACAGTAACTTGTGTGAGATTGGGAGATACAGATGCTCCAAAGGGGCCAGGAGCACGGCAGCCACAGGGTATGTCTCAGAGCAGAAAACACGTATCTGTTTCCCACTAAGCTCGTCATGTCTGCTCCTCTCCTGCTACCTCCCCATCAATTCCCTAAGTTCAATACATTTTTTGTAGCCTCCTCTAAGTAAATAAGTGTATCACCACTCCTACCATATCATTATTTTTCTTTTTCATAGGCATTCAAGATAAAAATACAGGAAGCTTTTTTCTCATTTAGCATTATTCCTCCTGTTGGTTAAATCTACTAGCCTTGCAACAGTATGGTTTTCTACCACACTGCAAACAATGCTTGCAAACAATGTTTCAGCCCTATTATGGACTCATAATTGAGCTGACCTTGGAATTATAACATTTTCATTTTTCTGTAGGAAAATGCATTTCAAGTTACAAACAACAGATCTACAATTAAGCTTTGGGATATGTTTATAGATGTGAGGTAGATTGATTGGCATGACCCCTTGCACACAAAAGGTAACTACAAAAAAATAATTAGAATGGTGCTTTCAAAGACAGGAAACGAGTTCTTCCACAACATTTCAAATCTGCTTTAAAATACCAGATCTAGCCTCTCTTCCCTTCCCTCCATTAAAAAAAAGAGGGGGAAGAAAAGATAAAGGAAGGAAGGGTCATAATTTAGAATTGCATAGATTCTTATTATTGAGCTGAATGACCCTGATCGGCAAACTCACCCTCAGAAGCCCTAAAGATCCAAGAATACAGCATCTGTATAGTACTCAAACTCAGTAATACTGTTCTCTGAAAAGCTAATTAATCCTGCCTCTCACAGCTAGTGCTAGAGTGTTTTATCAGGAGAAAGAAATGCTAAGGGTAAGGAAATTTTTATACGGCTAGAAGAGACTACTAGAGAGGTTTAAGAATGAGTGTTTATAATTAGGAAGAGCAGAAGGTTGATGATGAGGGCCAAGAAATGAACTCCCTTCTGCAATAACAGAGCCAGGCCTGTAGAATCCAGAGAATCAAAATACTCTGAATAAGCCCTTAGTCCACAGCAAAGCAGTGAACTGCCTCATATGTAGACTACTGTATCCGTAATAACCATCATTTACTCTACATTTTTGCCTTATTGATAGGGTCTTTCTCCTTCTGCTCTGCCTCAGTTAAATGGCTCTCGGAGTGTGAAGAGGTTGTAAATAGACTGTGTATTCTAACTACAGAAGTTCTATTTGGGACCTGTATTGTGAGCCACTTGGTCAAAATTAATTTACCACAATCTTTGCACACCGTCCTACTTGAACTCAGATTTCACCATCAAGTCACTTTTCTGACTTAGAAAAACCAGGGCATTGTTTCCAGGAGGCCAGTGCTAAAAAGTTTACAGGGAACAGAAAGCTCTGGAGGCTTTTGCTTCTCTCAACTGTGGAGATTAAGTCATTATGTCAGCCACTTGTACCCTGGAGAAACAAAGTCCAGCCTGAGAGGCTATAACAAAGGCAGATATATTTGAACTGATGAGTGGGTAAGATGAAAAAGAAGGGAAGATAATCTGTGAGTCTAGAAGTCTGGTAGAAAAGCAGATGCGGGGCTAGCTTGTAAAGAATCAAGTCCTTAAAACAGAACTACCATTCAACTCAGCAATCCCATAGCTGGGTAAATATCCAAAAGAAAATAAATTGTTCTTCCAAAAAGACACCTGCACTCGTATGTTCATAAGAGCACTATTCAAAATAGCGAAGATATGGAATCAATCTAGGTGCCCATCAATGTTGGGTTGAATAAAGAAAATGTGGTACATCTACACCATGGAATACTACACAGCCATAAAAAAATAAAATCATGTCAGCGTGATAGGCTCATGTCTGTAATCCCAGGACTTTGGGAGGCCAAGATGGGAGGATCACTTGAGGCCAGGAGTTCAAGACCAGGCTGGACGACATAACAAATTCCATCTCTTAAAAAAAAAAAAAAAGAAATGAAAACGTGTCCTTTGCAGCAACATGGATGGAGTTGGAAGCCACTATCCTAAGCAAATTAACAGGGGAACAGAAAACCGAATACTTTGTGTTCTTACTTATAAGTGGGAGCTAAACATTGGGTGTTCATGGGTGTAAAGATGCAACAATAGACACTGGTGGACTACTGGCAGGGTGGGGAAAAAGGGCTGAAAGACTATTGGGTACTACGCTCACTACCTGCATTATGGGATCATTCATATCCCAAACCCCAGCATCATGCAATGTACTCATGTAACAAACCTGCACATGTACCTCCTGAATCTAAAATTAAAGTTGAAATTATATTTTTCAAAAAAATCAAATTCTTCGGGAACATCACGGTAGCCTCTACCTAGATGTAGGCCCTAGTAAGGGCCCTGTCCCTAAAATCTGCACCCATCTCCACTCCCACTCCAGATCTCTCTCTCTCTTTCTCTCTCTCTCTCCAGATTTGCAACTCAAATAAAGCAAATATAGATCCCTCTTGGTCTAAATTCCTCCTTCATAAAATGAAAGTAACAGGCTAGACTGTGGTTGCTACCCTGGACAAGAGTCATCAGTTTTAAAGATCCCTAGAGTGAGGAATGTTCTCTTAAAGTCCCAGCTAAACAAATAATAGAGTGAAGAGATAATACGGTGAAGGATTTTTAAGTGAATCATGGATGACCTTAAAAAGAAACAGGTTTCAAATCAGTGCCCTAACACATGTCCAGCAAAAATAACATAGGTATCAACTCTTTCCACTAATATTATTATTATAAAAATAATTTCCACTAATATATTATTATTCCACTAATAATCATATTAGTGTAAATTATTAGATGCTTTCCAACAGGTGCCTAAAGTCATCTTAACTTTATGCCTGTATCTTAGGAAAGGCTGGATCCCAGGTCTTAAGAATCCAAATTCTATGTTCTTTCTACCTCACCTGGCTGCCTTACTTTAAAATTTTGCACAGTGCTTTCACATACATTACTTCTCAACAACTTTATATACCCATCTGCAGAGGTGTAGATGTGGTGTTAGTTAAAAGCCATAACAAATTGACCCTCAAATATAAGGACATTTTTAAAAATGATGCTTTCTCATACTACAGAACTAGCAGGGGAGTTATATTCCACATGGTCATGCAGCCCAACATAGTGGGAAAAGAGAAGACTTGGAGGAAGCATACCTAATGTCTTAAATCCCAGTTCAGGAAGTGGTACACTGCATTTCCACTCACACTCTATGGCTTCTGGTCTCACTTAATTGATAGGTAGGTGGAAAATGTAGTCTTGCTATGCAGCCATATGCTCAGCTTCAATTATTTTACTAGAGCAGGAGGGAACTGATATTGAGAGACAGAGAAAGAGAGGGAGACACAATAGATTTAGGTTCAGGTCCTGGTTTAGATATAGAGTTAGATTTTATATGTTCTAATACTTTCTCAATTTTAAAGAGATGAAACTCAAGCATATAAAGAATGTACACCTGTCCCAAAGTTTCCTACCTGATAAGTGGTACATCTGGGGACTTCAGCATAGTCCTTTTGGTGTTTGGTGGGGCTTGGTTTAGGAAAGCTCTGGATGCCATGCAATACCATGGAAGGCTTTTGGATAGGCGATGCAATCCAGTGCTATTTTAAGAAGATAGTTATCAGCAGTGTGAAGAGTGAGTTGTAGAAAGAAGAAATGAAGGTATACAATCAAGAAACAGTCCAAGCCAAATTCAGCAGTGGCTTAACCAAAAACGTTAGAGATGGAAAGAAGACAGGCACTAGAGGACGTTCAGAACTTGGGGCCCATGGAAGGGCCAAGACATGGGGGACCTCCATATTGTCAAACACAATAGTCACTTCACTAGCATTTTACTGAAGCCTCTGCTGGTTTTCCTCCCACTTCTCCAGCACCTCCTTCTCAGTCTCCTTTGCTGGCTCCTCCATTGCTACCCAACCTGTAAACATTAGAGGACATCAGGGTTCAGTTCCAAATCCTCTTCTCTACTCATTTTGCTCTCCCCCACTAGATTGTCTCATCTAGTTCTTTGGCTTTAAATTGCATCTGTATCAGTTGTCTGTTGTCATAATACGTTTATGTAACAAACCACCCTAAACACAGTGATTCAAACAATCAATATTAATTGAGTTCATGTCTCTGTAGGCTGTCTGGGTGGTTCTTAGATTCACACACCTGTTGGGGAGTCAAATGGCTATAGGCTGACCTAGGATGGCCTTGGCTAGGATGACTGGGGCAACTTGGCTCTACTACATATGTCTTTCATCTTCCAGTAGGCTAGCCCAGGCATATTTTTCATGGTTGTAACAGAGAGCAAGAGCAAGCTAAGCCAAGCACATAAGTATTTTGAAACTTCTGCTTGCATCATACTTGTTAACATTCTATTGGTCATTAGCAGAGAAGAACTCCAAGTGAGCTTACATGGCACTGGACATCAATACCTGGAGAGATGTAGAATTGGAGCCATTTTTGCAATCCTCCACAAAATCTATATGCAAAAGCCACCCAGTTTATATATCTAGGCAGCGACCTCTTTTCTGAGCTCTAGACATTAAGTTCAATGGTCTAACGGATACTCCACTTGGGTATCTCCAGGCATTTCATGTTTAAAGAATGTTTAAAATTGAATTTTGATCTTCCCCTTTCAAAACCTGCTCCTCTTCCAGTGTTTTTCTCAATATCTAATGCTGCCATCCACTCAGTTGCTCAAGCGAGAAACCTGAAACCTGGAGTCCTTAACACTTTTCTCTTCTTCATCTCAGATACAGTCCAAGTCCTATCACCAAGTCCCATCAATTATACCTCCAAAACATACAGTTGGCCCCCATATCCTCAGGTTCCACATCAGTAGATTTAACCAACTATAGATCAAAATTACTCAAAAAAGTAAAAATTTTAAAGTAAAAAATAATACAAATAAAAAAACAATAAAATATAACAACCATTTATATACATATATTTATATTATGTTAGGTATTATAAGTAATCTAGAGATTATTTAAAGTATATGGGAGGATGTGTGTAGGTTATATGCAAATACTATACCATTTTATATAAGAGAATTGAGCATCCTCAATTTTGGTATTTACATTGGCAGGGTGGGGTTGGGAGGGGAAGACAGCGGGAGTGGTCCTGGAACCAATCCCTAGGAATAGCAAGTGACAACTGTATCTCATTTCTGTCTTCTCTCCGTCTCCTTTGCCACTCCTCTAGTTCAAGTTGTCCTCATCTCTCTCCTGAACATCTAAAATACATCCCATTGAACTTAAAATCTCAAATTCTTAACAAGTCCTGCATAGTTGGGCCCCGACCTCCATCTGCAGCCTCATCCTGTGCCACTTTCTCCTCACTAAGTTCCAGTCTTACTGGTATTTGTTATTATCCAGATACCAGCCCTTTCTTACCTCAAGACCATGGCATGCTGTCCCCAACAGAACATCTTGAGTGATAAGAACATGGACTCCGACGCTGTTCTTACCAGCTGCGTGAACCTGGGCAAGCTGCATAACCTCTCCGTGCTTCAGTTTCTCTATCTGAAACATGAGGATAGGAATAGCACCTACGTTAATTTAATTCTCAGTGAGCGAATTCCTATCCTCATTTTTCAGATACAGAAACTGAAGTACAGAGACGTTATGCAGCTTGCCCAGGTTCACACAGCTGTTATGTATTCCTATGTGTGGTGGATTTGTTGGTTTGATACTGGTTTTTCCCATTAGACTTAGTTCCATGAGGGCAGACTGTGTTTTGCTCACCACTCTATCCCCAGCACCAACAAAAATTTGCTTTGCCTATGACAGATGTTAAATATCTGTTGAATGAATAAATAATTATGAAGGGTTCAAACTGGCAACCAAGTTATTATGGGTTTGTGGAGGCTTTAAATTCTCTCTCTCTTTCCCTCCCTCTCTAGGAACCTTGAGAAAAGATATCAGTTCTAAATTCATAACATCCAGACAAGATTCTGTCTCTTCCTCTCTACAGTTTTACAGGAGAATGGGGATTGCTGACTAAATGGTTTTCAATAAAAATCTCTCCTTCCCCAAAAGGAAGACAGAAAAGAGAAACTTGGAACCTACTGGCAGAAGGGCACCAGAAGAGTGATTCGGTATCAATTATAGTGTATGGGGTCACCAAAAGGCAATTCAATTTAAAAACAAATACTAGAACCAAGTATGAATTTGCAGCTATTAATAGGAATTTGTCCTATATAATAAGCATGGGGAAAAAAGGCGGGAGAACAAACATAACTTATGCCAAAGAAACTTCTGGTGCTCTTTCTTATTTCATTGTTTGTAGAGGTCTGGTTCTGCCAACATGAGAGTGAGACCCAGGTTATGCCATTTTATCTGCAGAAAAAAGAAACCTTATCCTGGAGGTAAAGAAGGGAGCCTGAAAACTCACCCAGATCTCAGTATTTGTTCTTCAGATTGGAGAACCCCAGTCTGGGCTACTTAAGCACCTTTGCCATCTGGGTCCTTATACCTCTAGCCTATCTGTTGCCAATATAAGTTGAAAGACTCTATGTTTGTGTGTTAGGTGTTTTAGATGTATTAATTCTTTTAATCTCCTATCACCTTACTATGTGAGCAGTATTATCCAAGGTGACAGTGAGTAGATGGTAAAGCTATATTATAATTATGATCTTATTCTAAGGTCAAAACTTCACCAGAAGGCTCTATCTTGAAGTCTGACACATTTGAGATTAGTTAAAACTGGACTACCAATTTTGTTTTTCTGTTTGTTTGTTTTTTGAGACAGAGCCTCACTCTGTCACCAGGCAGGAGTTCAGTAGTGGAATCTTGGTTCACTGCAACCTCCGCCTCCTGGGTTCAAGGGATTCTTCTGCCTCAGCCTTCGGAGTAGCTGGGACTACAG
The DNA here is from genome assembly GCF_000951035.1 of Colobus angolensis palliatus. NCBI lineage: Eukaryota > Metazoa > Chordata > Mammalia > Primates > Cercopithecidae > Colobus > Colobus angolensis. The sequence continues at coordinate 4,191,688 of NW_012118376.1, forward strand.
GCATAAGCCACCACACCCGGCTAAATTTTGTATTTTTAGTAGAGATGGGGTTTCACCATGTTGGCCAGTCTGGTCTCGAACTCCTGACCTCAGGTGATCCGCTGGCCTTGTCCTCCCAAAGTGTTGGGATTAAAGGCGTGAGCCAACACGTCCAGCCTAGACTAGCAATTTCTCAAAGCGTGGTCTGCAGACTCCTGCATCAGAATCACTGGCAGTGTGTATTAAAAATTCAGATTTCCTGACGGTGTCCACCACCGAAGGAATCAACACCTCCGGCCGGGCGTGGTGGCTCACGCCTGTAATCCCAGCACTTTGGGAGGCCGAGGAGGGCGGATCACCTGAGGTCAAGAGTTTGAGACCTTCCTGGCCAATAAGATGAAACTCCATCTCTACTAAAAATACAAAAATTAGCCAGGCGTGGTGGTGGGCACCTGTAATCCCAGCTACTCGGGAGGCTGAGGGAGGAGGATCGCTTGAACCTGGGAGGCGGACGTTGCAGTGAGCCGAGATAGTGCCACTGCACACCAGCCTGGAGGACAGAGCGAGACTCCACCTCAAAAAAGAAAAAAGAAAAAAAAAAGCACCTCCAAGTGATTATGTTGCAGGGGATCTGTGGATGATGCAGATTTTTTTGTTTTTGTTTTTAATTTTTTATAGAGAAAGGGTCTCCTTGTGTTCCCCAGACTGGTCTCAAACTCCCGGACTCAAGCAATCCTCCCACTTCGGCCTCCCAAAGTGCTGGGATTACTGGCATGAGCCAGCACACCTGGCTCAGAATTTCGTATTGTTCTTATGCAGACGAAAGCATGAGGACTCATACCTAGGCTACCGGAATTGTTGAAAGCCAACAGCACACGGCATTAACCAACTTCATCCCTGCTCAACAGCCTCTAACCAAATCAGCTCCCGGAGCCACTTAGCAGCCTGCAGCCGCTGGACAGAACTGAGCACGCGCAGTATTTAATCCCCACTGTCGCTGGGTGGGGCTCCCTAGGACCCCGCCCCCTGCCGACCGGTGGAGCCAGGGGACGGGGCTCTCCAAAGTAATTCCGACTTCTCGCGGCACCGGCCCAAAGCCCCGCCCCCAGCTCTCGGACCAATCAAACGGCAGATTGCTGAAACAAAGGACCAATGCACAAGGCTGTCCTTAATTCCTCCCTGCAGTTTGAAACTGTCAGGTTGCTCTCTGGGTAGCGGCTGTGCGTGCTGATTCTGCACTTGCTGAGACTGCAGCTGCGACGCGGCTAGGAGGCGCAGAGCGAGGAGTCGGGATTTGGTCGCGAGCGGCGACGGTGGGTAGTAGCGCTCCGGGCACACCCTGCGTCCCTGCATCCCTGGCGAAAGTAGTGGAGTGCGATTTCAAGTTCCCTGGCGCGGGCTTCCTGCCCCGGGGCTCTTCCCCATACACGGGTGATTCAGCTGTTGTGCTGGAAGGTCTCAAAGTTCCCCTCCGAGGCGTGCAGGAAGAGGAAGAGAGCAGGTGTGAGGGATGCTAAGCGGTTACCGTCATCAGAGGCTCCTGTCACTTAAAACGTTGAGAAAAAATAACCATGTATAAAGCTCTGTTGTGTTTACGTAAGATTTTTCTTTAAACAGGCTGGGTCGGAAGGTGATGGAAGAAAACTTCTGGCCTTTTGCTTACTGCAATGACTTTTCTCCTTTGCTTCTAGTCCCTGCCTTGGGGAGGGGCTGGCGCACCCCCTCTCCTTGCGTGCAGCTAGGCCTGATGAAGGGCACAGGGCACATCACCCTGCTGCTAGTCTGCATGTTAATTCGCTCTTCCTTTGACTCTTGGTGGTTCCATTTGAATTCCCAGACCCCTGTTTTCCTGTCAGCCTGGTAATTACCAAGATGTTATTTTATGTCTCTGGCAACAGAGAAGCTCACAAAAGTTTTGGTCTTGTTTTCTGATACCTTGGATTAGAAACTACTGAAAATGTAGTGAACTAATGTACATCTGCCACCCATTAAAGCAGTTTTCATTTTTCTCCTTCGTTTCTGAACCTAGAAACAGGAAAATGCTACTGTTCTAGAGTTTCAAATAACTCATACTTTGTTGGCATAAAGCAAGGCAGGTGGGAGATAGCATATTTTCCAAAAGTGCAGTGGGTTTTTTTGTGTCTGCAGTGTCCGTATTAAGAAACAGTTTTTGAGATCTGACCGTACTTAACTAGCTCATTTTTAAAATAATCAGCACCACCCCACTCCCCACCCGTGTTACCTGCCTGGTCTCAAATCCTGAAGAAAGAAGTGAATAAAAATGTAAATAGACCAAGTTATCCCAGTGGTAGATTTGAAGTCAGTGAAGCAGCCATTCTTTGCTGCAGATACGTGCTCTTATTTTATCCTCCCTAATTGGCTTAACGAAAGACAGTCATGCTGAGATTTAGTTTACTTAGCATGTGTATGCACAGTGATACTCACTGGAAAAAGTTGAACTTTCCTTTCCACAATCTAGTTCCAGCCTGTGTTTCCATTCTATTTTTGCACTTTTCCCTGTATCTTACTTTTCTACTTCAATTTCCTCATCTCTCATTTATTTTTCAGCCCACTGTAACTGAGACCTGAAATTGTTTTACTTTACACTGAAATTGTTCAAGCAAATGTCACAGCAACCTCCTAATCGCCAAATTCTATCCATTCCTCATGGTTCTTTGGCATCTAACTCTATTCTCTTTTCAAAGTTTCTCAAAGTTGTGATGCTGCTCCCATAGTTCTAATGTTCTGACTTTGCTGACTCTTCTTTGCTGACTGTTCTCTTGCCCTTTAGATGTTAGTGGTTCTGGCTTTAACCCTCTTCTCACTCACAGTCGTAGTCCTCAACTTTATTAGGGCTATAGTCCCCTCTGAACACATATTTAAAGCTAAAGATCTTCTTTCTAGAAAAATACACATTTGCATTTATGATAAAAATATTACATACAAGTTGGGTGTAGGGACCTGATATGCTTAGGTTTTGTGTCCCCACTCAAATCTCATCCTCAATTGTAATCTCCACATGTAGTGGAAGGGAAGTGATTGGATTATAAGGGTGATTTCTCCCATGCTATTCTCATGATAGTGAATTCTCATGAGATCTGATTGTTTTATAAATGGTAGTTTTTCCTGGACTCTCTGACTTACTCTCTTGCCTGCCACCATCTAAGACGTGCCTGCTTCCCCTTCTACCATGTTTAAGTTTCCTGAGGCCTCCCCAGACATGCAAAACTATCAGTCAATTAAAATTCTTTTCTTTATAAATTACCCAGTTTCGGGCAGTTTTTTGGGAATTTTTATGTTTGGTTTTTTTTTTTGAGACAGAGCCTCACACTATCACCCAGGCTGGAGAGCAGTGGCGCGATCTCAGCTCACTGCAAGCTCCGCCTCCTGTGTTCACGCCATTCTCCTGCCTCAGCCTCCTGAGTAGCTGGGACTACAGGTGCCCACCATGCCTGGCTAATTTTTTGTGTTTTTAGTAGAGATGGGGTTTCACCATGTTAGCCAGGATGGTCTTGATCTCCTGACCTCGTAATCTGCCCTCCTCGGCCTTCCAAAGTGCTGGGATTGCAGGCGTGAGCCACCGCACCTGACCTGGGCAGTTCTTTTTAGCAGTGTGAAAACGTACTAATACAGGACCTCAGGATGAGAGCTTTCTCTCACACTCCTTTTTTGTAGGCGACCTCATCCATTCCCTTTTTTAAGCAGTTCCCGTTATGCCAATGATTCCTCAAACTGGATCTCCAACTTATACCTTCCAATGCGGGGCTCCCACAATGCTTAACTCCAGGAAACACCATTCACAGTGTAGCCATTGTGAATGGCAGTCCTTGGAGTGGTGCACTGCATAGCCAGTGTGACCACAGACTGCAAACTTGCAGCTTTACCCTGGTGCCTCAGAGGCAACCTCACACCCAACTCACCTGATACGGAACTCATTGTCCTTCCTTGCAACCTGCTCATCTTCCTACCTTCCTTGCCTTGGTGAGTGGCACTATCCATCTAGTTACCCAAACCAGAAATCTGGAAGCCACCAACAGTTATTTTTAACCCCTTGATCATTTTCTCTTTCCATCACCATAACACAATGTTGTAGTCATACCCTCCATCCCCTTCCCATTGCTATTTCGTAGACTTAGATCATCATTTATCTCCTTAATTACTACCAAAGAGAGCATTTATGTCTTAGACTACTGCAGTCAGCTCTCAATTGATCTCTTTTCTTTTCGTTTCGTTTCGTTTCATTTCATTTCTTTCTCGGAGCCTCACTCTGTCACCCAGGCTGGAGTGCAGTGGTGTGATCTCAGCTCACTGCAACCTCCACCCCCAGGGTTCTAGCTATTCTCCTGCTTCAGCTTCCCAAGTAACTGGGATTACAGGCACCTGCCACCATACTCGGCTAATTGTTTTGTATTTTTAGTAGAGACAGAGTTTCGCCATATTGGCCAGGCTGGTCTCGAACTCCTGACCTCAGGTGATCCACCCACCTCAGCCTCCCAAAGTGCTAGGATTACAAGCGTGAGCCACCGCGCCCGGCCTGATCTCTCTTTCTTAATATCCAAATTCATCCTCAGCGCTGCTGGAATGATCTTTCTGATCATGTAACTTTTAAAAAATATTTCAATAACTTGTCTAAAATAAACACCCAGATTTTTAATATGACAAATCTTGACCTTCCGTGATCTGGCTGCTCCTTACTTTTTGTTTCATCCTTAGCTAATCCTTGCTTTGCACCCATTGCTTTGGCTTTACCAAACTGCTTGCTGTTCCTGGCATACATGTCCATGACTCTGTGTCTTTGCTTACATTGCTATACTGCCTAGAATATCTTCAACTGTGTTTATGTCTTTTATCTATCTTTCAGGATGAGACCTTCTCATCTTTCAGATCTCAGCACCTGGGTCATCTTCTCTAAAAACTTTCTCTGACTCCTTTCCTGCTTATTTACAGTCATGAAATCTTATTCCATGAAAAATAGCGACTCCTACCTCTCTACTTTATATCTGTTATTTTAGGGTCTATCAGCAGTTTATTCAGCAGTTGGTCACTTATATAATATACATGCCTGGCCCTCTCTACAGATTGTAAACTCCTTAAGAATAAGGACTTCATTTTACATCCCTCACCAATGTCTTACATATTACTGATATTCAGATAGTTCAAATAGTCACTATTTGTTCTTTAAATAGTTTGGTTACTTGTTACTAAAAGTACTTTTAATAATTTTTTGATTCGGACTTTCAACAAATTATGCATGTATTTGATTCTGTTGTTCTGTATAAGCTCACTTTTCTTAAAATAATATTTCCAAAGGTAAGTTTCCCAAGAAGGGAATTTGCACAAATTGTTTGTTCTCTCTTGGTTCTGTATCTTAGAGGAAAGTACACAGCACCCAGGTTGTCACACATTGCTCAAGAACAGTGATCACAATCTCTTATGCTCAACAGGCCCCACTGGGGATTTTTCTGAAGATCCTCTATTTTTCTTTAACCTTTCATGTATTCTTATCTCCCTGACTACATTATAAACTCACTAATATTGGGACTGGGTCTTCAATTATTTTTTGCCCAGTGATTTTTGCCTGTAGGTATTCAATATGTTGAATGAATGATTTTAACATATCACATGAAGATTGCAGATTTGGATACTGTTGCACTTACATATATCTGGAAAGGATTTTATCCTAAATATCAAGGAAAAAAGCTAAAGTTAGCTTCTACTGTTTTAGAGCATTTGTGCAGAATGTCATCAGATGAGGAGAAATACTCACTTCCAGTTGTGCAAAATGACTCCAGTCCAGGCAGTTCTGTCTCTTCGAATCTTCAGGTAGGAAAAAATTTCTAAATTTATCATGATTTTTTTTATTTTAAACAAATGAATGTAAGGGAAAAGTAGGATTTTAAAAAATTTTTTTCATTCAATTTGCAAGGGAGTTTTTCAATTTATAATATCAAACTTTAGGAATTACTGTACATATTTTAGGAGTTACTTTACATTGTTTTAGCTTTTCAGAAAATATTGATGAACTCTTCAAACACTGTACAAAGGCTTCAACCAACACAGAGGCGAAGCCAAAATGTTCAAGAAACATTTTTTTCTTTAAATTTTTTTCATTTTAGCTACCTCTCATGAATGTTACTTTCACTTTTAATGCAAATTAATGCAATATCAAACCATCCAAAGTTCTAGAGCTCAAGATTCCCTTGTGTTCTACTTGCTGAGGTTTGGTCTCTGTTGTCACGACATTCAGTACAATCTGCTGCCCAGGCCCTGTACGTTGATAGATAAAATGAAATGGGTCAGTTGACTACAGAAGATGTGGTATTTGCATGAAATGTTTTAAATTTCTCTTGTTTCTAAATATTTCATCATCAAAAATATGGATTTAGATTTCTAGAGTAGAGTTTAAATGAGAGAATAATGACATGGTATATCTTAAATTTTACAGTTATATTACTCAAGAGGAAAGGCTGTTTATGCCTAAGCATACTAAATTGTTATTGATTCTGTACAATATGAGAAAAGCTTTAGGAAAATATTTTATGAAACAAATTTTCTCCTTTAATTGAAATTATGGATTTCAAAATGGGAAAGGTATTGGGAAAATATCTGAATATTTACTAGGATAAAAGTAGTCTGGAGTTGTGGCAAAGCTTTTGTACTCTAGCCTTCCCTTTTGATGGTACCTCTCCCATGTAGTCCTCTCTTCAGGTGACAGTACTTCCTCCACTCTTCATCGCTCTCTGATTGAAACTTGAAGATAGAACTGATTAACTCATTTATACTAAAATGTAAACACCTCGTGAGCGCTCACATTGTCATTTTGTCAGGAGACAAAGCTTTAAATCAAAAGAATAAATCTCTAGAGTGGAATTTTAGAGAGATGGAAGAAGAACCTGCCAGAAATTATTTTGTGTTATTGGTTACCCACCTATAATGTAAGCCCAATTGAGAGTCTATTCAACTAATATTCCTCCTGGTTCTTGGACTGAAGTTGAAAGCCTCTCCATATTCCCTGTACATACATTGTTATTACTTTGGGTTTCACTACTGGAAACACTTCAAAATATATATACAAAAAATAATCTTAAAAATAACATAAAATACATATTTTTCGTATGTAGTAAATATGTAAATCCAAACATTTAATACAAAAGCCACTCATAAATTAATATTCCTCTTAAGGGACTTTTTTGTTACTCTGTCTGTTATGCGAATGCTTCATAAGCCAGAAGGTGGCAAATGCTGCGGGATGGGCAGCATCCATAGTGCTTATACACTGAAAATTTCCTCTAACCACAGCTCCTATCAGCCAAGTTGCTCTGACTCTAATGGTTGAGGCATGGGTGGAGCTATATTTCAGGGTCATATCAATTCAGCTCTTGGGGGTTGGGGAGGAGGGCAAAATTACAAGTTTTGAATGTTAACACAGGTTATGTTTGGCAATTAAGAAAGGCAATATTATTTATTTTGATTCTTAATTTTGAATTCTTATTTTTAAATAACTCATTTGGCCTGTATCTACATATATGAAACTCTAAAATAGTCATTTAAATAACTGATTTTTTAAAATGTTTTTCTTGAAATAAATTGGAATATATGATCATGGAATACTATTGACATATAATTATTTATTTCCCCTGTAAGCCATAGCAATTGTGGTAATATATGAAATATATGAATATGTATGAAATATATGGTTTGAAATATATGTTTGGATCTTTTTTTTCCTTCTCTTATCCAGAACAGAAGTCAGACTAGGGAAGCCACAAGTGAAAGCCACTGACTTCCACTTCTCCCTCCGTTCCCACAGGCTGGAGGTGGTAATAGGCTAACTCTGAGCAGAGCTGACTTGGCTAAATCTAGTTGTAACTGACACCACAGCAGGGACATTATAAAAAGCTTATGAACCTCACAATGTAAGATCATCATCATATTAATCTGCTCAGGCTACCATAACAAAATACCATAAATTCATAGGCTTAAACAGCAGACATTTTTCTTCTCACAGTTCTGGATCACAGCCCAGTAGAGTCAGTTTCCAGTGAGGGCTCTCTTTGTGGATTGCAGGCAGGTGCCTTCTTGCTGTGTCTTCACATGGCCTTTCCTCAGTACAGTATGTGCAGGTGGGAGGAGAGAGAACGCAAGCTTCCTGGTGTCTCTTCTGATGAGTACATTAATGCTATCAGGGCCCTGGCCGATGGCCTTATTTAACCTTAATTACTTTCTTGGAGGCCTCATCTCCAAATACAACCACACTGGCTGTTAGGGCTTCAGCATATTAATTTTGAGGGTACACAAACATTCAGAGTCCATAACTCCATAACAGCCACACTTTTATATATTCTTAGCCAAAATCAAAAGTTTATTTTGGCTGTTTGGGAAGTATAATAGTGCTTTAACAGAAACCAAGTAAGGGTGGCTTAAGTGGGTTCCTTACAGTTTGATTCTCTCTCTCGTAAATTCTGAGCTGATACATAGTCCTGAGATCATCTGAGGACCCAATCCCTTCTCTCTTGTTGCTGTGCCATGAGCTGTTGACCGTGTTTGCATTGTCAGGTACTGGTGCACTGACAGTGCACCACCTCTAGCCCATGGGAAGAGGGGACTAGAAGGAAGCAGCTTCTTTTTTAAGGACTTCACCTAAAGTTGTATGCATCATTTCCATTCGAATCCCATAGACCAGGTCTCTTGGCCACACCTAGCTGCAGAGGAGGCTGGGAAATGTAGCTGGATAGCCATTTGCCCAAATCAAACCCTGGGGCTTTATTAAGTTAAAGAAATTAAAAAGCAATGGATGCCGCTGGATTAGTTACGGTCTCTATGCACTTGAAATATTATGTATTAGTTTATTAGAACCAACTCACACATTCAGGTTTACCAGAACTAGTAAATATCTTGTGTATGGCCCCAATTTATCAAACTTTTTGGGAATTTCCTTTTGATAATTGGAAAACCAATATACTTTGGGAAGTGTGTTTTTTTTAACTTAAGGATATTTAAATCTGTTTAAATAATCATAGTTACTTTTGTCAATGTAAAAATTAAATGTTGGTGCTCGCTTCAGCAGCACATATACTAAAATTGGAGCCGCACAGAGATTAGCATGGTCCCTGTGCAAGGAGGACACACAAATTTATGAAATGTTCTATAATTTTTAAATTTTTTTTAAGTTTTATAGTATAAATCAATGTTGTATTGTGATAACCTAAATGATTTGTTTCCTATTAAGAGCCTTCCGTCTCGGTGATAACCATTATGTAAAATACTGATTTTTATTTGCTACTAGGAAATGTAAGTTTAAAACTCAGACAGATATTTGTTCTCATGAAGGTGACATCACTAACAAAAATGATTGATTATAGCAATATGAAGGAGATTCTGGTTGAATTTTCTAAAGATTTTCTCTTTGGAATATCTCTCTCTTCCTCTTCTGTTGTTAGCCTTAAAGTATATTAAAATCAGTATTTGCTATACCTAACGTTTACTGCATGTAAGTATTTATGTTAAATACATGAATCAGGCCGGGTGCGGTGGCTCACACCTGTAATCCTAGCACTTTGGGAGTCCAAGGCTGCAGATCAAGAGGTCAGGAGTTCGAGACCAGACTGACCAACATGGTGAAACCCCATCTCTACTAAAAGTACAAAAATTAGGCAGGCATGGTGGTACAAACCTGTAATCCCAGCTACCCAGGAGGCTAAGGCAGGAGAATTGCTTGAACCTGGGAGGCGGAGGTTGCAGTGAGCCAAGACCATGCCACTGCACTCTAGCCTGTGCGACAGAGCAAGACTCCATCTCAACAAAACAACAAAGAAAAAAAGAAACAATGTAAATTAAGGTAGAAGCGCAAACCAGGTCACTCTGGTACATGTAATTGCCATAAAAGCTATCAGTTTTCAGTATATAAAAGCATAAACCTTTTTTAAAACAATTTTACTTAAAATTCCAATATAAAAAAACAGATGAAAACAAAACTACAGTAGTGTAGATTTATTTTGTAAATTCAAATAAATATGTGACATTTATTTCTCACAAAGTCAGTTAATAAAAACAGTTAAGCTGCCTTGATAAATGTACATTTGAAATTGGGGGGTAATAGAAGGCCATTGTGGTTTTATAAGCTTAAGTATCCAATTTGCTTCTATATTTTGTTTGGGTTACATAATTTTTTTTTAATTCTGAAAATGGTATCTTTTTAATAGCATGTCCCATCTTCAATTAAAGTGATCTGACATCTAAAATTAAGTGATAGAACACTTTTGATTCAGTGTTGAGTCACTCACAGAATCTTACCACCTCTTCAGACTTTGTTGTTGTTTCCCCAGAGACAGGATCTTGCTCTGTCACCCAGGCTGGGGTGCAGTGGTGCCATCTTGTCTCACTGCAGCCTCCAGTTCCTAGGCTTAAGTGGTCCTCCTGCCTCAGCCTCCTGAGTAGCTAGAACTACAGGCACACACCACCACACCTGGCAAATTTTTGTAAAAAATTTTTTGTAGAGATGAGATCTCGCTTTGTTGCTCAGGCTTCAAGCCATCCTCCTGCCTCAGCCTCTCAAAGTGCTGGGTTTACAGGCATGAGTCACTGCACCCTGCCCTCTTGAAACTGTTAATCATAAATGTGAAAATCACACAAGAAGCACTCAACTCAAGCTTGGAATAAGTGCTAAAACTTTGTAATATAATAAGCATGTGACTTTATTATGGTAATTAAATTCCTTAAAAACAAATTCAGTTGAATATAACATTGTAACTGTTACACTACATTATTGATTATTGGCCTCTCTTAGGAAGAATATGAAGAGCTGCTTCGTTATGCTATAGTGACTCCAAATATTGAACCCGGTGCTTCACAGTCATCTCATCCTAAGGGAGAATTGGTGCCGGATGTCAGAATTTCTACAATTCATGATATTCTTCATAGTCAAGGTTATATATATTTTTCAAGATATCTCTTAATTTAACATATTACTGAGTTTATTAATGATCCTGACAGGATTGTGAAAATGCCTGTCCAGATCAGTGATTCTTCTCGACCATTTGTGTGTATTAATATCATCTAGGGGAGCTTTTTACAGTTTAATGTATTATTCCTGACTCTCATATGATGGCTTGATTTTTCTTTGAACTTCATTTGACTCTTACTTTTATGAAGAATAATAAAGTTGAAGCAACACTATGGCAACTACATGGCTTTTAGGTATGTTGTATCTCAGTACTTGTTCCAACAGTTTTATGCCAGGATTAACTTGAAAACTAAATGCCCAAGCCTAAAATTAAAGATGGTAGCCCTGAGAGTCTCTTAAATTACTTTACGAACCTCATGCTAGTGCTTTATCAGCGGTATTTATATGGGCATGGAGGACTGTTTGAATAATTATCACAAAGGTGAACCTATCTGTTTACCATGTCAGCAACAGAACTGAAAGCTACTACAAACCAGGATGTGTGTTGATAGATGAGTGAAAGGTGGAGAAAAGAGGATAAAGTTCCTTTAACCTCCATTCCTTATTCAAGTGAAGACAACATCCCAAACTCTAAATAAATGTTCTTTCAAAGGGCACAGAAAGCCTTCCTTAAACAGTCCTGATAAGGAACAGTTATCACACTATAGGCATAACTCCAAGGATCCCTGTCCTTGAAGGCACATGATATAGCCTACTGAGAGGCCAAAGGCTCCTGGGCTTCTGCTAAGTCATAGCTCTAGTGTCTGTTGTCTCTCACTGTCTGTAGACATGGATTTTTCACTGCTCCTCGGTCTTTGGCCTATTGCAGTGGAACAACAAATGGGACCACAGGATGAGAGCCTTAAAATATAGGCCAGGGAGTGGCTCATGCTTGTAATGCTAGTACTTTGAGAGGCTGAGGCAGGAGGATCACTTGAGCTCAGGAGTTTGAGACAAGCCTAGGCAACATAGCAAGACCCTATCTCTACAAAAAAATTAGCCGGGCAGAGCAGCCTATAGTCCCAGCACCTCGGGAGGCTGGGATGGGAGGATTGCCTGAGCTCAGGAGTTCAAAGCTGCAGTGTGTCATGATTATGCGACTGCACTTCAGCCGGGCCAACAGAGCAAGACTCTGTTTAAAAAAAAAGAAAGAAAAAAAAAACTTTCAAGATGCTGTAGTTAACAGTTCAAGGTAATCACCTGGGATTTAAGACCATTGCTCTTTTCTCTTATGTAAAATAGCATTTATTTATTCTCTGCCATTTCCAAAAAGGATTTGAGATTGAAACACACAATATGTAGTAAGTTTAGATATTCTTTAGTCATCTCGAGATTCACAAGTAGACTTTGTTAAAGTCTTCTATGTAAATTCATCATCCCACATTCTCTTTATTCTTGGTATCTCAGCTGCTTGATACAAGGCATGATATGTGGAAATTGACAACATATGTATAAGCCTCTAACAGTCATTCTTGAGAGGTTTTTCCCAGTTTCCTTTTTGCCATCTGTTGACTACAGGTTCCTGAAGTGGAAGCCAGGAAGTCCTTGTTTGGGGAAGCCAATGCCACCTTAGTTTGATTGTGGCTAGTGAAAAGCAGTGGGCCTCTGGAAATACCCAGTGTCATAAGAGAGCAGATCCTTTCCCAAGTTCTAATGTCATTTACCCACTTACTCTCTTAGTGTGAATTGAATGCTATAGTAGACTACATTATCTCTCATCTATATTTGGTGTGTAAGTTGGAGCTTATCAATGATACAGTAAGTCTTTTTCTAGTCTCAGATTTTTATCTCTTCTTGTTCTTTGTTTTAGTGTTCCTATATCCCTGGCGTGTTGTATTTTGTTTGTTCTAAAATCTTTTTTATGTACTGCTACCTTATTAAATTACGTGTGATTAGACATTTAAGAGTGGTTCCGTTTAATTTTAAAAAGCTTTCCTTTTGGCAGGAAATAACTCTGAAGTAAGAGAAACTGCAATAGAAGTTGGAAAAGGATGTGATTTCAGTATTTCAAGTCATTCAAAGACAGATGGTATTAATTTTCTTTAGCTTATTTGTATTAATATATAATATTTTGTGGTTGGATGAATAATATCTATGTAGTAAGAGGAATAATTTCAGCATATTACTTTTTGGCAGGATTTTAAAATGCTGTTGTCACCAATTTAAGTGATAATATTTAAAATAATTTTATAAAATTCCAAAATAGTACAACTAAGACAAGTCAATGCATTATAGTGTGTAGTATCCTTTCTTAAAATTTCTAAGTTAGAGGGCAAGTCTTTTAAAAGATTTAATGGCATATTATATAGTTCGACCAATTCAAGTTTTTATGTAAACCAATGCACTGTTTCCCAACTTTCAGGCATTTGCGTACCAATGTAAGAATTTTCATCCTATCTTTATGCCACCTGTTCTATCATTTAGTGTTTTTCTTTAAAAGTCTGCTTTGTCTTTGTTACAAGGAAAGATTAGCAAATCTTAAAGAGACTTTTGGGGGGGGGTTGTTTTTTGTTTTTGTTATTTTGTTTTGTTTTTGAGACAGGATCTCACTCTGTCACCCAGGCTAGAGTGCAGGGCTCCCTGCAGCCTCAACCTGCTTGGCTCAAGTGATCCTCCTGCCTCAGCGCCCCCTCCCTCAGTAGCTGGGATTACAGGCACATGCCACCACACCCAGCTAATTTTTAAATTTTCTGTAGTGCTGGAATCTCACTATGTTGCCCAGGCTGGTCTCAAATTCCTAAGATCGAGTGATCCACTTGCCTTGGCCTCCCAAAGTGCTGGAATTATAGGCATGAGCCACCATGCCTGGCTTTAAAGAGCTTTTAAAAGCATACTAGAACTGGACTGAACTTTTTCTTGACAGTCAGAATAATTAAAATAATTAAAATGTAATATTGTGGAATATTTTTCTATTTAATGTTATTTAATATGGTAACCGTTTTTGCCACCACATAAGTAATGCCTGTATGCCTTAGTTTCTTCACTTGTAAATAGAAGTCTTAGACACTATAATCTCTGACAGCCCTTCCAAATTCTAAAGTTACATGATTTGATTTCTTAAAAGGTGAGTGTTGAGATATTTTTTAAATTGAAAAGCAGAGTCTATTGCTTTCTTTGTGAGTACAGATCTAGTTGGCAAAATCAAGTAAAAGAGAATATTCATGTACATTGTCATTCCACCTGTTCTTTAGGTTTCTTCACCATCCTCAGAACATGCAGGTAGCGTTTCATAGTGTGACTAGCCCAGACCTTGTGTTGTTTTTTATACCAAACACACATCTGAAGGAATTATTTTCCCTTTTGCAAAGAAGTCTTTACATAAGCAGAATATATTTGCAAAAAAATTAAAATCTTACAAATTTTAAAAAAGAATTCTTGAAATACTTACTTTTAAGTAACAAGTTTTCTATCATAGATTCATCTTTCATTCAATAAGAAGAAAGCTCTTCCATCTCTGTTATTAGGATGCTCGTAGCAAATGTGAGGTATGTGACAAGTGATGACAGATAGTCTCTAATTCCGGCATATATATGTGAGGAAATATTAACTTTTCTTTCTCAGTACTTTTTTTTTTTTTTGAGGCAGAGTCTCGCTCTGTCACCCAGGCTAGAGTGCAGTGGCGTGGTCTCAGCTCGCTGCAACCTCAGCCTCCCAGGTTCAAGCATTTCTCCTGCCTCAACCTCCCAAGTAGCTGGGACTATAGGCACATGCCACCACGCCCAGCTAATTTTTTGTATTTTTAGTAGAGATGGGGTTTCACCATGTTGGCCAGGCTGGTCTTGAACTCCTGACCTCATGATTCACCCACCTCGGCCTCCCAAAGTGCTGGGATTACAGGCATGAGCCACGGTGCTCAGCCTTTCAGTGCTCTTTTAGAAATATATACCAGTTCTCTTTAGGGCCCTGACTCTCCCCCACCTCCCTGTATATGGATAGGGGATGAGCGTTTTATATATATGCACATACATATAGAGATGTGTATATTTCTCACCTATATATTGAAGCCTAACAGGGTACTTTCAACAGAGTATCTGCAAAACTAAATTATGAGTCTCTTTCTACCTATATTGTTTAATTTTAATGGGTTTTTTTTGTGGGGGTGGGGTTTGGGTTTTTTTGGAAACAGAGTCTCACTCTGTCACCAGGCTGGAGTGCAGTGGCATGATCTCAGCTCACTGAAACCTCCGCCTCCTGGGTTCACACCATTCTCCTACCTCAGCTTCCCAAGTAGCTGGGACTACAGGCACATGCCACCACACCCAGCTAATTTTTGTATTTTTAGTAGAGATGGGGTTTCACAATGTTGGCCAGGATGGTCTCAATCTCTGGACCTCGTGATCCGCCCACCTTGGCCTCCCAAAGTGCTGAGATTACAAGCATGAGCCACCACGCCCGGCCAAACCTTAATAGTATTAAAACCAATCCCAGTGTTAAATTTATGGAGTAATATTGACCTATATACAACCACACTGACCTTGGTCAATTACTTAACTCTTTCTGAACCTCAGTTCCTCATCAGTAAAATGGAGATAATAATACCTATTTTTTAGGGTAGCATGTGTTATGAGAACTAATCTTTATAATGTTTTTGTTACAGAAACAGAAAGCACTTCATTAATGGTGATGTAATACAGATGATGATAGTTTCAGCTGAGCCTGGACCTGAATATATGAAGGATCCTTATTTGGGATAGAGGTCATTTGCTGGGGGAGAAGGGATTGGGAGTATAGGAGGTTATCTCATGCCAGTCGGTGCTAAATCAGTGACAGCACTGAAATTAAAAATAGATTAAGGTACACCTGAAAGGTAGTTTCTCTGCGTTTCTCTCAGCCTCCATAGGTAGCAGACATCTTTTAGCCTTCCAACATGGTTCCTTACCAACTTGAGTTATTTTCAATTTGGCTTGACAGCTGCAACTTTTCTTTTATTCTAGAGTCATCACCAGTGTTATCGCTGAGGAAGCCTTCTCATCCGGTCATGGATTTTTTCAGTTCACATCTTTTAGCTGACTCTTCCTCACCAGCAACAAATTCTAGTCATACAGATGCCCATGAAATACTTGTGGGCGATTTTCTTGTTTCTGATGAAAATCTTCAGAAGATGGAAAATGTACTTGATGTTTGGAGTTCAGGTCTTAAGGTACAGCAGTTCAGTTACAATGGTTTAATATGTAATGTAATAGTTTTACTCTCATTTATACTGTTTTGTTTTGTTTGAGTTAAACTTTTTAAAAATCTTTTGTTTCCTGAGATCACTTCAGTGTGTTAAGTCTTGCTTCTCAATCTTTAATGTATTTATGAATCATAGGGGGAGCCTGTTAAGCTGCAGCTTCATATGCAGTAGACTCTTTTTTTTTCTTTTTTGACTTTTTTTTTTTTGACTCTTGTTTGTTTGTTTGTTTGATTTTACTTTAAGTTCTGGGATACATGTGCTGAACATGCAGGTTTGTTATATAGGTATACATGTGCCATGGTGGTTTGCTGCATCTATCAACCAGCCATCTAGGTTTTAAGCCCCGCATGCATTAGGTATTTGTCCTAACGCTCTCCCTCCCCTTGCCCCCCATCCCCTGACAGGCCCCAGTGTGTGATGTTCCCCTCCCTGTGTCCATGTGTTCTCATTTCTGTGAAGCTCCTAGGTGATGCTACTGGTTCAGAAACTGTACTTTGAGTTGCCAGGTTTTAAGTGGTTGCTGGCACGGTTCTACATGCTCCACAGAATTTCGCAGATACTTTGAATGGTCAGCCTGTGTGTAACTGAGACATACTGAGCCTTTACCATCTCATAGTTATGACTAATGGAAATGTCTCCTTTCATGTGATACAAAAGATCCAATTTTAGCAATGGATATTCATTTTATAGCCATTCCTATAGCAGCCATGATGTAGAAGTGATAAATCTATAAAAGTTGATTTTTATTTTGATACTACTGACCTTTAAGTAAAAGAAAGTATTGCAGAAATGGCAAGTGGGTGTTTTGTTTGCTTTTTGTTTTTTGGGTTTTTTTTTTTTTTTTTGCTATTATTAAAAAACTGGAGAAAATGACAGTTTTTCTGAAACATATAATTTGAGGAAACTAAGTTGCATATTCACATATATAGAGAAATTATGGCCATATGAGTTCTATGGCATTTATGTTTTTCCCTCATTTGGAACCTTAAATTCTAGAAATAATTCTTCAGCGTAGTTTTACCATTTTCCCCCTGGAATGGGTTTCATACTTTATAATAGTGTAAGTAAATTGGAGTATTGTACCACCAACCATTTAAATTGTGTTTAGTTAATATGTTGTCCAGTTTTTTTTATAACAAATTATTATTTGGTCTTTTTATTTATGCCAGTCAGTAGGGTGGCAGAACTTAGCAGTCCATTATACAGATAATAATCTGTGATAAATGGCTTGAGAAAAAAAGTATCCATGGTTTCCTCCATCACCCATTTCTAAATAACTTCTGAGTCAATATGGCTTAGCCTATGCCATTGTTCTGTGTTTCCCTTTATTCCTGATCCATCTTCATATGGACATTTAATCCTTGAATAAACAAAGGAACATAGTGAATGAGGCCTAAAATTTTTTTGAAGTGACAACAAGATTTCATACAAAATTACTTAAAATAGGAAAAAATTAGCTTCCCTAGTATGATGACTGTGAACTGCACAGACCTGTAACTGTTGAACTTACATGTTTTTCATTAGTGTGTTCCAATTGTTTTAATGGCTTTTGTGTTGATTGCTTGTTCTGGTTTTGTTAATGTTTCTTAATTTCGGTGTAGTTTTAAGAAGTGGCATTAATGAACAAACTACTTAATTGTCACTATATTAATTTTTCAGACAAACGTCATATCTGAGCTAAGTAAATGGAGACTTAATTTTAT
Organism: Colobus angolensis palliatus; assembly: GCF_000951035.1. Taxonomy (NCBI): domain Eukaryota; kingdom Metazoa; phylum Chordata; class Mammalia; order Primates; family Cercopithecidae; genus Colobus; species Colobus angolensis. The sequence continues at coordinate 4,209,485 of NW_012118376.1, forward strand.
TGACTGGCACCGAATGGAAATGAGAAAAGAGAAAGAAAAACATGCAGCACATTTAAAACAACTGTGTAATCAGATCAATGACTTGAAGGAGCTGCAAAAAACCTTTGAAATCTCCATTGGGAGAAAAGATGAGGTCTTCTTTTTTATATTTTTTTTTAATTGAGATTCAGTAAATGTCTTGCTAAATAATAAATTCTAAGAAATGATTACCTCATACAAGATAGTTTCTATCAGAAACTGACAGAAAAATTCGTGGCCATCTGATTTATTCTTCCTGTTAAACATATCAGCGTAATGTCATTTTACCCTCACCATTGACTTCAGTGTTCTTGATGTTCTTGATGTTTTAAGAGTGTTTGCTTTGTAAACCATATTAAAACATCACCTTGTAGCCCATAAATATTTAAAACTATTATGATTTGTCAATTTAAATTTTTTTTGAAAAGAGTATGTGCTAAATATAAGTACACTAGTTTTTTTCTTTCTAATCCTTTCTTCCTAACTAACCTTAAGAGAGCATGAAGGAATCAGCATTATCTACATTTTAAACCATCCTTTTCGGGGTCATTTTAAGCATCTCAAATTCTTTTTTTCTCTCTCTCTTTTTGAAACAGGGTCTTGCTATGCCCAGACTGGAGAACAGTGGCTATTCATAGGCATAATGGTAGCTCACTGCAACCTCAAACTCCTGGGCTCAAGTGATCCTCCTGCCTCAGCCCCTGCCAGGGACTGCAGGTGCATACCACCAAGCCTGGGTTTAAGCATCTCAAATTCTATCAGTGATGGGTGTGTTTTCATTAATGAAGTCTTTCTTCATTTTATTGATAAACACAGAAAACATCTTTTATTTCACTTTCCTTTAGCTTCTTAAGAATTTGAGGGTAATTCAAGTCTGTGCTAATTTTTTGCCTCCTGACACAGTACCTGGGACAAAGCAGATGGGCAACAAATCTGTGCCCTGCTATAAATGGATGTCCGGATGGGCATCCACTTATGGATAGGAGAGTGGTGGTGTTCAGAAGAGGAGGACTTGGGCAGACACCTCAGCTGCTTGTCTGCAGAAGCAGCACTTAAGTGTTTTCATGAATTAAAGATTATAATTTTTTTAAACATATCTTGATTTCGTATAAAGTTGAACGTTTTATAGAGTTTGTTTTTTTTTTGAAACAATGGATTTTAATGTCAATCATTTTCTTTGTTATACTCAAAATTCTGTTCTATGGTTTTGAAATATTTTAAGTTTAATTTTTTTTATTTTGAAGTATCACAAAGAATGTAGATATCATATGTTCAGTTTATGAGAATGAGTAAAGTGGATAGACGGGTTCTACCATTCATCTTAACACATAGAATATTTCCAGTATCTTAGAATGTATGCCCTTTTCCTCTTTGGAAATTATTTAAAGAACAGGTATAAATATCTCTTGGTAAATGTGCCCAATTTACAAAATCTCTTTCTAATGTGACTATTTTTAGAAATTTATTTCAGTTATTCAGTTCTTTTATAAGAGAGAATATTATCTTAGGATTTTAAAGCCTTCTGAATTTTAAGAACAAGAGTAATATCACTGAAGAAGTACATCTACATATAACATATTAATAACATATATAACATGTTATATATAACATTAATAGTTACATGTAGAACATGTTATTAATAGTTATATAACATATAACTAATAAGCAAATAATATAACTATTATTTGCTTTTATAGGTTTGTTTAATCCAGAAAATCATTGGACAGTTTTTGAGGAACTTCTATATCCAAGGTAGTAGTAGGGACCAGAAAGATATTTAAATATCTAAATATTCTGGCCCCTGCCCTCAAATCTAGTGAATGAAGACATGGTGTATATAGAAGAACTTTCAAATGTATAATTGTTTACCTGAATTGAATGTCAGTAGCTAATTTGCATATACATAAACTCTTTATTGGTGATTACCCTATACACATAATGAAGATTTCTTTCTTTTGTTGCCTTTCATTAGTTGATATCTAGTATATTCATGTGAGAAAGTTTTATTGTCTTTTTAAAGATAATAATAAGGTTAACTGAATGAATATAGTAGTGATCCATACCTATCCTCTCTAGCATTTTTTGATGTATGAGAAAATCACTTTACCAACTGCTGTTATTGTAATATCACAATAATTGGGTTAATTGCTGTTTTCACAGGTGATTTCTAGCTTGTCTCATGCCATAGGCAAGCAAAAGGAAAAGATAGAGTTGATGAGAACATTCTTCCACTGGCGAATCGGCCATGTCAGAGCCAGACAGGACGTAAGTGTCAAAGCAGAAGACAGCTGGTGGATGTTAGACTTCTGAATTCAGAAGCACTCAGGATCACTTATTATAGTTGTTTTCTAATAAGTCAAAATGAATTTGTGATTTAATATTCCTCTTATTTCAAAGGAATTTGATTTTGATGTAGTTTGGAAAAAATACATTTTAGGTCTTATGGACATATAATATATATTACAATAGATACATCATTTCCTGCTTCATAGTGGGTTAATAAGGATTGTTCCTAAATTGTAAATGCCCTAGTAATAGAACCCTTCAGATGAGGTTTTTGGAGAAAAAAAATTACCTTTAATATATCAAATGCTTCCTATATTGTTTCTACTTTTAAAATACCTGAATACAACTTATTCATAAAGAGGCTTTACTATATTTATACGTTAAATCACAATATAAATGTTTGTTATATAGACTTGCGTTAGAGTGAGAGTCAGAGAAAGCCGTACCTGTATAGCTTTTTTAAAGTTATCCTTAGCTTGTAATATATCATTTAAACTTGAACATCTTTTAAGTAAGAGCTGAGTTGGTATATCAGTAAATAGTGAACTGAAAGAGAATAATTGTTGTATCAGAAGTGGAAAAGTATGAGAGTATATCCCCCAAGAAGATAGAGTTTAGAGACACATGAGTATAGAAGATGAATATATAATATATATATATATATGTTTTCCGTGTATATTCATGTGAGCTATGGAGTAATCTCTGTGTATTTAGTTTCCAAGAGATTAGTGTTTTAGGAAAAAGCTAGTATAGGTTGAGTATCCTTTATCCAAAATCTTTGATGCCAGGAGAATTTTGGATTTTAGGTTATGTTTCATATCACACCTTATACACAAAATTCATTTATGTTTCATATTTTTTCACCTTCTACGTATAGTTTAAGGTAATTGTATACAATATTTTTAATAATTTTATGCATGAAACAAAGTTTGTGTTAAGTACTTCCATGTGGAATTTTTCACTTGTTGCGTCCTGCTGGCACTCAGAAAGTTTGATTTTTGGATTAGGGATGCTCAACCTACTTTATCCTGGAATAAGATTTCTCCTTTAAGTATACTTTCTGGTTTTTTTCTTTTTTTTTTTTTTTTTTAAATCCCAATAGATTAAATCTACATTAAGTAAGCTGGTTAAAATGAATATTTATACTCTATTTTGAAACTTATCAAGTAAAATAATGAGAATGCATACTTATTTTTAAATGTTAGCCAGAATAGTTGAGGCTACTGTTACTTTTTGGATAGTTTTTCAAACTTAAGAAATTGAGAATTGGGGGGCCGGGCGTGGTGGCTCAAGCCTGTAATCCCAGCACTTTGGGAGGCTGAGATGGGCGGATCACGAGGTCAGGAGATCGAGACCATCCTGGCTAACATGGTGAAACCCCGTCTCTACTAAAAAATACAAAAAACTAGCCGGGCAAGGTGGCGGGCGCCTGTAGTCCCAGCTACTTGGAGGCTGAGGCCGGAGAATGGCATAAACCCGGGAGGCAGAACTTGCAGTGAGCTGAGAACTGACCACTGCACTCCAGCCCGGGCGACAGAGCGAGACTCTGTCTCAAAAAAAAAAAAAAAAGAAAAGAAAAAGAAATTGAGAATTGGAACTACTTCTTCAAAAGAATTTAAATTCATTGATGAAAGAAAAATAGCATATGTTCTTATTTGGATTAGCACCATATGTGATGGCAGGGTTTATACATTAATCTTGCTTGTGGTGGCCGTCAAACTGAAGAGAAAGCAGTGTCATCTGAAGCCAGAGCCACCACCTTTTCCTTCCTTCTAGCCACTCTTATTCTCCTGGTCCTGCTAAATTCATAAGTAAGATGGCAAGTGGTAATTTGCTCATTTTCTTTCATTTGATTGTATTCTTTTTCTCTAACTTGGTTAGTTGCGCAAAGCAATGATGTAATGGATAGAACTCAGTCTCTGGAGTCAGGCAAGTCTGGCTTTACTCATCCTCTTTGTGTGACCTCCATAGGTTACTTAACCTCTCTAAACCTGTTCTCCTATGTGCAAGATGAGAATAGTATGATTACACAGGATTAAATAATGTATGTACACTTACCACCATGTTATGTTTATTAATACTACCAATATATTTATCAGCCCACTGTTTTTGAAGTTATATTTTACTTTTATTTAGGTTTATGAAGGTAAACTAGCTGACCAGTACTACCAGAGAACTTTACTGAAGAAAGTCTGGAAAGGCTGGCATTCCATAGTCCAAAAGCAGTGGAAAGACGTGGTGGAAAGAGCTTGTCAAGCAAGAGCTGAAGAAGTTTGTGTCCAGATCTCCAATGATTATGAAGCCAAAGTTGCTATGGTAAGCATCTTTTTTCCTGCTTTTCACTTTCTTCTAATACAGTAAAAAGGTAGGTAGACTCACTATTAATTAATAGACTACTTCTTTTGATCTTTAATCAAGAATGAAGACAAAAAAATGAAAATGTTTATTCTTGTGTTAATGTTTATTGTATATTCTTACATGGTTGATGTAAGTAGTTGTATAGAAATTGAAATTATTGGTTGGGCGCGGTGGCTCATGCCTGTAGCCCCGGCACTTTGGGAGGCTGAGGTGGGCGGATCACCTGAGTCAGGAGTTTGAGACCAGCCTGGTCAACATGGTGAAACCCCATCTCTACTATAAAAAAAGAAAAATTAGCTGGGTGTGGTGGTGCATGCCTATAATCCCAGCTACTCCGGAGGCTGAGGAAGGGGAATCGCTTGTACCTGGGAGGCAGAAGTTGCAGTGAGCCGAGGTCATGCCATTGTACTCTAGCCTGGGTATTGAGAGCAAAAATCCGTCTCAAAAAAGAATAATAAGAAATTGAAATTATTTTTTCCCATTGACTTGTAATAATAAAATTAACATTGTTTTCATGAGAAACATTTGGAATTCAAATGAAATAAAAACCATTCTAAAGAATGCAATAGGCCTCTTGAAGTTAAATATTAAAATGAAAAAATGGCTCATCATTACAGCATTAAATTCTTAAGATTAAAAATAAATCCATAATACAGATACTTTTCTGCAATTCAATATGACCTGCAAAAAATGCAGTCCCTTGAGGTTTGGCCTATGGGAAAAGTGTTGTATGTAGGGTCAGTCTGCACTTCAAATACTGAAGGTAACATTTATTTTATAAAAATTCTGTTAATATTGCAGGCATGTAGTTTTTTGTGTGTTTTTTGTTTGTTTGTTTTTTGTTTTTTTTTTCCTGAAAGGGCTATCTGTGGCTCTTAATGTATTTTGTTTAACATCCTACATAAGTTTTACAGTAAAAAATAGCATATCTTTTTGTAAAATGAAAATACATCAGCAATCTTCAATGGGACTGGATAAAATTCCCCTTGTTTGAGCCTTGATTTTAAGGTTAGGAATGAAAGCAATTTGTTGATGGAGATAATAGAGGTAATATGTACCTTTTAAAATAAATTGCACATAGCAGAAGAGGTAAGTGGCAAACTTTTTAATATTTCACATGAGAATAATTTCAGAGTATATATCTATTTTTTTGACAGTATTCTTCCTAGTATCTCAAATTGTTTTGTTTTTTAAATATTCTTACTTTAGTTATCTGGAGCTTTGGAAAATGCAAAAGCTGAAATTCAAAGAATGCAACATGAAAAAGAGCACTTTGAAGATTCCATGAAAAAAGCTTTCATGAGGGGTGTATGTGCATTAAATCTTGAAGCCATGACTATATTTCAAAACAGAAATGATACAGGTTAGTATTTCGTTGAAGATTCTCTGCCTACTTTCAAAAAAGGATTTGAGATTTTGGTGACTGATATGGTCTACAGTATTAATAATCTGCAGTAAGTATGTTTCATCGAGATGCAGCTATTCTTAATTCAGTGGTGTCATATCCAGCCTTAAATCTGCCATGAAAATGAGCTCAGTCATGTTTACTTATAGTATCTTAGATCTGATCAAGTAAACTGTCACTCCTAAGTATTTAAGCTAAATGTTTAATATTTTAATGTATAACATTTTAAATCTCTTTTAACTAAGAATTTTAATGCCCTTTTAAGTACAAAATTTATAATTTTGTCTTTTCTTAAGTAGCCAAGTATCTTGGACTATTTTGGTAAGTAGTTATCTAGTCATGGTTTCTCATTTTAAAAATTCCTAATCTTCCAGTTTAAGAAAGGCCTCAACTAAGCTCATTGCAGCAAATGTAAATATAGGCCTATCTAGAGAAGTAATTTTGTTTTTTTTTAAATCCACATATTGTTTGACATAGGAGTGGTTTGTGTAGTAGATTTGTCAGCATGGCGTAGAAAAGCCCATAACTGGACTCCTTTGCCACCAATTTATTCAGGGGCCTATTTTCCTCATTGGGCCTTAGATTTCTTCTTTGAGCAAAGGAGATAACATAAACCTTCCTTACCTGCTTTCTAGGGGCTTCTTGTGGGATGCAGTAAAACATCTGAAAGCACTTTAAAAGACAAAATGCACTTTAATGTGTAAGATGATAGTCAGGATATAATTATTGTAGTTTTAATTCAAGTCAACCTCTCAAGATTTTGTAAATCATTAACATGATTTCAATCCAATGAATAACTTCTCTGCTTGTGATGCCCTTATTTTAAAACATCAACAAACGTTTATTATTTAAAGCATGCATATTGTGGATAGGAGTAAGTTTAGGCAAATTGCTTTCTGTCTGAAGTGGTTGTGGTTTGTGGTCCGTATTTAATTTAGAAACTGAGAATCATGGAATCTCAAGGCTGAATAGTTTATCTTGGTAATATCTAGGTGAGTACTTGATTTTTCCAATAAATGGTCTTTTATTTGAGTATCAATGTTGAAAACAAACTCACCACCTTCAATGATAGAATAGTCTGTTTCAGTTCTAAGTATTTGCAAGTTGTATGTCGCAAATTGAGAAATTTAATTGTTTACTTGGGAGAAATACGGGTTTCACAAGTAAAGTGACAAATTCCTATTAGAACTTCTTACATTAAATTACAAGAAACCTGTTTCTTGTAACCTACTTAAAAAGATTTTGAGGCCGGGCGCGGTGGCTCAAGCCTGTAATCCCAGCACTTTGGGAGGCTGAGACGGGTGGATCACAAGGTCAGGAGATCGAGACCATCCTGG
>NW_012118376.1:4217048-4239322 GCF_000951035.1 Colobus angolensis palliatus
AAAAAAAAAAAAAAAAAAAGATTTTGAATTGATTTAGGAGTGTTTCCCACCTTAATAAATTTACCATCTTAAAATTTAAATTGAAATACAGCTGTGTCTCCTAAAGGCCAATATCCCTAAGAGGATTTGAAGAAAATATCTTCTGCTAATTACACAACATGATTTGTTTTGCTCCTGTTATTTTTAAAACAGTGGATGAGAAAGATGACAAGAATGATAAAACATGCATTAGCAATAATGTTGGTAGAGCTACCAAAGGCAAAAAAGTTCAGTATAATTCAGTGGATCTGCTTTGTGATATTTAGCTTTTATGACATTTTAATGACACCTTTTTTTTTTTTAATTCTCATAAGAAAAAAATTACTTCTGGCCCTCTTCTATTAAAACAATTGTTTTTTATAGGCCGGGTGTGGTGGCTGACACCTGTAATCCCAGACTTTGGGAGGCCGAGGCGGGTGGATCACAAGGTCAGGAGATCGAGACCATCCTGTCTAACACGGTGAAACCCCATCTCTACTAAAAATACAAAAAATTAGCCAGACGTGGTGGTGGGCGCCTGTAGTCCCAGCTACTCGGGAGGCAGAGGCAGGAGAATGGCATGAACCCAGGAGGCAGAGTTATAGTGAGCCAAGATCATGCCACTGCACTCCAGCCTGGGTGACAGAGCAAGACTCCATCTCAAAAAAATAAAAGGTTTTTATAATGCAGTTTTTAATAATGCAAAGTTCCTAATGCACCTGTCTTGTTAGAGCAAAATAAATATTTGGTTTTTTATTTATACGTATTCTTTGCTGTCTGTAATTTGCAGTGCCTCTCATGTTGTGCAGTAATTTTAAAAGCAATTTTAGGCACAGTAAAAAAAATACTTGACAACTGAAAAATTTATTCCAGCTAAAATGAGATTAATTATTAAACTTAAGAGTTGTCTGATAAACAGGAACCACATAAATCAGCCTATATTAGCAAGAGTTGGTCACCTGCCTCTCTTCCCTGACCTTCACACTCTTTCTACATCTCATAATGTTTCTACGTCTCGTAATGTTTGCCACCATCTAAAGGTGGACACTCAGAATCTCTACCAAAACGTGTTAAAACTCAGTGTGTGTTGTTTTCAAATTAGCAGTGTTTTATATTGAATTAGTCCCTTTCATCAGAGGAGTTCAAATGATCTAGGTAGGCACTATAATCATTGTTAAACTTCTTAAATAAGGTAACTAATACTCTACAAATTTTCTATACAGGTAGTCTAAGGAAAGAACTTATGCAGAGGCCCAAATTTCTGGATGGAAAGAAAACTGCGTAGAAACCATTTAAACATAGGACTTACATAATGCCCTCTGTTCAGATGTTCTGAAACAGCTCATTGACTGAATTTCTAAACCCTCACCACACTGTTTGGTACCACACAGATACAGTCTTAAGCAGAAACTAACCAAATTGTAATACTGGAGAGAAAACATCTAATATTGGAAGAAACCCTTTGTACTAGCCTCTGGAATTTGACATTATTGGCTCCTTAGATCAAGATTAAGGTTCAGTTTTGAGGGAAGGTTACTGATTGGGGTGTCACTACAAATCAGGTGCACAAATATGCTCTTGATTTATGATTTATATAATTTATCTGCAAGAACCCATTTCTTTTACAATGTAAAAAGTGAAGATTTTAGTTTTATTGATTTATTTTTGTTTTCTGACAACTCAAGGACAAAAATAAATTATTAGGATAGACGCAATACATGAAAATTAGGGAGTATAGTGATACCAGAAAGTGATTTTAAAGATGGATTCCAGGTCATTTCGGCCATTTATCAGGATATTTATATGAACTAATACAAAGGAACCTAGATCTCTGGGCTCACTGTGATCATATTTTTGTGAGAGTTGTGATGGCAATATACTCTACTTATTTAAGGTCCCAGCTGAGTACATAATTTATTTTCATCTTTAATATAAGAGCAAATGATCCATTCGCTTTCGCATGTGGAAGGAAGTAGTCTGAAGTTTTTAGTGGTTAATGCTGACAAACTGTATTAACTGAACATTGTATCTAATGTACTATAAACAAACATCTAAATTTTTGTTAGGACCTAACTTTAGCCAGTATGTGTTTTCCTTGTTTGGAAGATAATAGTAGTCCTAACCTGGAAGAATTTGAATGGAATTAATTTGTGACTTACAGGGGTAGACTCCACGAATAATAAAAAGGAAGAGTATGGTCCTGGTGTTCAAGGAAAAGAACATTCTGCTCATTTGGATCCTTCAGCTCCTCCGATGCCCTTACCGGTTGCATCACCACTGCTGCCATCCCCGCCAGCTGCAGTCGGAGGAGCCAGCGCGACTGCCGTTCCCTCTGCTGCTTCGATGACTTCTACCAGGGCTGCTTCTGCATCTTCTGCTCATGTTCCTGTTTCTGTTCTTGGTGCAGGATCTGCAGCTACTGCTGCATCAGAAGAAATGGTTAGTACAGTTCATAGAGGTCCCACCTTATGAAAAGGGCGGTCGGGCGCGGTGGCTCATGCCTGTAATCCCAGCACTTTGGGAGGCCGAGGAGGGCGGATCACAAGGTCAGGAGATCGAGACCATCCTGGCTAACACAGTGAAACCCCGTCTCTACTAAAAATACAAACAATTAGCCGGGTGCGGTGTCGGGTGCCTGTAGTCCCAGCTACTCGGGAGGCTGAGGCAGGAGAGTGGCATGAACCCTGTAGGCAGAGCTTGTGGTGGGCCGAGATCTCACCACTGCTCTCCAGCCTGGGCAACAGAGTGAGACTCCATCTCAAAAATAAAACTTGTTTGTAAATTTAATATTTTGAACTCATAAAATATTTTCCTGTGGAGGAAAAAAAATCTGTGTGGTATTTAGGCAAAGTCACTGAAAATATTTAATACACAAGGTGACTAGAACATTAAATTGTAATGAAAATACCTGAAAGTGCTGTCATAGTAGTGATAATTTAGACAAAGAACTTTTTTATATTTTTCAAAAATTATGTAGGAAAAGTAGATTTAATTTGAGAAAGAGTTGATGACAGATTTTACGTTTGAAGAACACTAGTGGGTGTTTTCAAAGGTCTGGGAGGTTAATGTATGTTTAATTTTATATTTTCTATTCAGCGAACAGCTTTCCTTTTTTCTAAATGCAGATATATCACTAACACTGCTCTAGTAACTCCATCTTGATCGAGTTTTAATTTGTAATTTGGAATTGGAATGGAGATAGGAATAGTTTCTCCTAGAATCAGTGAGCTACTATTAGAGAAGTGCCAAGAGGATAGTGTTAAATGGGGATGGAAGATTTGTGTGAGAACTTGCCTGAAGTGAAATTGATCAAGCTGTTAATATGGTAAGATGCCGGGCATGTTGGCTCACACTTGTAATCCCAGTACTTTTGAGAGGCTAAGGTGAAAGGTTTGCTTGAGGCCAGAAGTTTGAGACCAGACTGGGCAATATAGCGAGACCTCATCTTTACAAAAAGGTAGAAAATTAGGCATGGTGATGTGCACTTGTACTCCCAGCTACTCAGGAGGCTGAGGCAGGAGGATCGCTTGAGCCCGAGAGTTCAAGGTTACTATGAGTTATGACTGCACCACTGCACTCCAGCCTGGGCAACGAGCAGACCCTGTCTCTAAAAATTTTTTTTTTAACTGGAGTTTCAGATGAAGCACATCGTGGCTCTAACTTCTTAGCCGCCTGTTGTTAAACTTGTATTCTACAAACCATGTTTCTCAAGGGCAGAGTACAGATGCAAGCCAAGCTTATCAGACTCACGTGTGCAGAGCTAGCAGTGATCAGTTATTTATGTACATATGTATGTATGTATGTATGTATTTTTAAAAAGCCAAGCACGGTGGCTCACGCCTGTAATCCCAACACTTTGGGAGGCCGAGGAGGGTGGATCACGAGGTCAGGAGTTCAAGACCAGCCTTCCCAAGATAATGAAATCCTGTCTCTACTAAAAATACAAAAAATTAGACAGGCATGGTGGTGGGTGCCTATAATCCCAGCTACTTGGGCGGCTGAGGCATAGAATTGCTTGAGCCAGGGAGGCAAAGGTTGCAGTGAGCCAAGATCATGCCACTGCACTCCAGCCTGGGTGACAGAGCGAGACTGTCTCAAAAAAACAAAACAAAACACTGTTAACTTCTCTCCCGCTGTGGTGTGGATCTGGCATAAAGGCATGTATAGTTTTACAAAGTTCCTGAGATGATTCTGATTTGCTTGTCTTCCTCTTCTCCCCAGCTCCTAACCACTTACATAAGAGGCAAGAAGAGGGAGAGTAAGTTTTAGGTCTTAAAGTTCCCTTGGCTGGCCATTAGAAGGAGCCATTGCTCTGGACGGCTGTCTGTAGCTAAAGGAGGTGTTGAGACAGACAAGTGGTCACCTTTAGTATTCTACCAGATTTGAATTTTTACCTTTGGAGAGCTACTAACTTTGGCAGAGAATACATTGAGACCAGTTATTTACCAGATATTGACACAAAGAGGTTGAAGAATAGCACATGGCTAAGAGAAATTTGTGTGGGGGAGCTTTGACTTAGAAATAAGACACTGGCCGAGCGTAGTGGCTCACGCCTGTAATCCCAGCACCCTGGGAGGCCGAGGTATGCGGATCATGAGGTCAGGAGATCGAGGCCATCCTGGCCAACATGGTGAAACCCTGTCGCTACAAAAATACAAAAAAATTAGCCGGGCTTGGTAGCCTGTGCCTGTAATCGGGAGGCTGAGGTGGAAGAATCACTTGAACCCTGGAGGCAGAGGTTGCAGTGAGCCAATATCATGCCATTGCACTCCAGCCTGGGTGATGGAGCAAGACTCAGTCTCAAAAAAAAAAATAAAACACTAAAATTCAAATCTGACATATTTTTCAGCTGTGTTTGTTTTCCATGATTACACATTTTGAAGTGTGATCCTGCACAGATGACCTCATTTAAACACTCATTCACTGTGTTTATGTTCTGGTTTCTCATTCATCTTGCATATGCAGTTAACACATGCAGAGCTAGATTTTTCAAAATTCTCTTCCTAAAATGTGACTTCATGGGTACATCTGCCTTTATATGTAAACCTGAATATATATAGGAAGAACTAAATGAATGAGTTTGCTTAGCACCCTTTTTATTGCTAACTTTTTGAATAATCTGGTCATCGGAGATAGTGTTAAAGTCGTTGAAACCTGAAAACCATAATATTCTGTAGACAGCCCTTCCCCATCTGCCCCACCCCACTATATCCACTTCTTCAAACACAGGTACACACTCCATTTCAGTCATATAAGTAAGTGGCCTTTAGGGCCAGGGAGAAAAAGAGAATCGCAATTAAATCTCTCTCTAAGTATAATCTTAGTTTTCTTCCTTCCTTATGTAATTAAAATACTCAGGTTCACCTCAAATATGTGTTTTTGGTTTTAAAAGAAACTTAATAACAAAAGTAGGAATAAATCCAGTAAGTAGTTGACTAACTTACTGTGAAACCGTCATTGTTGGGAATAGGAAAAGAAGAGAGAGATCTGCAATCCTGGCTTGGTTATCTTTCTTTTCATTTTAACCACAGAGGCTTCCTATGAACATTCAAAATTTGTTTCAGTTTTTCTTGATATTTCCAGTAGCTAAAAGGAGCTAGGTGTAGAAAGTACAGAGAATTGGCAAACAAATAACTGGAGAAAGGAAGATTACGACGCGAATAAAGTAATATCTTCATATTTAAAATGATTTTCTTTAATGCAGACATCCTCAGTATGTTAAAGACCATATCAGAATTTCATGGTGGAAACCATTTTTCAAAAACGGCTAGACAGTTATACAAGCAAGCGTATTGCAGTTCATAAAGTTGAACAGTAGATGGCATTTTTTTATTTTTCTAACTCCAATTGGAATAATTGAGGGGAAATATTTTTCATTGAATTTTAAAGCTGTTTGGTAAAGACCTTTAGTAAAGTTTCTCTTCTAACTTTCCTCTTCATTCGAATAGAAAGTGAAAGGGTGTCATTAGGGAGTTAGTACTGCTTTCTCCATTTTATCAATGAAGAAATTGAGACTTAGAAAGGATGCAGCTTCCTTAGGGACACAGTTAGTAACTGAGTTGGAATTCAGACTTTGACAATCTGATTTAGACCTCTTACTCTTAAGCAATAATCTATACTGTCTCTCTGTCAAATATTAAGGTGTAAATACTGTTTTTAATGTCATTTCCTTTTTTTTTTTTTTTTTTTGAGACAGAGCCTCACTCTGTCGTCCAGGCTGGAGTGCAGTGGCGCGATCTAGGCTCACTGCAAGCTCCGCCTCCTGGGTTCCCGCCATTCTACTGGCTCAGCCTCCGGGGTAGCTGGGACTACAGGTGGCCGCCACCACGCCCGGCTAATTGTTTGTATTTTTAGTAGAGATGGGGTTTCACCATGTTAGCAGGGATGGTCTCGATCTCCTGACCTCGTGATCCGCCCGCCTCAGCCTCCCAATGTGCTGGGATTACAGACGTGAGTCACCGCGCCCAGCCTGTCATTTTCTTTTTTTCTTACTCCTTTCAATTTTGTTGCTTATGTGGATGTGGCTTAAAATGCTAAAATTTTTATTTTTATAGCATTTTTTAAAGTCGGCTGATAAATTTAATGAACTCCAAAATGCTTGGTACCAGTAAGCGGTCATTTAATTTGCAGAGAATGATACATACCTAATACATTATTGTATCTTAAAACATAAATATGTATTAATTTGCTAGTTTTTAATGTGGAGCCAAATTGAATGTGGGGTCAAAGATTGTAATTTTCATCTTTTTTTTTAATATAAACTGCACCCAATATATTTTCTGTGATCTCCAGTTACAGTTTCTGTAAAGCGTGAACCTAACAAAACTTTCCGAACAATCTGATTATAGAATCCTTCTAGGTTTTTCTTTCCTCCCCCTGATTTAGTAGCAACTGTTTTCTAATAATTTATCTTTATGAATTATTTCTAAAATGTTCTTATACATTTTCAAAACTTTTTTATCAATTTATACAATTTTTAAGACCTTAAATAAACATTAACAAGTACGAATGGCAAACCATCTGAAAACAAGGAGTCGACAGTAAACATGCATTTAAGACAACTTCTGTTTAATTCAAATGAGCGCATAGAGATTTCTTTTAGAAGTCATTTTATTTACAGGAGTATATATTTTCAAATTATTGGAGGCATTCTAAAGCAATTCTGAGCTGAGTTGAATGAAACTTGTCATCTATGAGCAATTTTCCCACTACTCTAATTTTCTTTAGCCCCGATTTCTCTGGTTTTTCATTCACACCTGAAGCTCCAGAAGAGAATCACAGCTACTGAGAGGACACCCCTCAAATGTGATTGGGCAGGAGGAAAGTTACAAACTCAGTTGTACTTCATTTTCCACATTTTGGCAAAGAATATTCCTGCCAGCAATTAGTTTTATATTTTAAAATAGCATTTAAGCATCTTTAGGAGTTTGTAAAATATTTTTTGTCCCTTATTGTAATAAGTAATAAGATAAAGTTCCCCTCAGGCCAGAAGCATGAATTTAGTCCACAAAAACATATTTGTAAATATTTTTAAATCTGAGATTTAGTTTATCAAATTCCTAAGATCCATAGAAGTTTATGGTTTAAAAAGCCAAATCATTTTTACAAGGACTATAGTGAGAAACAGTCTTCTAAATCCCTCTCCCTAACTCTGTTAGCTATTTCTTCTGTTTCCATTTTTTCCTAAATAATATGTTTATATCATTATTTCTACATTTATTAATTTCAAACATCTGTTAACTTATTACAGATAAAAAGGACTTGGCCTCCTTATGCCACCTTATTCCTTCTCTCTCTCTTCACTTTCCTCATCCTCCCTGTATGTAAATATTTAGTTACAGATATTCCAATTTCAGATTAAATCATTGATGATGACTAATATAGCTAAGCCATGAATGTATACTATGACTACATTTCCTTTCTGGTATAATGTTTTGTTTTAGAATTAATTGCTTCATTTTTATCTTCGGTTTTCTCTCCAACTATAGTGAATTATTTCCAAACTCTCCAGGGATTACGGAACCCTACTGAATGCTGTTTTCTGTAGGGTCTTCCAAAAACATCAATACTCCGTCATTTTAATTATCCCAGAGACATCTCTCCTGAAGCCCACTCTCTTCCCATTTCAATATATAGCTGTGACTCTGTGTAGCTAGATGCAGAATCTAGCTACACACAGAATATGGAGAATCACAGATGAACTATGATAATCGGGAAAAGATTGATACTTAATAAATGCCTTTGGAAAAACTGTTTAGAGAAAAAATGAATTTAGATTAATACTTCACACTGAAATTTTGAATGTTTTAATAAGTTAAGCCAAAATAAGTAAATGTTATGAGAGTATAACTACCTCCGCTGTCCAAAGCTGATTTTGGTTTCATCATGGAAGCAAGAGGAAATTAATGACAGGATTAACCACAACTTAAAAAAATGGATATGCATTGAAAATTAAGACAAATAAATGAAATGAGGAAATTGTTTACACTTTTAGATAAGTATCTATAATTATTAAATGAGTTTACTATTCATCAGGAACTATTTTTAAACATTTAAATATTAATATCCTTTCCATTCTTAGCAAATAAGATGGATAGTTGACAAAATGGAATACAAATATGAAACATTAATAAGGAACCACAAATTGAATAGTAGATTTCACCTCAGACTTAAACGAGCGGGTGTGTAATTGATTGACAGTGCAAAAATAGTCCACTTATGTGTTATTCCTGCTGTAAATATTTTTCTGGAGTATCATCCAGCAGTAAGCAACAAAAGCTATAAAAGCTGATAATACTTTTTGATATGATCGTTCCATTGTTTGCAATATATTATACAAAAGTAACTCAAAAGAGGATTTTTCTTTTGCAAAATGTGCTAAATGTAATAGAAAAAGAAAGACAAAGTAGTTTGTTGATATAAAAACCATCTCATTAAGAACTGTAGCAGGTCTCTGTATTACCTCATGAAAAAAAGTATATTGACAAAATGAGAAGGAAAAAAGGCAGAACACAGAAGTATATGTGTAATGATAATATTAATTATGCTTAAGGATCAAAAAGTCCATAAAACAGATTAATGGTTGCCGGGGCTTAAGGATGGTTGGGGAAGGAACGGAGAGATGGGTATGACTGTCAAGGGTGGCCCAAGGGAGATCTTCGTGGTGATGAGTATTCTGTATCTTGATTGAGTGATAGTTAATGGGAACTTAGGTGATGAAATGACAGAGGTCTATATACAGGCATTATGTCATGTTGAGCTTCCTGGTTTTGACTTTGTTATATTCTGATTGTGTCAGATGTAACCATAGCAGG
The DNA here is from genome assembly GCF_000951035.1 of Colobus angolensis palliatus. NCBI lineage: Eukaryota > Metazoa > Chordata > Mammalia > Primates > Cercopithecidae > Colobus > Colobus angolensis. Next base: position 4,226,381 of record NW_012118376.1, read on the forward strand.
AAACTGGGTGAAGGGCACACAGTACTTTTCAATATGATGTGTCTTCCTATAAATCTATCATTATTTCAAAATAAAAAGTTGGTGTTTTAAGTTTCTAAAATCTTAAAAAATTGTTGGCATACTCAGGTTAAAGGGATATTTTGGGGTGTTCAGTTTTATGCTTTGCATTTTGTCTTGTGATTTTGTTTGTTTGTTTCCATGTTAAAGTTGGTTGAGCGTACAATTATTTTAAGTGCCTGTGTATTTTCTTCATAATTTATGGAATCAAATTAATAGAAATTTTGCTGTGGATTTTCTGCCACCTCGTTACTTCTTTTATTTTTTTTTTTTCTTCTTAGTATGTCCCAAGAGTTGTAACCTCTGCACAACAGAAAGCAGGAAGAACTATTACAGCCCGGATCACAGGAAGATGTGATTTTGCTTCAAAAAATAGAATTAGCAGCGGTTTAGCTATAATGGGAGTATCTCCTCCCATGAGCTCAGTTGTTGTGGAAAAACATCATCCAGTCACAGTGGTGAGTCCACATTTGATGACCTTTTGTCAAAAAGTCTTTTTCCTGAGAGTTCACAGACTAGTAAACACTTACATAACATGTTGAAAAGATAAAAATTTATGATGACTGGTACTTGTTCTGCCTTTTCCTGATACAGTTTTTTTATTTGTTTGTTTTGTTTGTTTTTATACTTGTATTTCTCAAACCTGCTATAAATCTACCTTTCTGCTATTGGGAAATTAATTTCAGAAACATTGTTTCTTCCAAACTGTAAAAATTATAAAATACTAAAAGTAATCCAGTGTGTTTGTGGTCAAAAGAGTAAAATATGTAAAGGATTTATTATCAGTTTAAAAAGAGACAAAAGTTGTTCACTCACTGGTTCAAACAATTCTCCTGCCTCAGCCTCCCGAGTGGGTGGGATTACAGGTGCCCGCCACCACAGCCAGCTAATTTCAGGGATTGATTTTAAAAGAGAATGCCCACTCTTTCCTTGCCTAATGCAGCCATGGCTCGTGGTCCCAAGAAGCATCTGAAGTGGGTAGCAGCTCCAAAGCATTGGATGCTGGATAAATTGAGCGGTGTGTTTGCTCCTCGTCCATCCACCAGTCCCCACAAGTTGAGAGAGTGTCTCCCCCTCATCATTTTCCTAAGGAATAGACTTAAGTATGCCCTGACAGGAGATGAAGTAAAAAAGATTTGCATGCAGCGGTTCATTAAGATCGATGGCAAGGTCCGAACTGATATAACCTCCCCTGCTGGATTCATGGATGTCATCAGCATTGACAAGACAGGAGAGAATTTCCATCTGATCTGACACCAAGAGTCGCTTTACTATACATCGTATTACACCCGAGGAGGCCAAGTACAAGTTATGCAGAATGAGAAAGATCTTTGTGGGCACAAAAGGAATCCCTCATCTGGTGATTCGTGATACCTGCACCATCCGCTACCCCGATCCCCTCATCAGGGTGAATGATACCATTCAGATTGATTTGGAGACTGGCAAGATTACTGACTTCGTGAAGTTCGACACTGGTAACCTGTGTGTGGTGACTGGAGGTGCTAACCTGGGAAGAATTGGTGTGATCACTAACAGAGAGAGGCACCCTGGATCTTTTGACGTGGTTCACATGAAAGATGCCAATGGCAACAGCTTTGCCACTCGACTTTCCAACATTTTTGTTATTGGCAAGGGCAACAAACCATGAATTTCTCTTCCCCGAGGAAAGGGTATCCGCCTCACCATTGCTGAAGAGAGAGACAAAAGACTGGCGGCCAAACAGAGCAGTGGGTGAAATGAGTCCCTGGGTGACATGTCAGACCTTTGTACGTAATTAAAAATATTGTGGCAGGAAGAAAAAAAAAAAGAGAGAGAGAATGCCCTCTATGAATTCTCAGCATTGGACAACATTCCTGTGTACTTACTAAGTATTAGCAAAAACAAAAGTACATGGAATGATTTTAAATCCTTGTTTCCTGAGTACTAGCTGGCCACTAGGTGATTAAATGAAGACAAGCTGGATCGATTTGAACTGATCTTCAGGTGAAGTGGGACCTTAGCGAGGTGGAATGCTAGAGATAGAAGCACCAAGTCCAGATAGACACATGGAGATGACGGAGGATTTATTTTAGGATTATCTTAGGTTTCATGTTTCATAAGTTGGACAGACTCTGAAAGTTCATAGAAGACTTTTCTATATATTTTTGAATATGGAAGACAAGTTACCAAAAATGAGAAGAAATGAATGCATTTCTGTTTTTTCAGATGTAGAAAATGTATAGAGATGGTGAGAGACTGTCCATTTGTGAGGTAAAGAAGGCGTAAAGGGAGCACATACGTGTTTATTTTTTATTAGACAACCTTTTGTTTTGTAATAGTAAGAATTTATATTTTACAGAAGACAAATCAAAGAACTAAACATTTAGAACCCTTGTTTTTGATACTTATCTCCCATGCTGCCCTCCCTTTATTCAGTATGTGCATTTCTTCCCCACTAACTGCATATGAATCGGATAGCCATCAGCTTCCTGGATTATGTGACAGACACAGTGGCAGTCATCTGTACTGTATTTGTTTTTACCCTGGGAGTCAAGATCTAAATCTACCAGAAATGGTTTTTACTAAAAAACCAAGGATGCGATTTGTGACACCGTAGCCTCTTCTGCTGGATAGTTGCATGCTTCTAGGGCCACTTCATTCTCTGTCATATTTTGTGTATCATAATTTCAGTGGCTTCTTTATTTCTCCAGTTCCTCTTGCCCATCCTCCCCAAAGAGAAAGCCTTTTCAGTAGGCTCAGATTAGGTGACTGGCAACTAAAATTTCCTGTCTGTTGCGAGAGTATCTCTTATTTATAGTGGTTATCCAGTTATTTATGTACAAAGAAACATTTTTATAAGATACTTTAAGAAAAGAGGTTATTTTTCTTTTTCTTTAAAAGGGAGTTCTGTTCTTTTTAAAACAGAATCTGACAGGATCTTTTGTTTTTAAGAGGTTTCATTCTTTTTTTTAAGCAAAAACTACAGCTTGGAGTTTTTTAAATACATAGTGAATGTTTTGACCAAATATATATAGTTTTACTTACAGTATTTTAACGATGAGTTTTCTAAGTGGAAGATCCTAATAGAAATTGGCATGTCCTAGTCAGTGGCGTGGACTAATAACTTACCTTGATAACAAATCCCACTGCTGGCTACTGAGAAGCTTTATCAGGTTTAATAGGGAAAAGCCTTGTACTGATACATATTGTTCATATGTTTACATGTAATGTGTACTTGTGTACATAGTGTGTACTTACATGTATTACATGTGTATTATATGTGTGGACTGAGTCTCGTGTGTCCTGACTTTAATGATTCAGTGCTCATGTCTGAGGTGTTCCTTTGAGCTCCGAGATGATGTGCATAAAACTTTTAGTCTGCTCTCAGGTGAACCAGGTTAAATATGAGGGCTCTGGTTTAAAGCAAGGACCAGACTGCATCCTGAGGGCTTCCCTCTGCCCCTGGGATTGGTTTCCACAGTCAAGTAGAGAGATGGAAGTTGGATCGAATGAGGGGAGGGCTCAGGGCTGACCCCTCTTCCAGTTACCACAGTTTCTATCTGTATACAAAGCCTCTGTACACATTACAAGATTCCACTTGGCCCTGTTGGAGGAATGGCTCCCATGGCTTTCTTAATGATCTTTGTGGATATAGCTCTGATATTACATTGTGGGTGTTGAACATGTCAGTCAGACTGGGTAGGGGTTCCTTACAGAGAAAGGCCTCGTCTAATTTAACAGCTGCTTCACTCCCTCATTGCTTCTCTCCACTGGATCTTAACAGATGTTTGTTGGGTTAAATTATAGATGATAGATGATGAAATGATACATAGTATACATAATCTTGTAGTATTATTAAAGCAGATTTTTGTCTTTTCAGCAAACCATTCCTCAAGCAACTGCAGCAAAATATCCCCGGACCATTCATCCTGAAAGTAGTACCTCAGCTTCCAGATCACTTGGAACCAGATCAGCTCACACCCCGTCTCTCACAAGCATTCATTCCATAAAAGTGGTTGACTAAAGTGAATATGTCCATAGTGGGGTCTTTTAATCCCTCTGGTCTTACCAAAGGTTAGAAGTCTTTTGTTTTTAACTTTTCCATATTGTTAGAACATCATGGATACATCACGTTCATCTGTTCAAAATTAACAAGAGACTTTTTCAAACTCTACCATGCTTTGTAACTATATGTAGAAATTATTTTAATGTTATTTTTTATTTAAGCAATTAAGTAAAACTTTTTTAAATTAAAAAAGAAACTGGACTTTATTTTTTTAATATGTTTAGCCTGTTGCTGATTACATCATCAAAGTATATAAATTTATTTTCACTATTTATAAAACACTAAATTATTTCCAATATTACACAGCTATAATTCACTCAAAGTGTTGAGAGGGAACCTTACTAAAAACAAAGTATTAGAACTAGTAGAAACTAGGATATTTTTATTTTTATTTTAAAAAGTTAAAGACCAAGTGTAATAATGAATTTTTTTTTTTTTTTTTTTTTGAGACAGCATCTCGCTGTGTTGCCCAGGTTGGAGTGCAGTGGTGTGACCTCGGCTCACTGCCTCCTCCTCCCTGTGTTCAAGCAATTCTCCTGCCCCAGCCTCCCGAGTATCTGGGATTCCAAGTGCCAGTCACCACGCCTGGCTAATTTTTGTGTCTTTTTTTAGTAGAGACGAGGTTTCGTCATGTTGGCCAGGCTGGTCCCGAATTCCTGACCTCAAGTGATCTTTCCACCTTAGCCTCCCAAAGTGCTGGGATTACAGGCATGAGCCACCACTCCCGGCGCCAAGTTTTTTGTGGCTTTAGCGTGTTAGTCTTCATTTTTCCAGGACTCTAACAGTTGAAAATAGACGGAAATGGCAACACCTATGCATCATTTTTTAATGCCAAAAGGGAAAACATTTGTAATACTAGCACTAGAGTTACAGAAGTGTTAGAAATTTCTTGTTAGAATGATCCTGTTTCTGGTTTTCTTTCTCACCTTATTTGAAACTCTGCAGCACTGAACCTACCTTGTTCTCCCTGAACATCTAAACACTGTTCTGTGGTGGTGTGGCCCTGTGCAACTCAGAAAACCTAGGCCTGGGCAGAAATTCTTCAATGGCTGGCCAGTACAAAGAAACCATCTGGGCAGAACTGATTTAGGTGAACAAGACTTGGCTTCTGATGGTTTTATTGCTGACTGATTGTGTGGACCAGACAATTTAAATGAATCTCTGGATCCTCATCTGTGAAATAAGCGTAAAATCTACCTACTATTTCACAAGTACTTATGGAATACATAAAAATAAACAGGTTCTAAAGAGTCTGTCTAGGACCTCAATTTCCATATCTTTGAGTGGATGGACTTAATCATCTGAAGCCTCTTCTAATTTGAATATAAGTTCTCTTGCACTAATTTTTATTACAGGAAATAGATTTTCTTGCTGCCTCACATTGTTCACAGGACATCAGAGAATAAATGTGACATAGGCAAATAGAATCCCATTTTCTAATGGGGCCCACTAAGGCCTTTCTGAATTATTATCAGGCTGTGTCTTAAAGGGTATTAGATATTTACACAACACTTGTTCTGGATTCTGGCCCAGCTACCATTGTGGTAAACAGCTCCACCCCTCATGGGCTTCAGCAAGCTTTTCATGAACATAAACCACCAGCACCTCATCTCACGCCCTTTCCATGTGCGTGCTCTTCCTGGGCTTCCCCGTTCACTCCCAGTTGAGTCAGGAGAGTGCAGGCTCCACTGGGGAGCCCACTCATGCAGCACAGAATTAATACTTGGCGTTGTGGTAAACAGACCAATTCTCCCTTCCTCCTCCCCTGTATGAATTGTCCTGAGATGCATTAGTATATGATGTCTCTCGGAATAGAGTAGCCCGAGATTAAATAATCAACTATGCTTGTACCGAGTGATGGCCACTTAGGTAATTCACTTTGTTCTCACTCTCCCTCCTTCCCTGGACAACTCACCTTTTTCCTCCACTCCTGCTTCCCCGGATGCACACTTCTGAAAAAGTTGTTGCACACAAACTTCAGTCTTAGAAAGCTCTACTTTTGGAGGATCTAGACTACAACTAGGAATGGTTTTCAGTATCCAAGCCAAAACAATATGGACAAACTAAAGTGACTATTATGAATGTTGTGAATAAGAATATTATAAACATCTTTTTAAGCTTTAAGCTCTAGAAATGTATGTTATCTAAAGCACCAAGCAATTAGTGTTGGCCTAAGTTAACGTAAATTCAACAATTAAACACTTTACACAGTTATAGTATGTATTCATATTTGTTTCTTTTTGCATAAAGAGGTTACTCCAATCTGGTGGGGAGCAGTGATCAAGAGAGGTCAGTGGAAACTGGCCATGCTGAAGAACAGATGGGACAAGACTTCTCAATACGGTTTTGAAAAATGTTTTGGAATCATATGAATCTATTACCTGTTTTAAACATTCGTAAGGTTAAGTGGGCCACTTACAATCAGTATGAGACAAAGACATAAAACTATAAATTCACGATAGAATAACTGGATTGAAATTGCTTATGGTTTTATTATGTGCCTTGTAAATTTAGAGTCAGAATCTGAGAATGGAGAGTCTTCAGTTCCAATGAATAGGTGCACATAAACCGACACAAATTGATACTCGATTTTACATTTATTTCATAACTCTCAGATTACAAAAATAATGCATGTTCATTGTGAAAAAAATTGAATGTACCCAAAAGTACAAAGAAAATTATCATCAGTAATTACATCACCACGAGATTAAAAAAAAAAAATGGTGTACATACTTCTGGTCTTTCCTAAGTAATATATTACACATTATGTGTGATTTAAAGTCAACAATGACTATAAATTTCCAAACCCAGTTTCTCTTACTGAAAGAGAAATAATAGTTGATTTCCATACTGTGGGCATGAGGCTAGGCATTTCACAGGCATTGTCCCTTCATCTCTACTCCAACTCTGTGGATTAAATAGACATTTGTCCCAGTTTATAGAGAAGGAAACTGAAGATCTAAGAACTTAAACAACATTAACATGCCCAAAGGTTCACATCTAATAAGTGGCAAAACCAAGTTCAAAACTATATTCGTCTATTGTAAAAACCGTTGGTTTTTTACTGTACCATGATGCTGCTCCCATGAGTTTTTAGAAAAAAACATGACATACAAAACCCTCCTTTTTCCTCCACTTGTCATACATGTGTTACATCAAATGACAGAAATGGAAAAATGATATATAACTTGCCCTCAGCAAAAAAAACTATATTTGGCTTTTTAGACGTTGAAAAGTATCATGGTAGGACTCTTCTTTCACCTGTTACGGTACCCTGTCACCACCGTCATCATAGTTGAAAACCAGTGCTACTGCCAGGAGAAATGGGTGGCATTAAAAGAACTGAATGCTGAGTGGAAAATCATGGAAATACAATTTCTTTGGGCATTTATGAAACTACACATTTCTTGGAGTTTGAGTCAGTTTTGCTTTTGAAATGACGAGTCTTTTCTGGAAAAAAATAAGATAACATTGATTAATACCTAACATTTTTAAAGCACTTATTGTCTACCAGGCACTATTGTTCATTAAATCCCACAACAGCCCTTTGAGTAAACATTTGTATTTTCTTTCCTAGTTAGTAAATGAGAAGGTTGTCACAGGGAGGTCATAGAACTTGCTCAGGATTTACAAGCAGTCAGCTGTGGAGGTCAAGAGTGAGCTCACACAGCCTGGCGTCAGAAGACATACCCTTAGCCAGTTCAGTGGACTGCATCTGTGTCTTCTCTGAGAGTTCTTATGGAACCTTTTTCATAGGAAGAATACATTTCACCCTTTTCCCTTTTAGAAAAAAAAGTGCACCTCACTGCCAGCACTTCTTTAATTTTACATAAACACACTCTTTGAGGCTGAAGCAAATCTGACTGATTTTCAATGTGAAAAACAAATATAAAAACGTTCTTCATATCCTTTGCCCACTTTTTGATGGGGTTGTTTGTTTCTTTCTTGTATATTTGTTTGAGTTCTTTGTAGATTCTGGATATTAGCCCTTTGTCAGACGAGTCATACAGCCAACAGACACATGAAAAAATGCTCATCATCACTGGCCATCAGAGAAATGCAAATCAAAACCACAATGAGATACCATCTCACACCAGTTAGAATGGCCATCATTAAAAAATCAGGAAACAACCGGTGTTGGAGAGGATGTGGAGAAATAGGAACACTTTTACACTGTTGGTGGGATTGTAAACTAGTTCAACCATTATGGAAAACAGTATGGCGATTCCTCAAGGATCTAGAACTAGATGTACCATATGACCCAGCCATCCCACTACTGGGTATATACCCAAAGGATTATAAATTATTCTACTACAAAGACACATGCACACGTATGTTTATTGCAGCACTATTCACAATAGCAAAGACTTGGAATCAACCCAAATGTCCATCTGTGACAGACTGGATTAAGAAAATGTGGCACATATACACCATGGAATACTATGCAGCCATAAAAAAGGATGAGTTTGCGTCCTTTGTAGGGACATGGATGCAGCTGGAAACCATCATTCTTAGCAAACTATCACAAGAAGAGAAAACCAAACACCGCATGTTCTCACTCATAGGTGGGAACTGAACAATGAGATCACTTGGACTCGGGAAGGGGAACATCACACACTGGGCTTATCATGGGGAGGGGGGAGGGATTGCATTGGGGAGTTATACCTGATATAAATGATGAATTGATGGGTGCTGACGAGTTGATGGGTGCAGCACACCAACATTGCACAAGTATACATATGTAACAAACCTGCACGTTATGCACATGTACCCTAGAACTTAAAGTATAATAAAAAAAATAAATAAATAAATAAATAAATAAATAAAAAAGTTAGATAAATGTACTGGACTGAGTTTCACCAGGACAGGAAAAAAAAAAAAAACGTTCTTGGAGTTATTTCTAAACAGAACTAACATCAGAATAGTCTGAATCATCCGAATCATCAATTTCCAAAAAGTCGGATTCACTGAATGAATCTTTGGGCAACAATTGTTTGAGAACGATGTCAACATCACATGTAGGAATGCTACATTTTCTAGGACTTGACATTTTCAACCATCAAGAATTTCCGCATTTTGTAAATGGAAATACCACTACTAAAAACAGAATGCTATAAGTAGAATGATGTATTTTGTTTCCAAAGTCGATATACTAGAGCAATGCAAAAATAATCATAAAAGCAAGATAATTCATGGCCAAGTTTTCTCGGGGTAAATGCTGCAAGCACCGCTGGCGAATATTCTCGGGGCCGATGGGAACAGGGTTAAAGTTGAGGGAACAACTCCAGTATTAGGAGATCGTGTGATGGAAGGTAGGTATCCACACACTGTTCCTTGTACCTACTGCTGCTGGAAACTATTGGATCAGTCGGTGTTCACTCATTTATCTTCTTGCTCCAGGTAAAACTGCTTCAGTGAAAATAATGGCAGATGTTCTTGTTTTTTGCTTGAATGCTTGCTATTATATGAGAGTTATAATACCTCCTAATTTATTGATAAGCTCTTAAAGGATCTTTCCTGACAATATGGTCAGTGATTTTTGCAGAGTGATTTTTAGCAATAACCACAGGTAAAGGATCTTTCCTGACAATATGGTCAGTGATTTTTGCAGAGTGATTTTTAGCAATAACCACAGGTGGCAAAGTAATAGCCTGTCTGCTCTTTTTGTTCCACCTAGAGATAACATTTTCATAAACACTAACCTGCAGTTTCTCAATGGGGGTAAAACGGCATTTTGAGCAAGACAACTCTTAGTTGTGGAGAACAATCTTATAACTGTATGGGATGGTTTAGCACTTCTGCCCCACCCCACCCGCCCCCACCACACATATGCATAAACAAAAACACTCTCACACTTTTTCAAATGCCGAGTAGGGGGATGACACAGAACTGCCCGGCTAACGAGTAACCAGTATTGACTGGGTCATTCCCCAGAGGAGAAGCTGCTGACGGCTTACAAGCCCCTTCCATAGTTCCATACTCCGTGTGGGCCACAGCTAACACCACCTGGGACTGCAGCTGGTCAGGATGGTGTTTCTGTAGACTGCTTTCTGACATTTTGAGGGAGAAAGAATTTCTGTTTGTTGAAATTGTCACCTACCAGCTAGTTTTGGGAAACCTGCGTGTACCAGCTCTTCATACAGGTGCTTGGCCGGATCAGCCTGAGTCATCAGGGTCCCATGTAGCCAGATAAGCAGAGCCCTGTGGCCATGTTCACGGAAGCTTTCATTTCCTGTGCCAAGCACAAGCGGTCCCAGGTAAAAATGACTGTGGTTGCACATGTCTTTTCCTCTTCAAAAAAAGCCCTTCCAGTTGCCCTCACTGTGCTGCTTTATGATGACCAGCGTTTGCATTCCCTCCAACTCTTGCCTCGCACCTACTGTGCTTGGCACACACCCAAAGGAATGTACAAGAGAGAGGACAGCTGTGGTGCCTGCCCAGTGGTAACAATTTTAATGAGATGTGCAACTTCTCATAGACCAATGCTCCTCAAACTCCCAGTGCTTATTTCACCTGGGTATCTTACTAAAATGCACGTTCGGATTCAGTAGGTCTAGGGTAAGAATCCATGCATCTAACAAACTCCCGGGTGCTGCTGCCACTGCTGCTCCATATTCCCCATTCTGAGCAGCAAGCATGCACCGTTCATTCTGCCACTCCAGTTTCAAGAAAGCTACTCTGAGGGAAGTTTGCATCCCTGGGCCAGGATTATGCATTTGACAAATACTCACTGGATATCTCAGCCTGGACAGGTGTTGGGGGAAGTACTGGGATAGGGAGCCACAAAGCCACTGTGGTTCCCAACAGGACTTCACTACAGGCTCCTTGCTCTGAGAAAGAGTGTGCAGGAGCAGACATGCTGTGCAAAGGAAGGGCCTGAGCTCTGCAGGGGTGAGGGAGAAGTTCACTGGACAGACTGTTACAGAGAGGCAGGCATTTCAGGGAGGGGGAACTGCACACTTACAGAATGTACTCCTGGACAAGTCCTCTGTTCCTTTCCTAATCTTGCTCTTGACAAACTAATTTGTCTTAAATACCATCATGAGTCTTGTCACTCCTTTGCTCAAAAGCCCACAAACTCCCCATTGCCGGTAACCTTACCCTGGATATAAGGGTACATTACAATATAATGTACCCTGGACATTTACAATATGATTGAATTGTAAATGTCATTGTTATTGTGCCAACTAGATTATAAACTCCATCAAACATGCATGGCTTAGAGAGCTGATGTATCTGTCCCTCATCCGGCAGAGAAACACTCCAGGCCCTCCATAAAGGTTCCATCAAAATACTTTAAAATCTCCCTTGTCCTGCTGGCAAGTACTCTGAAGATAACACTGTATTTTCCAGTCATCTCTTTAGGTCAAGATAGAGTTCCAGGAGGCAACTCAATTTTCCTAAAGACTTCACACAACACTATAAGCCTAACTAATGACAAAAAAGAAATCTCAACAATAAAAAAATTTTTCTAGTTAGAAACTAGTTAGCATTTAATGTTTTCAATATATTATCATCTATTTTTCACATGAAAATGAATCCTAAGAATGTGCAATACAAAGTCTCATATACTTGTATGTGGTATAAATGGTGTGTGCTCACAGGCTGTGCTTCTGCCATCCCCAGTTCCCAGCAATCCCTGGTACAAATCGACCCCTGAGCAAGGACACCTTCTCGTCTTAGGATGTCCATGAGAGGGTTGTGCTCTGAATAAAACACTTTGCCAAGAAAAGTGTTTGCTTCATTGTTTTCAAAGCTAATTAGTTGATTAATGCCAAGTAAACTTTCTATGTTTCCTAGGTTTTTGTCTAACTACAAAAAAGCGAAATTAAGGTATCTAGCTGACCTGACCTCACTAATTCTGACAGTTTGAGTCTGCCTGAAATGATTCCATTGCTTGGAATCATCTAGCCAAGAAAGCCCTCTGAGTCTATATTCCCCGTGTCTCTCATGGGACAGCCAAGTCTCCCCTAAGACAGTGTCCTACGAGAACCCTTTTTCCCCCAGCCACCTGGTTTAAGGAATTCCTCTGGAGCACGGACTTAAACAGTGAGCCTATTGATTACAGAATAAACCCATTCACCCCAGGACAGTCTCAAGGAACATAGAAATCAGACTGGCTTCCCACTGATACACCAACTGTTAAATCCTTGCTTCCTTAAGTGACCATCCAGTTGCGAACCTTAATTTCTCTCTAAGCTAAATGCCACATGTTTGATATGGCTCAATAAATATAATCACCCCTTGCAAACTTCAGTTTCCTGCAGATCATGAGCATTCACTTTCTGCAAATCTTAACACCCAAATCGCTGATGTGGATTTAAGCTAGCTGCCCCTATTCCTGGGCCCCTCAAAGACTGCGGCTTATTGTGAGTGCCACACATTTCCTTGGAAGACCCCACACCAGGAGACATTGCTGTTCCTAACAGTGACTTCCTCCTGCCCACCTCACCTAGTCCGTACTCACCTGACCACTGTGCCTCAATGGCTCTAATCTGGTCATCTGTAAAGTTCCACGCACGGGCCAGCCTCTGCCACTCATTGGCCTTCAGCTGATGGTAAGCCAGGCCCCAGAGGAGCGTGCGAATGTGTCTGGTCTCCAGACTGTGGTCTTGCTTGAATGTCAGAGGAAAGCCTGTTGATGGGTCCCTGATGCTTTCATGATGCTCCTAAAGTGAAAATAATTTATCAGAAGATTTCAGACATGTTCTACTTATTACCTTATTTCAGAGTATATATGTTTTTTATACATAACTAGTAAGGTAGTCACTGAGACTATGTTCTCAATGCCACCTGTCACTGGATCTTTTTTTTTTTTTTTTTTTTTTGAGACAGCATCT
>NW_012118376.1:4239377-4334663 GCF_000951035.1 Colobus angolensis palliatus
TTTTTTTTTTTTTTTTGGGGGGCCATCCAAAATGGAAACAAATGCTTGAAATTAAAAGCTTGGGTACTGTCTGTCTGACACAGGAAATGTGAGGGATTTTGCCTATTGTGTCCCATGCTGCTTAGAACAGAGAATGAGAACAGAGAGGCTGCCTTGGGAAAGGATGTGTCACAACAACAAAACCATCTTTAATGGCCTTTGTTTGAACCCACATCCGCTTTTCTTCTTTTGTGTATTTGATGTTCTCATATCGAAGCTTCGGTGAGCCCAGATTGGCTGTATCCTTAATAAGACCCCACAGATGGTCCCTCATTCATCCTGCTCTCTGGTGAGCATGAGGAGAGCAAACTAGGAGCCTAGCTCAGGGTGGGGCTTGGGGAAGAGGTGACCCAGGGGGTGGAGAGGACAGGAGTGGATGTCATTTAAAGTCACCGCAGCCAGACTCAGCCCAACAGCGCTATGCCTAGATTGGCAAGGTTCCTTTTGTCCCTTCAGCAGAATCCACCAGAGTCCTGCAGAATCAAACCACAAACACTGGAGAAAATCACTGAGTGAAAGCAGACATCACCGCTTCCTAGAACTGCATATTGTGCTTATGCCAGTAGGGCTCCAGGTTATCCTCCTGCAGAAGGTTGCAGATCAGTTAAGGACACGCAGGACAAGTGGCCCACCAAGAAGTCTGGGACTTCCTACTTACCTCTCCTTTTTCATGTATAGTGACTTCTATTTTTGTCTTTCACTTACATAGAGGTGTACCTTAATGAATATGTTCTTAACAGCAAGACAGGAATCAAGGCTGGGGCAGGAAATGAACCAAAAGTGTCTAGGACCCTGAGTTTCAACACTGATGAGAAGAACTTGATGGGCCCCCACCATGGATCCTTCACAGCATCAGCAACCTCCTCCAGGAAGCTCGACAAGGGAAGCGCAATAAGCTCCTCCTGGGAAGCTTGGCCAAGAAGGGCAAAACCTTCCTCTAGTATCTGAACTTTGTGTACAGAAGTTGGAATAGGAATAGGAGGTGTGAATTACCCATAATTGTTTTAGAGACTGTAAAAAGCAGGGTCTTCTCCAACCCAACCTCAGCTTTACTTCCACAGTGCCTAGCTCCCAGGAATTCCAAAAGAAGTAAGGTTGAGGATGGGGAGATCCAACCAACTTGGGAGCTGCAGGCCACTTCACTTTGTCCTTCTCTCCTCATTCCATCTCCTGAAACAATGATGAATCCAACAAGAACAAAAGCCTAAACATCACAAGGGAAAGGGAAGAACACAAAATGCTTCTGCATTTATCTTTATGCGATAACATTTTTAGTTCTTCAAGAAACTTACATGGTTTGTGCATTTCAGGATTGGATTGTATGGTCCCTTAGGCTTCCATTGAAAAGGGCAGGAGATTTGAAAAGTCTAGGTCTTTTTCAGCAGCCAGTGAAAGCATTAAATAGCTTGCCTGCCAAAGCACTGAACTATTTGCAGGAATAACATGAGCCAGAACTGGTGGAAATTAAAATAACATAAGTCAGGTTTTAGGAAGCTCCCATTTGCCTCTGAACCACTGAATTCAATGATGGATGATTGGGTGGTTAGGTTAAAGGATAAATGAATATAAGAGAGGAATTTAAATCATATCTTTAATCCTTTTACTAGGAACCATTTTATATTAGGCGAGGATATAAACTTGTTCAATGAACAAAGATAATTTAAAATAATAAATGCATTTGGTTAAAAAAATGTTTAAAGATGTATCTTAAAAAACAAGTATTTCTCCCACTCCAGACCCCAGGATCCCAATTGTCACCAGAGTTAACAACTCTTACCATTTCTGGGGGTCTCCTTTACCTATACTCATGTATTATATATGGTTTTCAAAGTATACCTAACTCTTATGTCTTAAAGATTCATTAGGAAAGAGGGTGTATTCATTTGGTGGGAAAGTAATTTATTCTCATCTACCCAAAATAATTTTTAAAAAGCTATCAGGAATTAAAAATAGGACCAACGAATATTTCTATTTCCAAAGAAAATGTGAAAGCAAGTTAAAGAGAAAGAGAAAAGATGGAACTTGGTAAAGTTGTCTTCAATAAAATACAATGGTAATTTAAGAAATTGAGCCTGAGGATAGGAAAAGAGGAAGAGGTAAAGGGAGGAGACGGAAGAACGTAGAATATGATGAATGGGAGAGAAGAAACAGAGAGTTCCAATTGTTAAAATTAAAAAAAAAAGTTTTACAAGCAAAGCACCTTTTTTTGTTTTGTTTTACAGGCAAGAAAAGTTGCAAGGAGGATGGTGTGACCTTTAAAAGAATCCATATATATCAAGACTACCAAGCTAATTAAACAGGATTGTGAGAGAGAAGGAGATGAGTAAATGCTTTTTGCTTTAAGGATTTAAGGGCAATTTCCCAGGACTGGCCAGGTGGACAGCAATCCAGGTTCGTAGACACTCAGGGTGGGCCTCAAGTGATTAGGGCCAGAATTCTGGAGCTAACACATTGGGCCAGGGGTAGCCATGCAGCCTAGAATGGAAACAACACATCACTGTAAGTCAAGAATGGTGCCTGGCAGTGCCATTCTTGCCTGAGGGCATAGAGTTGAATCTTGCAGGGGAGGGCAGTCTATTGAGAAGCTGCATGGGTAGCAGATATCAGAGGAAATAAAAATAAAAGGACAGCAAAAAGAATGACTTACAGACAAGTTTTTTTTTGCGTTCTTAGATGAATAAGGTTTTCGTGACTCTCACAAAATACTTGAGTGCCCGAAAGCATGTACAGGGATGTGTTGAAAACTGTCGAGCCACAGAAAGGAGCTTTTTAAACCACTCATTCATGCTTCTGGGAATAGCTCATGGCCAGACTGTGGACAGAGGGCACAACCAGGGCGTCACCCATCAGGGGCTCACACGCTAGGTCCATTAGAGCCGGCCTGGACAATGCCCCTTGGCCCTAGTGAACTCTACGCACTCAGTTCTGACGTCTGACATCAGCAGAGGAAGAGGCAGCTGTTCATTCCATGAATGAGGCAGCACAAGACAGAAGGGAGAGTTATAATTGTACTGACAAGGACTCTGCTCATTAGAGCAAAGAATGGCACAGACCCCACACTGCCCCCTCAAGAAGATGGGTGTTGCCAGGAGAGCCCCTGCTGTGCTGGAATCGGCCTTCCTTACCTCTCTCCAGGCGTAGTATCTCTCTGCTTTAATGAGCATGTCCACTACAAGGCTATGGTTGCTCCTGGAGGCCACAGCCAGGGCAGTCTTTCCTTGCTAAAATTAAAAAAGAAAAAAAATTCAGGTGGTATGTCCTAGTGATTAGGAGCTCTAGTTTTGGAACAAGGGGGCCTGGGTTCAAATCTTGATTCTACCAGCCCATGCTGGGTAAATTTAGGCCAGTCCTTTGCTTCTTTGGGTCTTTATAACTACCCCATAGTGGAGTGGTCAGGGGTAAATGTGATAATGCATATAAAGCCTTTAGAACATGTGCTACCCTGAACATTTCCTAGCCTCGTTTGCAGTTAGGTATGTGACCTAAGTTCTGGCCAATGGTCTTTAAATAGAAGTGGGACATGTAACTTCTGGGAAGTATCTTTAAACAGAAGAGGGATGAACGACATTTTCCTTCTTTTCTTCTCCCTCCTGAGTGGAATGCTGACATGATGGCAGGAGCCTGAACAGCCACTTTAGACCAGGAAGTAGCAGTCGCATTTTGAGGAGCATTCAGTAATAAGACAGAAAAGGGCTGGATCTTATTAAAAATAATATCAATAAAGGCAACAGTGGTAATTCATAGGTCACTGGACCCCTATCTAGAATTTTTTCTGTTACACCATACTGCCTCCAACCAAGCGCGAGAGGTTTGAATCTTAAAAATGGAATGATCAACAAGGGCTGCTCTGGACATAAGTTTGGAATGAAATGCCTGGAGTTCATTGTAATCTTAGACAAATTACAAAAAGGTATACTTTTCTCAAGATGGACAGAGCTCAAAGCCAGGGCATAGAGATTTGCAAGCAGAATCCTCTGGATTTCATAGAGTGCACCACTTCTACATCTAAACATTTTACCCTGAGCAAAGGATGCTCGTTCTCATTTGCTTTTCAAATGCCCCATGAAGAATTTGCTCAGAAAACAATGAAAATTAATAGTCAGAAAAGACCCAAGAAGAAGTTCCAATCTCAGGAACCCTTATGGATCCAGAAATATATCCCAAGTGTTATCTTACATGGTTCGATATTTGCAACAAGTGCAATTCCCACCAATATAAATGATTTGGTTCTTAGTCTAGGCGCTAAGACCCAGGCGAGCAGGAAAAATAGGGCTGAAAGTAATCAGCCTCTAATCAAAAGAGACAGTAATGAAATTAGGAAGAACTGCATTTTGCAGGCATTTAGCAAGCCTCTAATTGTATGCTGTCTACATTCTGGCTTGTAAAGCCATTTGAATCACCATAATTAGCCTGCTTTGAGAAGGCAGCATTCTGAGAGCCAGAGTTTCCAAGTTCATAGGAAAATTTTCCTAGGGAATATATGCTGGAGTGAAAATCCAAACACTTCTGCCTTTAGGGGTTGGGAGGTAGCATGGATAGAAGGTTCTCTGAGAGCTTTTTGACACCTCAGGCCAAGAGGACAAGCAGAGAACAAGCTGCTGGGAAAGTCAAATGTATACCAAACTTTGGTTCCTTATTTCCTAACCAGGACCCTAACATGGTCCTAGAAACACTTTTCTTTGGCAAAAATAAAAATAAATTGTGGGAGCCAATAGAAAAGATATTTTTTATTCATTAATTAGCTATGTATTGGGTGCCAACTATGTGCCAGACCTTGAAAAGAAAGGAGAAGAAGGGAAATCTGGGAAAATCAAATTATGAGGCCCAGAAAACTGTGAGTTCTTGTTTTGAAAACAAAGTCAAATGGCAGCATTGACTGTTTACTGGAATATCTAGTCCACTAAGCACCAGGGACCCCAATGTAAATCCCTGCCCAATGGTATAGATTTCGTACCCACAGAATGGCTTTGGGTGTATTAAGTATTCATGAAAAACTAAAATAAATTACAAAACAACAGCATTAGAAAATATTACTGCTAAATGTTAAACCAAGTTAACCAGGTACAACTGGTGAAAGTGGTAGAATTCCACACAAGTGATAACATTATGGGTTTGTGTTTTCCTTCCTTAAGCTTTTCTATGTGTTCTAAATTGTCCACAGTGGGCCTGTGTTACTTTTTTTTTTTTTGAGGCGGAGTTTTGCTCTTTTGCCCGGACTGGAGGACATTGGCATTATCTCGGCTCACTGCAACCTCTGCCTTCCGGTTTCAAGTGATTCTTCTGTCTCAGCCCCCCGTGTAGCTGTGATTACAGGCGCTCACCACCACGCCTGGCTGATTTTTGTATTTTTAGTAGAGATGTGGTTTCACCATGTTGGTCAGACCAGTCTCAAACTCCTGACCTTGTGATGTGCCCACCTTGGCCTCCCAAACTGCTGGGATTACAGGAGTGAGCCACTGCACCAGCCGGCCTGTGTTACTTTTATGATCAGGAAAAAAAAAAATCTAACTTTAGAAACTGACACACAGAGAAAAGTAATATAACATATAACTACTTTAGATCCTACACATGTAAAATGGATGATTCTGAACTGGAGTAGGGTGGATTCAGGCTTGCACTGTGAATTAGGGAGGTGCTAGCTATTGAACTGTGTGGGTAAAAATGAGGAAGGGAAAACTGCAAGTTTCTGAAGCAGTCATCTTTGCTGACAGTTGTAGCAAAGCACCAGATGACAGAGCAGCCACTACTTGGGTTTGAAGCCAGCTCTGCCTCTTACTATGTGTGTGACCCAATGTCATTAGAATCTCTCCAATCTACTCTTGAAAACTGGAGTAATTTTGTCCACCTCACTGAGCTGTGAGGACTGAAGTAATATGGCATGCATGAGTACCTGACGGGGCTGTATCCAGGGGCCTCCTGTATAACTTTCAGTAAAGCTGAGACCTAACACAGCTCTCTGACAACCCTCTGGAGGCTTAGCCTGAACTATTCCATCACTTGAAAGAAACAAAATTGTCCTTCTTTAAAAACAAGTTTACACAATAGCCAAAAGGTAGACGCAACCCAAATGTCCGTCAATGGATGAATGAATAAACAAAATGTGGTAGAGACATACAATGAAATGTTATTTAGCCCTAAAAAGAAATGAAATTCTGACACATGCTACAACATAGAGAAACCTTGAAGACGTTACACTAAGTCAACTAAGCCAGTCACAAAAAGGCAAATACTATGTGATTCCACTTATATGAGATGCTTAGAGTGGTCAAATTCATAGAAACAGAAAGCAGAATGGTGGTTCCCAGGGGCTGGGAGAAGGAAGAAATGGCGAGTTATTGAACAAGTAAAAAGTTTCACTTTTGCAAGATGAAAAGTTTTGGAGATCAATTGCATAACAATGTGAACATACTTAACCATACTGAACTATATACTTAAAAATGGTTAAGACAGTGTTTATGTATGTGTATTTTACCACACATTTTTTAATTTAAAAAAAATTTAGACATATGTAAAGTCATTCATTGCAACTCTGTTTATAAGAGCAAAACCTTAGGAACAGCTTAAATATCAATCAATTGAGGACTAGTTGAACAAGTTGTGATATGTCTGTGCCATGCTATACAATGCAGCTCAAAAAAAAAAAAAAAAAATGAAGGAACTCTCCATGTACTAATATGCAAATATCTCCACTTAATAATGCTAAAAAAGCTAAATGCAGAACAGTATACTAGTTATAGGTAAGCCACCAGTGTCTAAAAAGGATGGAGGAAGGGAATAAGAGTACAATGTGTCTATGTTTGCTTGCATGTGCATAAAAACTCTGGAAGGAACAGAAATAATTTATAATAATGGATACATATAGGCAGGGTGGTATGGTAACCAGACAAGTAGGAACAGGGATGGGTGGGAAATTTTTACTGTTAAACCCTTACTAGTTATATTCTTTTATTTTTGGACCATATGAATCTATAATCTTTTCAAAAATTTAATAAAGAATTTGAATTTAAAAACACATATTTGTCATTCAAAGTAAAAATTCTTACTGACATAGCTCAACCAAAATTGGGATATTTTACTGACTATGAAGATACACGGTTTCTCCAGTTTGTGCCCATTTCACAAAAGATATTCCAATGCTTCTGCTCAAGGCTGACAGCCAACGGGAAGGTCTTAGCAACCATCTCAGCTGAATGGATTAAGTCCATGCACTTACCTTGTCGACAGCCTTCAAGTCACAGCCTGCCTTCAGCAGGGTTTCCACCAGTTCCACATTTCCACAATCAGCAGCTACATGCAGAGGGGTTTGTTGTTTCTGCCATGAAATTAAGGAGGGGAACAAACTTGGACAGTGAAAAGACAAACAGAAAGTATAGCCATCCTGTTTAGGCTCAAGGGAAAACACAGGTCGTACATTTTTTAACGGATACTGGGGCATTCATTGCAGTATTATTTGCAATAGTGAAAAACTGAAAGGAAATTACATGTTTAACAAGGAGACTCACTAGATAAATCATGATACATCTATATATTGGAATAATAGGCAACCATTAAAAATTATTTTTTAAAAAATGATTTTAATAATAGGTACCTAAAGTAGTCAAATGTATAGAGACAGAAAGTAGAATGGTGGTTCCCAGGAGCTGGATGAGGAGGGAATGGGAAGTCACTGCTTAATAGATATAAAATTTCAGTTTGAGAAGATGAAAAATGTTCTGGAGATGGATGGTGGTGATATTATACCAAAATATGAACGTAATTAATGCTGCTGAACTGTACACTTAAGATGGTTAAAATGGTGGATTTTGTTATGTGTATTTTACTACAATAAAAATGATTTCAGAGGCCGAGACGGGCGGATCACGAGGTCAGGCGATCGAGACCATCCTGGCTAACAGGGTGAAACCCCATCTCTACAAAAAAAATACAAAAATTAGCCGGGCGCGGTGGCGGGCGCCTGTAGTCCCAGCTACTCAGGAGGCTGAGGCAGGAGAATGACGTGAACCCAGGAGGCCGAGCTTGCAGTGAGTGGAGATCGCGCCACTGCACTCCAGCCTGGGCAACAGAGTGAGACTCTGTCTCAAAAAAAAAAAAAAAAAAAAGATTTCAAAGATTTTTTGAAAATAAAAAATGCTTTTGATATAATGTTTGAAACTTCATGAAATGATACTATCTAGTTGAGCTTGATTTAATTAAAACTACATATAGAGAAAGCGAAGAAAACACAGTACAGAAAAATGCTAATGCTAAGGTCTAGATGAAGGGATTAAAGTTTATTTTTATTGCCTTCTTAATGCATTTCTCTGTTCTCTAAATTTTCTACATTATAATGTATAAAGGGGTTCAAGACTTCTAATTTCCTTCTGGAGTAATCATTTTCCTATCAAGATGATAAGAGTTTCAAAAGAAATATCCGAAATCACAAGAAAATCGCCCATCTTCACCTCTCACCAAAAGAAATGCAGCTGTGAAGAGATTTCTAAAATATTAGGGCAGAGAGGAGCCTTAGACGTGCTCTAGCCCAACTCCTTAACCAGAAAAGGGAAGCAACTCCCCCAGGGTCACAGAGCTGGGCAATAGCATGTGTCCTCCTCCTCCCACCACAGCACAGGGCCAGTATGCTGGGGAGATTACCAAAAAACGTTTGTTTATTTATATTTTTATTTTTTTCTGAGAGACAGTTGCTTACTCTGTCATTTAGACTGGAGTACAATGAAACTAGTAGGCCTTACAAAACCTAAAAAGTTAGCACCAGGTGGCCCTAGATAGGGTCCCACCCTGCCTAGATAGGGTCCCACCCTGCCTCGATAGTGTTCCACCCTGATAGGGTCCCACCCTGCCAATTCCGGGAAACAACCTCATGAGGTCCCACCCTGCCAATTCCAGGGGTCTCACCCTGCCTCAAAGTTCCCGGAATTATCAACTCCAGGAAAGAACCTCATAAGGTCCTGCTCTAACCAATTAAACCAAGACCCCTTGCTCAGGCTATAGCTAGACCCAATCATTTTACGCCTTAAGCTTTGTTTGAATTTCGCGCCATAAGCTGTGTTTGAACTTGTGTTAGCATATATAAACAGCCTGTAACAAGCAGTCGGGGTCCCAGGACCAACTTAGAGCTTGGGACCCTAGCGCGCTAGTAATAAATAACTCTCTGCTGTGAACTTCGTGTCGGTGATCCTTCGCGACGACCCCTGACCAGGAGGGAATCGAGAGTTCGGTTCCAACACAGTAGCATGATAGTAGCTCACTGTAACCTGGAACTCCTGGGCTCAAGCAATCCTCCCTTCTCAGTTTCCTGAGCAGCTGAGACTACAGGCTCTACTCATTTTTTTTTTTTTTTTTTTTTGTAGAGATGAGGTCTCACTATGTTGCCCAGGTTGGTTTCAAACCTGGCCTCAGGTGATCCTCCTATCTTGGCCATCCAGAGTGTTGGGATTACAGGTGTGACCCAAAACACCTGGCCTCCAAAAAGCCTTTTTTTTTTTTTCCTTTTTTTTTCTTGAGATGGCGTCTCACTCTGTCGCCCAGGCTGGAGTGCAGTGGTGTGACCTCAGCTCACTGCAACCTCCAACTCCTGGGTTCAAGCGATTCTTCTGCCTCAGTCTCCCAAGTAGCTGGGATTACAGGCACCCAGCTAATTTTTTGTATTTTTAGTAGAGACAGGGTTTCACTATGTTGGCCGGGCTTGTCTCAAACTCCTGACCTCGTGATCCACCCGCCTCAGCCTCCCAAAGTGCTGGGATTACAGGCGTGAGCCACCGCACCCAGCCCCAAAAAGCATTTCTTAAAGCCTCACCTTCAAATGTCAGTGTGTCTAGGTGTTCGTCATTGAAGACTTTACACTTATACTGACACGCCTACCAAAGATCTCTACCGACATGGAACAAAGGTGAAAATGGAATGTATCAAATCCAGCCACACCCATTTTAACAACAATGCTACAAGTCTGGAAGGCAGGAAATGCACTAAAACATTAACAAGAGTTATCTTTCTTTGCTGGGTACTTCAAACACATTAAGTATTTTTAGTTTTAAAAATTTTACATACATATTTTATATTTAAAATATAAAATTTCCTATTTTTTATGCATATTCTTGGTCTAATAAAAAATTAAAGTGATGAAGTCTGGTTCTGTAAAAGGATAGCAAGCCTAACACGCACTCCTTCCCTAGAGTACATGTAGCCAGTTCTGTCAAAACCAGTATCACATGTGAGCACAAGGCTCTGTCTGTGTATTTAGCAAAGATTTTGCCCATTGGGAAAGATTTCAGATATTAACATAGTTGAACACATAAGCATATTTAATAACAAGAGGAGATTGTTTTTTCCCCCAAAAAACCTTTTGGGATAGGTAAAGGCAGGGGAGGAAGCTAGGTTCCCTGGAGGAGAGAAGGGACAGAAGGACAAGTAAATCTTCATTCAGCTCAGAGCAAAATTTAGCTCATAGGTGGGAACTGGAGGAGACTGCAGAGATCTGAGTCAATGCTCTGGTTTCACAGTGCATTAGGACAGGTAGGCATGCCCACTGCACCGTGGCTCCTCCCTAAGCCGGAGGGGCACCTCAGAGGCTTCTCTGGGAAGAGGCAGCCGGAAGGTCTCATCTGGCCTCAGGACCCTGGAAAGGCTCCTCTTGCCACTCCCCTACATATCCTGGAAGAGGGCAGGCCAGCCCCAGAAGAGCCCCAGAAAGCAGGCTCATCAGTGCCCACCCCCTTCTCTTCATCATTTCGCTGCGGCATTCCCATTTCCAGCCAGTGATGGATTGCCTTATTGAGTCATTTGATTCTGCTTCAGTTGACTGAACTTGGGGTGATTTTTCTTTTATTCCAAGAGGTCTCTTTTGCCTTTAGGCAAAGAGAAGACACATTTACTGTCTTTAATATAGAAACAAAGCTTCCTTCTTGTGGGGGAAAGGCTCCCTGCCAATTACAATATTTCACTCTGGGAGAGTGGCTTTTGATTTAAAGAGCCTCTGGCCATTTAGCTCTGAGCTACTGTTTTTCTATCAAAAGTGCTGGGCCTGTTAAACATGAAAGATTTAATCATGCACTGGCTGAACTCCAGTTGTGTGGCTGAGAAAGACAAAAGTATGTGTGTGGTCATGGGGATGGAGTGAGAGTTACAGAAGGAAAAGGATAAAAAGGATGCACATGTTCCTCCCAGGAATTTTTCGGTACCTCGAACTTGATCAAAACTCCCCATAAACACCCACTGTGTTGAAATATAAGAAAAGAGACCCTCCAGGCTCTGATTTGCTTGGCTTACCTGATTTAATATGTCAATATCATGCTGTGCACTTAATAAGCTGTTTACAACCGTGATGTGGTTGTTGATAACAGCTAAATGGAGAGGAGACTCCTTAGGCTGCAGAGAGAAATAAAAATTTCAAATCCAAAAGGTTCTGGTTTCATCATGCAAATCAAAAAGCAACTCATTTCAGCAGCTATTTCCTGATGATCTCCCAAGTACTGAAACTACCCATCCCAGTGGTGACCCTTAGTAAGTATTCAGCATTTGTGGTCATCCCAAGGCTTTAAAGCAAACTCGCTCCCCAGCAATCAGCTCACCCCCTTTGTTCTTTCTGGAGCAACATACTAAGCACCTACTATGGGCCAAGCTCTTTTCAGGTTGCCAGGGATTTAGCATGAACAAAGCTCATTCTCAGGAATCTTTCAATCTAGTGGGGTAAGCAAATATTAATTTTTTTTTAAGTCACATAAATACCATATACAATTAAGTGCTTTAGAAGTAGAAGAGCCAGTGTGGGGATAGGGGGAAGGCTGACCTTTCGGGAGACCAGAAAAGACTTTTCTGAAGAACTGACATTTAAGCTCAAATATGAAGGAGAAGTAAGTGTTAAATAGGCCAAAGCGCAGGACTTCTCAGAGCCTTCAAAGAGCTAAAGGGCAATGAGAGCAGCCACAAGGGCAAAATCGTTGCACACTTGGCATTTCCTGAATTGATTTGTTCTGGAGCCCTGACTCCTTAGTGTGTCCCATAGGACTGGAGTCCCCCTTACTCAGGGGCACCATCCTCGTGCTCAGCTCTCCCCGCATAGAGTCCAGCCACAGGATGTTCACCAAGCCCTCTGCAGCCTGCTCTCCTGTTCTCCTTTGTGGCTAAACCACCTGTCTTCCCAGCCACAGCCCTTCATGGAGCCCCCACCCCCTCTCACCCATCCCCATCACTGGCTTCTTACCCAGCCCTGCTAGGTCGCAGTGCCTATGTCTACCCCCAACACTTTGCCTCCAGGCTCCCGTGCTGCTGCAGTCCCACCCAGCTGCCACTGGCCTGTGGAGACACGAGAGGAGAAATGCCTCCAGGAGTAGAGTCAGCTGCGAGTGGGGAAAAAGGAGGGAAGAAGCGATTAAGGCATGAGAGAGAGGGAAGTGAGGGGCATCCAGCATGATGAGGGAGGGAGGACACCAGGGGAAGGTGGACAGGGGTGTGACAGCAAGGGCTGAAGATCCAGTGACACTGTGCCGATCAGGAGCTGAGCTGAGCTGAGTGTGGAGCGAGTGGCGAGAGAGAATAAGCACCTACAAGGGTGAATGATTAGGGCGAGTGCAGCGTCGCTCAAGTGGAACAGCTGATATTAATGATATGCATCAGACACACTCAGCACATTCTCATCATGGTGCTTATTACACGCTCAATTCCCCAACTGTTTCTTTTCTTTTTTATTTTTTTTCAGAGATGGCGTCTCACTCTGTTGCCCAGGCTAGAGGGCAATGGAGCCATTGTCATTTGCTGTAACCTGAAACTCCTGGGTTCAAGCAAACCTCCCACCTCAGCCTCCCGAGTAGCTGGGGCTACAGGCATGCACCACTATGCCTGGCTAATTTTTAAATTTTTGTAGAGATGGGGTCTTGCCATGTTGCCCAGGCTGCCCTAACAGTTTATACTCTGTTTTAAACACCAGGCTGACAGTTTTTCAGAGACCACATCAATAACCCTAGACATTTGATCTCATATTCCCCACTTCATACATGAGACACAAAGAGGATGAGTAACTTCCACAAGGCCATGCAGCAAGGAAGTGGTAGAGACAGGACTTGAACCCAGACCTTTCTGACTCTACCATCTGCACCAGGCTGTGTCTCAGGAGATGGGGGTAGATGGATGGAAGAGAGACCATAGTGAGTTGGCAAGAGTGTCACCAGCAGATAGAGGGAGGGGAGATGAGGGGACAGGTAGAAGACCACAGCTGAGTAAGTCAGAGACTGTCAGAGGCCAGCAAGGGTCAAAGCAGACAGACGGTGTGAGCAGGGCTGTGGGGGCAGCGTGAAGGGAAGAATTTCTGTGTAGGTTTCTTCTGCCCAGGAATAACCTCCTTGAGACACTAAGCATGAAAAACAAGAAAGCATCCCACATTGCAAAGAAGTGGGCATTGTCCTTCTTGCTGGGGCCACCCGCCTTGCTGGGCCCAGCTCCTCCTGAGAAACAGGAAGTGTCCTTGGACTGAACCAGGTAAGTTCAGAGCCAATTCCCCCAAACCCATGCTCCAAAAGCTATCTGACATGGTTTAAATCACATCCCTCCTCTTGAGTTAATACAATAAATAGTAATGGCTCAGCAAGATCAGAGGAAATCATATTCTCAACAGAGAAATGAAAATAGAGTGGAAAAATAGAGGCATGTTTCTTGTTTAATTCCAGCACAGAGGGCCTTTGTTAATTCTGCCAAAGCTAATTCAAACGTCAGAAAACCTAAATCAGTATAAAGAATTGACTTTCAAAAGAAAAACAAGAACATTCAGTGAAGGGAGAAAAATTATCACTCTTCTTGATATGTACAGCTGCTTCATTATTTTCCCAGACTGATAAAATTAATACAAGAGTAATGGCATCTCTAGACATATGAGAAAGCTTTTTTGCAGCAAATACAAATATTTAAAACACAAAGATTTAAAAAACAAAGATTTCATTTTGTTCAGGAACTTCAATGACTTTCTAAAATTCATCCCTTGGATTTTATTTCTCAAGATTAAGACTCAGCCTCCAAAAGAAGTCAGCCAGCCTTCCCAGGAATAATTCCTCCCTTGTGAAACATCTCATCTCCTACACGTATCTGCAAGGGGCATCTCCTTAGCACAGCCAACCTCATGGTGCCAGGACCAAAGCCTGTGTCATTGGAATAAACTCACTTCCACTTTCTGGTGCAGATCAACGTTCTCACTGAGAAGAAAGTTGACAAGGGATGCATGGCCATTCCTGGTTGCTATCTGCAAACTACTGATATTGAGCTGCAAGAGACAATGGAGAGGGCAGGGAGGAACTCCCATTATAATTCAGCATGCTTTCTGGTGCTTATCACATGGTAATCAGTTAATATAATGAAATAGTACAACTACAGTCGTGCATCATATAACAGTGATTTGGTCAATGACAGACCAGCAGTGGTCCCATAAGATTACAATGGAGCTGAAAAATTCCTATGGCACAAGTACTTAACTACATTACTGTGTTACTATACTGTACAGGTTTGTAGCCTACGAGCAATAGATATACCATATAGTGTGTTGTAGGCTGTACCATCTAGGTTTATGTAGGTACACTCTATTTATGTTTACACAATGAAATCAGGCATTCCTCATAACATATCCCTGTCATTCAGAGATGCATAGCTGTATTTAAAAAAGAAAATCTGGTTGGGCACAGTGGCTCATGCCTGTAATTCTAGCACTTTGAAAGGCCAAGGCAGGTAGATCACTTGAGCCCAGGAGTTTGAGATCAGCCCTGGCAACATGGTGAAACCTTGTCTCTACAAAAATTAGCTGGGCTTGGTGGTGTGTCCCTGTGGTTCCAGGTACTCGGGAGGCTGAGACTGAGGTGGGAGGATGGTTTGAGCCTGGGAGGCAAAGATTGCAGTGAGCCGAGATCATGCCACTGCACTCCAGCCTGGGCAACAGAGTGAGACCCAGTCTCTAAATAAATAAAAAGAAAATCCATTGTGTTTTTAATTACTGGGTTGAGGGGGAGCTAGTATTAGGTTAGTACAAAAGCAATTGTGGTTTTTACCTAATTGTCTGTTTTATTCTAAGTGTCTCCCACAAAAGTGTCAGAGCCCTAGGGAACATGTGTGCAATAGACTGAATGTTTGTGTCCCTCCCAAAAGTCATATGTTGAAACTCTAATGTCAATGTGATGATGATAGGAGGTGGGGCCTTTCGGAGGTTATTAGGTAATTCGTTGTTGACTGATTAATTGTAAGATTGCTACCAAGTATTTGCAGGTCTTTCAAATAAGGATGCTGTTGGAAATTGCTTTCCCAAAATTGCTGCATCAGTATCTCCTGTCTCACAGGCTCCTCTGCAATATGACCTTGCCACTCCCCTCATCAAGAGGCAGGGTTTATTTCTCCACCTACTTGAATCTGGGTCGACCCTGTAACTGCTTTGACTAATAGAATATGGCAGAAGTTCTAGCATGCCAGTTCCAGGCATGGCCCCTAACTAGCCTGGCAGCTGCTGCTCTCTGCCTTTTGTAATGCCTGCTCTTGTAATCCTTCCTCTTAGAGGCCAGTTCCCAGGCTGTAGGTTGAGGCCCATGGTGAGGCCCAGGTGAGCTCCCAGCTGACAGCCAGCATTAACTGCCAGGCATGTGAGTGCACTCTCTTGGATATCGAGCTCAGGTAAGCCTTCAAAATCCTGGCCGACTTCCAACTGGAATCACATGATAAACTCAAAGTAAGAATCCTCTCAGCTGAGCCCAGTCAACTCACGGAGCCGTGAAAATAATAATAGATTGTTGTTTTAAGCCACCGAGCTTTGGGTTCGATTGTCAGGAAGCAATAGATAATGGAACAGATGCCAATAGCAATGATCTGTGTATCTCTGACCGACTGAAATCTAGCTTGCATGATACTAAGTGCCTATATGATCTTGGATAAGTGGCCTATCAAGTACGGGCCTCTTTGTCTTCATCTGCAAAGCTGGCCCCATAATAGTTTTCTATTGCTGTTACAAGACATTGCCACAAAATTGTGGCTTAATAAAAATGTATTATTTTATAGTTCTGGAGGTCAGAAGTCTGAAATGGGTCCCACTGGGCTAACCAAAAAAAAAAAAAAAAATGTTCACAGATCTATGTTCCCTTCTGGAGGCTCTCAGGAGAATCCACTTCCTTGTCTCTTCCAGGTTTTAGAAGCCTCCTATGTTCTTTGGCTCACACCCCCTTGCTCCATTGTCAAAACCAGCAACAGTTAGCTGAGTCCTTCTCACACTGCATCACTGACATCCTCGTCTGCCTCCCTCTTCCACTTTAAAGGACTCTTCATGATTACATTGGGCCCACCTAGTAATCCAGGAGAATCTCATTTTAAGATCAGCTAATTAGCAACCTTAATTCCATCTGCAATTTAAATTCTCCTTTGCCATATAATATACCATATTCATAGGTTCCGGGAACTGGGATGTGAACATCTCTGGGGTGGGGAGCCTGATTCTGCCTACCACATCATCCTTCCTCTTTCTCTGAAATCACAGTACTACTGGGAGGATACACGAGCCAGTAAATGTGTATGGTAACCGTAACTATTATTTTATCCATTCCACAAAAAAAAAAAAAACATTGAGCACTTATTCTGTGCCAGGCACTATTTTAGATAGTGGAGGGATATGTTGGTAAACAAAACTGACAAGATCTCGGACATTACATTTCAGTGGCGGTGGACAATCAATTGACCCATTGATTGGTAGACTGGTAGATCAGCAAATCAGTGGACTTAAATCTGCTTATTAGATTATAGATGTTGTTAGAAGAATAACATCAGCTAGTTGTAAGTTCTATAACAAGACATAAAAGAGCATGACTGGTTGGCTACTTTCTCATGGCTGATCAACAAAGCCTTCTTGGATAAGGTGACAGTTAAACTGAGATCAGAATGGTCAGCAGTGCCTTCACTGGGAAGATCAGAAGCCACCTAAAGCAGAAACAAATTTCCGAGAAACTCAAAGCAGGAACCCTGTAGTAAGAAGAGCTGCGGGAGTCCGCAGCATTTACCTCTAGGCATCATGGGCTCTGTGTATAGGGCCTACAGACTTTTTATGAGCCGAAGAAACCGTTAAAATGTAAAAAAGAAAAAAATTATTGGTTCCACGATACCAAAAGAAAACCACAAAATTGAAGTGAATAAATATTTAATTGACAGTCATACTTCATTGATTGTTAAATGTAATATTCATAAAATATTCATTATATTTATAAACAATTTGCAGGTTGCATTTTTTCACCTCCCTCAAATTCCCAATTATGCACATAGAGTTCTAAGAAATCAGAGTCAATCATAAATTAGGTGAGTCTGTCATAGCCAAATAATTGCAAAAAGCAAAAACAAAAAAGCCTTTTAGAGCAATTAACAGCAAAAAAAAAAAAAAAGTAAAGAGGAATGTGGGAGCACTTAAATATGTATGATAAAATGTGAGGTAGGACCTCCACAAATATGAGTTCTTAGGACCTACAAAAGCCTTTTTTGGACCTAGGGCAGTTCATAGGGCCCTAAAGAGAGCCTGTTGCCCTAACTCTGGGCAGTTCCTCCACCCAGCATAAACGGAGGAAGCCAGCTGTCAACTACATTCATAATCTCACTCCAACATCCTCCTTAGAAACGACTCGACCCTTTACCCGCTCCCCTTGCTGATGGCGAGGTGGGAGGGAGCACAAAAGCAAACTCCTGGAAACCAAGACTCATCAGTGTCAGCAGGTGAAGCATTTCCAAGATCAAACACAGCAAATCACCTACAAATGTGAAAGCAAAAGAAAGTTCAACCCATCCCAGGCTCATGTGTGCTCTTGCTGTTGGCTTCTTGCTTCACACTGCTTTTCCCCCCAAGGTTTTCACCGGGTTGGACAGATAGGTGTGGATATCTAGTGGGGGCTGAGGTTGCTGATTCAGAAGGGAGCTGATGAACTCAGGAAAAACTCTACAAGTAAAAGCTAAAAAATGGATTCGCTATCATTTCCAGGCTGCCTAGAGCAACTGAGGCCACTGACTGTAAGGACGGGGGCAATATGGAGCCTGCAGTCTTAGTCGGATGGGGAGAATGTGTGCATATGAAAAATCACTACAAAGCAAAATACTTAAGGGCAAAATAATTAAGGACAAGGGTGAGGCAGGGTACAAAATAATGGAGTAAGGCTGAGAGTCTTGCTAACCTGGGAAGCTTTCCCAGGAACTTGAAAGGGGATACAGACTGGGGACAAGGAGGCACCTGTGCAATGACTGAACAGCAGCACAGCTCTCCACATTCTGAATATTTCATGGCTCCCATGAATTCTTAACTTTCTGTTTATTTATTGCATCAATAACCTTGCAACTTCAGTGGGAATCAACTCACGCTACTTTGATTTTCCTGTCACAATCCTTGTCCATGTATATATAAATCCAATATTATATTAATATTTATTCAACTATAATATATTTTTTCAATTAGTGTTCTATGATTAACATGTTCAATATTGCAATATATTTTTAGTATTTATCACTATAATTTTTAACAGCTACATAATTTTCCAAGAAGTAGATGCACCAAACCTTCTTTCAGCCTTCTCCTACCATTAATTCCATGTATATGTTATGTCTAATTCTTGGCTATTGGAGCTAACTTTATCATCTATCTGAATGCATGCAGCTAGCTTTCCACCTTTTAAATTATTTCCTTAACATAATCCACCATGTGTGGGTAAAAGGAAAGTGACAAATTGCTTTTTGAAAGATTATACAAATATACACTTCCACCAGCAGAATACAGGGTGTCAAACATGCCAGTTTGGGACTTTATTCTTGATTGGGACTTTATTCTTACGTGTTTAACTTTGTACTTGTTGAAAAGAAATTGTTTATACATTGCGCAGATACAAAGATCTCTAAAATACATTGGCAATCAAAAGAAAACAAGATGCAGAGCAGCATATATTATATACTGTGCTACTGTTTATATGGTGTTGGTATATATATGTGTATGGATTTAATCATATTTTCCATGTGGATTCATGGAAAATTCCTGGAAGACTAAATAAACTATTAAGGATGTTAGTTCTGGGGAGTAAAATTGTGATGTGGGGTTGGAGTAAGACACTTTTTTATCATATACCTTTTGGTGCTATTCAAATTTTTTGTCATGAGTTTTCATTATAATTAATTAGAAAAACAGGAAAAGAAACTAAACCATCTGAGGACAAGGCCATTGCAGGGGTTAAAAGCTGAGGCACTGGCGTCAGACAGGAGTTTGAATCCTTGCACTG
Organism: Colobus angolensis palliatus; assembly: GCF_000951035.1. NCBI lineage: Eukaryota > Metazoa > Chordata > Mammalia > Primates > Cercopithecidae > Colobus > Colobus angolensis. The sequence goes on from NW_012118376.1 coordinate 4,258,658, forward strand.
CTATTGACTAGTTGTATGATCCTGAATGATTTCCTTAACTTTTCCAAATTCTATTTTTGTGATCTAAAAAAATGAAAATAATAACACAGTCTCAAAAGTTTCAAAGGTTCTTAGCACAATGACTACATACAAAAGTATTCCGCATTTAGAGGAAGGCACCATCCTTCCTTCTTCATGCACCAGGCTGACCACTTGAGCTTTCACACAATAAAGTTTTTTTCAGCGTCTTCTCTGTATAAGCCAGGTGTGCACTAGTTGCTATGAGAAAACAAAGTAGAATACAGTGTCTGTTTCTAAGAAGTGATAAGTACTTGCTCATTTTGCCCCACTTTCAATTATTCCTTCCCCAGAAGAATAGAAAGAATAGCATTGCTTTTGAGGACACAGTAACTGGGAAATATTGGTGGTAAATCACTAATTCTTACCAAAAACAAAGCATATTATAAACATTAATTCTAAAGTACCAGTGAGTGGATCAATGTAGGACCAGAGTTTCCAAAGAACATTTTAAGTCTCCCTCCCACTGCATGAGTGAACATGGTCTGGAACACATACTTTATTTGGAATGTTGATGTCACTTCCTGCTGTCAGCAGCACTTTGCTGCACTCTTCATGACCTCCTTCAACACTCAGAAAGAATGGTGTTTCTCCATTCTAACAAAAGGAAAAATAAGTTAAATTTAATTGCCCCTTGTCATGGAATGAAATTGCTTGACAAACAACATGCTCTCTCTATGCCTTTTGTGCATTACTCTTAATAATGGATAGCATTCATTGAACAACTATGTGTCAACTTGTACTGCCAAGACTATATGCTTTGGCACAGTTAAATCACACAATGCTATAAGGGCAGGGTTAATATTATCCACATGTTACAGATAAGAAAACTAAACCTCAGCTGAAAAGTGTCAAAGTGGCTGGGTTCAGTGACTCAACCTGTAATCCCAGCACTTTGGGAGGCTGAGGCAGGCGGATTACTTGAGCCCAGGAGTTAGAGACCAGCCTGGGCAACATGGCAAAGCCCCATCTCTACCAAAAGTTTAAAAAATTAGCCGGGCATAGTGGTGGATGCCTATAGTCCCAGCTATTTAGGAGGCTGAGGTGAGAGGATCACCTGAGCCCAGGAGGTTATGGCTGCAGTGAGACAGGATTGCATCACTGCAGTCCAGCCTACGTAACAGAGTGAGACCTCGTCTCAAAATGAAAACCAAAACAAACAAAAAAAAGAAAGAAAGATAATCTCAGAAATAAGGAACTATAGTACAGTATGAAACATACAAAATTAGAAGTACTTTTGCACCAAGTATAACTTTAATCTTTACAACTGATTAAATGTTACATGACATTTTAAAAAATAACATTACTTTAAAAAATCTCAGTACTTCAGTTTCCTGAAACTCAAGATAAATACTAGGAGGACAAAGTAAGAGTTTAATTCAGGCCAAAACATAGAGGAAAAAGAAGGAGCTGGTCCCACACAATAGCTACTTGGCTATTTCCCTTTCCTTATGCAGACTCTTTCCTAAAAATGTTGGGAAGAAATGCAGAATTCCTTCCCCATTCCCTAACCATTTCCCTCCTTGGACATTAATCTGCTTAACAACTACTTTAGGATAAATTCAGAAGGCTTTACTCATAGTGAATTAGGTATGAACAATCATGTTAACAGGAACACAAGAGTATAGAAACCAGTGTTCCCATTCCAACAAGGTGGGAAAATCATATTCCAGGCTGCTTTACCTGGGTGCCTGGGACAGCCATCTGCTTAAAAAGGCATTTCTCTGCCAGGCATGGTGGTGCATGCCTGTAATCCCAGCACTTTGGGAGACTGAGGCGGGCGGATCACCTCAGGTCAGAAGTTCAAGACCAGCCTACTCAACATGGTGAAACCCCATCTCTACTAAATATACAAAAATTAGCCGGGCGTGGTGGTGGGTCCCTGTAATCCCAGCTACTCTGGATGCTGAGGCAGGAGAATCACTTGAACCTGGAAGGCTTAGGTTGCAGTGAGCCGAGATCATACCACTATACTCCAACCTGGGCAACAAGAGTGAAGCTTCATCTCAAAAAAACAAACAAACACACAAACAAAAAAAGGCATTTCTCCCCATGATCTTCCTTCTCATTTTTCCAGGAAAATGGATGTAAAAAGACAAATCCCAGTGGGGAAAATATTTGTTAAAAAAAAGTGTAAAGGAAAGAATTCATATCCAGAGCCTGATAAGGTTTCATATCTTGGACCCTGCAATCTGCCTCTAAGGATATACCCCAAGGCAATTGTGAGGAAATCAGACTCAGGTTTATATACAAAGAGGTCTGTGACAGCACAACCTATAATAAAAACTGAAACTAAATAACCAAGAGCTAAAGAATAGTTAAGTGAATTTGGAGCAGTTATGAAAAATACATTGCACATATATGCAGAGGAACACAATAAAATCCATCAGATGTATATAAGATCATCCTTTGAGCTTGGCATGGTAGCTCACACTTGTAATCTCAGTTGCATGGGAGGCTGAGATGGGAAGATCACTTGAAGCCAGGAGTTTGAGACCAGCCTGAGCAACATAATGAGACCCTATTTCTAATAATAATAAATAATAATAATTCTGTGAGTTTAGAGAAAATACAAAACTGCTATTTATTTTTTATCTTGAATTTTAAACATTTATATTTCTAGCATATACTTTATAATGAATTAATTGAATTATAAATGTATATGTGATAGGCACATGCTCAAACTTTCTTTACTGATATGAGTTTGCTGCCAAGAATGTCTGGAGACCACGGCTCTAGAGTACATTCACATGGGTCCCTCCAACTGATCTGGCAACAGCTTGTATCAGGAAACAGAGGCTGTCCACGAACGGACAAACATTATGAATCATATGCAAAAAGATGACATTATTATCACTGTGCCCTTAATTTTGTACAAGTTAAACCTATCATAATCTGAAATTAAAGTTTTTTGGGCTTTATGAGTTTTCCCCAATGTGCCCTGACTCCACAGTTGCTAAAAGGAAGATGAAATCCACACGCATGCACACATTCCAGTGGTTTAAATATGTTTTAATAGAACAGGGAAAGCATAACTAAGACTATAAATAAGACTATAAATCCTGCTCTGGACTTGATCTCTGCTCTGGTTTGAATGTTTGTGTCCTTCCAAAATTCATGTTGAAACTTAAATCCCCAATGCAATAAGATTAAGAGGTGGCTTTTATGTGGTGATTAAATCATGAGGGCTCGTTCAGTCAACCAGGTGGATATGATTGTTGTTGTTTGAGCACATGCATTACACTGGAATGGGTATCAGTGGCTTAGAAGAAAATCTTAGAAACAACAGTGGGGCATTCTTTAAGAAATGCTGCATCTCCCATGCCACTGTACTCCAGCCTGGGTGACAAAGCAAGACCCTGACGCTATAAGAAAAAAATAAAGTAAGAAAAAGAAAAAAGAAAGAAATCATCAAGACTGAATAAGTGATTTAGAAGAATCTAATTCAGCATGAAGTTTACAAACAATTAACTGAGTTATCTTGCTTATTTTTTTCCTTTATATATGCATGTAAAAAACTAAAAGTCTAAATAAAAACATCTTCAAATAGGCAGCATAAAATAAATATTTTAAGTGACAATAAAGTTTTTTGTCACAGTTAAATGGCAGCATTATTTTTTCTGAGTGTTACATAAAATAATGGTGTGCCTTACAATCAATGGTATCTTAAGGTAAATGCTTATGATACTAGTTCTTTCGGTAGCTCTCAGGCGAGGCATCAACTTTAGAAATGATCAGAACATTAAACTGTGAAATCCAAGAGGACCCCACTGACCTGAGTTTCCAAAGAGCCAGACAAAAAGTCACTGGACCATAGGTTAAGACGTGACCATCCAGGGCAAATAACTCACAAACTTGCCCTGCATAGCCACAGTCACATCCCCTCCACCAAATCCAGAACCAGTTTCTTTTTACTTTTTTTGTTGTGTTTTGTTTTGTTTTGTTTGAGATGGAGTCTCACTCTGTCGCCCAGGCTCAAGTGCAGTGGCACAATCTCGGCTCACTGCAACCTCTGCCTCCCGGGTTCAAGCGACTCTCCTGCCTCAGCCTCCCGAGTAGCAGGGATCACAGGCACCTCTCACCACACCCAGCTAATTTTGTATTTTTAGTAGAGACAGTGTTTCACATGTTGGCCAGACTGATCTCAAACTCCTGACCTCAGGTGATCCACCCACCTCGGCTGCCCAAATTGCAGGGATTACAGGTGTGAGCCACCATGTCTGGCCCCAGAACCAGTTTCCAGCTCACTAACACTCCACTTGAATGTACCCACCTCCCAAGTGCCTCAAACAAACCCATGCAAGCCCTCATTACCTACCCCACTCACCTGCTCCACACCTGTACTCCCCAGCAACAGCTCAAGTCAGACAGCTGGGGGCAGAAAGTCCTCCCTCTCTCTAAGTCCTGGTCACAAGTCCTGTGGACTCTGCCTCCTTCTACCACTTCATCCTGTTTGTTACTCATGAGTGTCTCAGTGAGAGGCCTTCCACAGGTCTTGTTTCCCCATTTTGGCAGTCACCTGACTGGTCCTCCCCACTCTGGGCTCTCCTGGCACCCAGTCTACCTTTCAAACGGCTGTGACGGATACCTGCCCACATCTAAGATGAATCCTATCCCTTTTCACTACTTAAAACCCTTCAAGGTCTCTGCTGGCAACCACATCGAAGCCAAACCCTCCCTCCTGTAAAGCATGGCCTTTCGTCATCTGTCTGCCTTGGCCTACTAGGCTTCCAGCTTCCCCAGCCCTCCTAGCCACAATTTCTGCCACCCTGAGCTTGTCAGCCCAGAACACACCATACTCTTGCCTCGGTTCTTTTCCTTGGACTTTTCCCTCTGAAATACTTTATACTTGTGCCATCCTCAAAATCCTTCCTGCCAACATTCATTACAATGCCAAGACCCAGATAATATACCACCTCTTCTGTGAAAACTGTAATTTCTGAAAAACATCTTCCTCTGTATTCTCATGGCATTCTCTGTAGACCTCTATTATTGCATGTAGCCCAGTACATTATTTGTTTTGCATGCCCTTCTTGCCCTGTAGGCTTCTAGAATAAGAGTACATACTTCATCTGGCATACAGTACATATTAAACAAATATTATTTGAATGAACGGGTGAATAAATGAATGGATTAACAAATGAAGTGCTGTGGAATACTTTGAAGAATAAAGTAAGAATCTTTCAGAGTCACATTTTACACCCTATGGCACTAACACCTTTGTTTTCCTCCCACTCTTTTCTTGAAAGCCATTCCTGCAACCCTTCCCCATTTAAGTCCTGTGCCTGTAATGCGCACTTCCACATACCTCATTCATCTCATTTATGTCTTGCCACTGGGTTAGCAGCACCTGCACTGCAGGACTGTGACCGTGCTTCGCAGCGAGGTGCAAGGCAGTGTTTCCCTCCTGCAACAGAGACACACTCAGGGTAGAATCCCCTGTGCTGGGAGAGCATGCTCCTTCAATAGTAAGGGCTGCAATGGAGTTTCTGGAAGTTTTCATTTTGGTTAAAGCACGGTCCAGAGTGTGGACCACTGTATCTGCAGTTTTAAGTGAAATTTATACATTTTTAAGTTTTAAATAAAAAGGTATCGCTTTCTGAACCAGTAGAAAATCATCCATGCTCCTTCTTCTAACTTTGCTACCAATTGTTAGCAAAACATGGAGCAACAGAAGAAATTCCATTTGACCTATGTGAGGGTAAAATGGTGAAAGATTTCTGGGAGGTCATTTTAGCAATATTACATACCCAAAGATTTTAAAATGCGCAGAAGCCTTTGACCCACAATTCCACATCTAGGAATTTCTCCTAAGAAAGTCATCAAAGGTGGACATACAGATACGATGTCTACTCCAGCGTTTTCCCCTCCCCTTTCATGTAAGGCTGAGGCTCCAGGAGACCTCATGGGAGGAGGGAAGAGGGGTGGAGTTGATCATGGAAAAAGCCATGTGGTCTATTGACTTCACAAACATTTATGAAGCAAAAACTGCCAATCTGGACAACCCACAGCAACAATGGAAGGATTTTGCCTGGATAGTTCATGATTCTCTCTGAGTACAGTAACAATTTACAATTCTCCTGCTGACTAAAAGTCCCTCACCAAATCTACAGGCCAATTGTTACCCCTCTACATCAATTGTTACTCCCCTTTCTCTTGTTCTCAGCAAAGAAATAAAAGTCCAACTCACCTTGTCCTTTTCTGAAGTATGCAGGTTTAGGAAGGTAAGTTTTTCTATCATTTCAACATGGCCCCTCTCAGCTGCCAAAAGAAATGGTTTTCTTCCTTTCTAAAAATCAATCACAAACCTCAAGCATTTATTACACTCTTAGTGAACAAGCAAGACAGTGGACAAAGCTAGTGACATTTTAAGGATGATGGGAAGTCCAAGATGACCCTTCTTAGGGGAGGAAGATGATGCTATTTCTGACTCCAAACCAGATCAGGTTCTGGGTTTTCACTCAGAACTGTGGGAGACTCCACATCAGCATGAAATCTGTTTCATGGGGGCACACAAATACTGTTCAGAAAAGATCCTCTCATGCCTCAGGGGAGGCGCAACATCACAGTCAGATGACAATATTCCCTTTCAAATATAGCAATATTATGAACTTTATTTATTCAATAGTTCTTTCACCATTTACTGAGAAGCTACAATGTGTCAGACCCTGCCTTAGGCACCTGTACATCATACTAAGCCTTCCGTTATCGATAACAATGTTTGAAACAGAAATTTTCTGGGGCTTATTACTTATATGGCTCATTCAGACATGACATTTGATTAACTGCTTCTCCTTAGGCCTTCCTTTCTTCCTCATAAATTTATCTACAATATCTACAAAGAATCAATAGGAAAACTCTCGAGAATAGGTCATTATGAAATGGAATCAAGAAATGAGGCATTACCCAGAGAGTACAGATGAAGAGAAATGTTTAGGTTTGATTTTTTTAGAAGATAAGCTCAAATATAGAATTTTCTGATTAAGGAATTCCTCCTACTTTTTATGTTGCCAATGGAGACTATATTTTCCATAGCCAAAATGTCATCAAGAAAAGTGAAAGACTTGTCTTAGTCTGTTTTGTGTTGCTATAACAGAATACCTCAGTCTGGGTAATTTATAAAGAAAAGAGGTTTATTTAGCTCACAGTTCTGCAGGGTGGGAAGTTCAAGGGCACGGTCTCGGCTTCTGGCAAGGGCTTTCACGCTGTGTCATAACATGACAGAGAAAGTCAAAGGGATGCAAACATATGTGAAGAGACAAAACCTAAGGGGCATCCTAACTCCCACCCTCGTGGGAACTAATTTATTCCTATGAGAATGAATCTAGTTCCACCAGAGTGAGAACTCACTACCTGAAGAATGTCACCAAGCCATTCATGAAAGATCCACCCTCATGACACAAACATCTCCCAAGAGGTCCCACCTCCTAACACCACCAATTTCAAAATGAATTCTGGTGGGGACAAACCATAGCCAAACTATAGCAGATCCACAGAAAATGTAATGTTGTAACTTGAGATAATTAAAAGAAGGAAAAGGAAGTTGTGGTGGCAATACGATAGCAGAAGTATTTTCTTCAATTAAGGAGAAAACACTCACAAACTGGCTTAGTGTGTTACTAACTGAAAGCTTAGCAAGGTGTCTTAATGTTAAAAAATAGATACAAGCCTCATCTAACACTTGATAAAATAGGGTAATGAAAAGATCATGGCCACTGTTAACCTGAGATAACAACATAGGAACCCCCAGTAACTGGAGAAAAAAGGAAGAAAAAATGCTGAAATAATAAATGGCAAAAAGCAAAAACAAAAACAAATCTATAAAGATCAGTCCTACAGAGGTCTGTATTTATGCATGTATGGAGGCTGGAGAAACAAATTTGCACCAAAAAGTTCACCTAATTCATCATTCTTGGGCCACATATGTCACCAATGAGATCTACATCTCCAACCCTTTAAAGGGTTCAGTGATTTCATTCTCAGGAGATCACTAGAAATGGCAAAGGAAAGAAACAGAGATTGCTTGGAACCACAGTTTTCTGCACTAATTGAAGAGTAAAATTTAATCTTCAGTCACGAGCAACTCTTTGGAAACAACAGACCAAAAATTATTATGTTTGATATACAAATATGTGCAAATAGTGACTACAGGTAAAGGTTCATGTAAACAAATCACAAAAGAGGGAACAAGAGACAGTGATTATATACTAGATGAAAACATCTGATCACATATCCTCATAAATAATTCATTCATTTGTTCAACAGTTATTGAATGCCTATGAATATGCCAGATAATGTGCTAAGCAATAGAATGACCAGGGTGAGAAATATATTGCCCATCCTCAAGCTCAGAGTCCAAAAGGAGAGATGGACACATAAGCAAGTAATTACAATGTAATGTAGTAACCGAGTGCTGGTGATATACGGGGGTATATAACTCAGCATAAGTGTGTTTGTGGCTGGAAAGGTAGGTGGTGAGAAGTGGTGGAAGAAGGCCTTTAAAGGTTGCTAATGCACTGGAACAGGAGAAAAGAGAACTTGTTACCTGATTCTTGCCTGTTATCTTTTACACTGGAGAATGACCCCCGGCTCATGCAGAAGGAAAGGGCTTTTGTTAGCTCTTTACACACGGAGACCACAAATAATACATGAAGGTGTTGTGCCCTAGTGTGGCATTTGTTGCTTTTGCCTTTATGTTTACCTTTCTTCTAGTAACTTTGTTTTACTTTGCAGAACAACCACACATACACACACACACCCTGTCATTTAGCCCATTTAGTGCTGTCCATTTCCAGGCCTTATCTGCCTGCCTTCTGCCACACGAAGTGATTACATAACCCTGCCGTCACAGTGATTGGTTCGAGATTGGGCATATGATTCAGGTAGGGCCAGTTGTTCCTGAGATTTACACATAAACATTTAATGACAGATTATTATTTCTATTTCTTATGGATTGAAATCCATAAGGATATTAAACCTGAGGCTGCTAGCAGCTATCTTTCCCACTATATGAAAAGTATACCTATGAATAATGCCGACAGGCAGACAGCTAAGAAATGGACAAAGAAAAAGAGCTGGGTCCAGCCATGTCTGAAGCTGGAAAGATACACCCTCATACTCTTTAGTTACAAGTTAGTAAATTACCTTCTTTGCTTAATCTCGATCAAGATGGATTTTTGTCTTTGCAACAGAAAGAATTCTAACTAATACATATTTATCAGTTTGGTAACAATACTAATCTGTTCAGTTTTAAAATGGTGCTTTTCTTTTACCCATGGTTGCTACAAAGTTTTGCATTACTGCATAGATAACAAAGTGAAAGAAAGCTTCACCTGCTAAGAGATGGAAGGTTCTGAGAAAAGACTACAGTTACCACAGATGAAAGAGCTTTCCTTTCCTTTAGAAACACTATTAGTTTGAACTTTGGAAGCCCTTTAAAACAGTTATCATCCAGGAAAAAGATGTAAAAGCAAAATCACACAAAGTAAAGACATTTAAAGTAACCTATGATAAATATATGAAAAGGTAGCATAAAGAAAGGTGAGATTATAGCATAATGAGATATAAATCTTTTCTCTCATTGAGTACATATTATTAGACAAAATAACAGGAATTTCAAAGATATATGTGGTTTTTAAAAAATAGTTTCTTATTATGTCCTTTTTTTTTTTAACTACCCAATCCTTTTTCATCACATTCAAGTAGACCTCTATCCAGGGCAGTCTCATAGGACCTCCTTTACTTGGAAGGCAGGAAGCTTTTCCAGCCAGAAGGATGGTGGAGCTTGGTGTCAGAGCCCTGGGCTCCAGGCCTTGGGCAAATCACAAAGACTCCCTGGCTCAGGATCCTGTCTGTTTAAGTACTAAAATAAGGAGGGTCCAGGATTCCTGTTCTTTCTTTCCTCTATTAACTCAATATCTATTTAACCTGATTATAACAGGGTCTTACTCTGTCACCCAGGCTGGAATGCAGTGGCATGATCTCAGCTCACTGCAACTGCCATCTCCTGGAATCCAGTGATCCTCCCACCTCAGCCTCCCGAGTAGCTGGGACCACACGTGCGCACCACCACATGCCGGCTAATTTTTTGTATTTTTTGTAGAGGCAGTTATTCACCATGCTTCCCGGGCTAGTTCTTAAACTCCTGAACTCAAGAGATCCTCCCACCTCTGCCTCCCAAAGTACTGGAATTACAGGTGTGAGCCACTGTGCCTGGCTAACCTGATATGTTTTAACTCAATGCATTTAATTTTTTTCTTTTTTTGCATGTAAGTCTGAGGGATTGGGATTGTTTATTATAAATTATTTTTAAGTTTACTGAGAAGATGAAATCATCAAATTTGATGTTATAAAAATTTCATAAATAGCCATTAAGTGGGTATCCAAAGTCCAACCTGACCTTCCTTTACCACAGGGATCCCTGAGATGTATCGCTCTCAGGAGCCTCTGAGGAAAGGTGCTGGGTGGGCCTCCAGTGCGAGCTCCCGCCCACAACACTTCCCATCACCCCAGGATCAGGCACTTGAGGAAGGGGAAAATCCTGAATAACTAGAAATTTCACAGGTAAAAAAATATGTGTCATGAGGTTAAAAAAAAGAAAAAGCAACTTGTTAAATATGAAAAAGTGGCACTGGTGGGGTGGGAGACACTGGGTTAGTTCTCCCCTCACAGACAGGAAACAATAGATTTGATTAAATCTAAAATTGTTAAATGTTGCTTGGGTCTGTATAAGAAAACAGGTGTCTTCTCAAGTCCCCTTCTACTCACTATCCCCTTCCCTCCCAGAAAAAGAAGATTCTTTGTATTTTGACTTCCAGAGACTTTAAGCTAATGGAAGTCTACCATATTCATACTTGAAACCAACACAACATTGTACCCCCAAATTCTTGTAAATATTGAACAAATATATGAATGGCTTATAAGCCCTTCCTATTTCTCTCCCTCCCCAAACATGTTAGTCTGAGTATTTATTTTTGATCACCAGATGGACAATTACATGTAGATTCAAAATATCTATACTTTATTCCTAACTCCTTGCTGCTCTAATCTCTCTCCCCTAGAAAGGCCTCAATGATTTTTATGGCTGTGGAGCTGGGGGAAATCTCAAAAGTTTTCCCAGCATCCTCCATCTCTCCCCACCCAAACTACCCCTGGCCTAGTTAAATCCATTTTGTGTTAAGGGCCTCCTTCCGGGAAAGCTTTCCTTGTTAGCTTTTGGAGTTCCCTCCAGGCCGAAGAGATGGATTTTACCAACCCTGGCAGGTACACAGGCTCTCAATCACTTTCTGTTGATAAGAAACTAGGCAAGAGAGTAACACTGTGAAGGTGAAGACGTCTTAAATATCAAATGTATTTCACAAACTCCACAATACCTTTAAGCAGATGCAAATGAGAAACCCAACAGTAAATCAATAGAACCTGAGCTTCTGATCCCAGTTGCAACTGGCTTTTCCCCCCATAATTTTTTTTATTATGGTAAAGTACTCATAACTAAATTTATCATCTTAACCATTATTAAGTGTATAGTTCAATGGTATTAAGGATACTCATATGGTTGTCTAGCCATCACTACCATCCATCGCCATAACCCTTTTCATCTTGCAAAACTGGAATTGTGTCCTCATTAAACAATAATTCCCCACTTTCCCTTCCTCCTAGTTCCTGGCAACTACCATTCCAACTGATGTTTGCCAACAGGTGTGACCCACTCACAGATCTTAGAAAAAAAAGTAGTTTTTTTTTTTGTCTTTTCTATTCATCAATTTAGTTTTCCGAAGGAACTAAGGTTGGGCTCAGACTCAAAGAGTCTTCTTTCCCTAGATGACCCAGTGGAGTCATTATTTGCTCATTCCTTGTATGACTCTGAACTCAATTTAAGATCTCGCAGCTGGACATGTCACTCTGCAGTTTGCTGCCAGTGCTCCTAAACCCTTTTTCCCAACAGATAGAGGAGGAAGAAGGTGAGAGGAGAGGACATGCCCAGAATTAGCTGAAAAGAGTTATGGAGAGGAAGGCTGCTGGCCAGCAGAAACTCAAGAAGTGGGGGAGGCTCCCTGCAAACGTGCTTTGGTTTCTGAATCCCATCAGCCTGCCTGATCCTTCCCACACACTACTCCCTCTCATGGAAGCAATCAGAGCACACTGAAGGGGAGAATAACTGTGTGTCTCATGCATAATAGGCCATCAACAAATATCTGCTGAACTGAACTGAATGGAATTCATTAATTGGCCACATCTCTACTTGGCATGGATAAAATTAGAAAGATCCGACTTCTTCACCTTGATAGTAAATGGCATTTGACTATGATTGTCACTTTCAGAAAATCAGATAGGATATTTTATCCTATAACAATTGTTACAACAGTGAGCACTTACAATGTGCCTGGCTCGTTGCTAAGTGCTTTATAGTCATTAGCTCATTTAAGCATCTCAGCTATTCCAACATTCCTACATAGGAATGGCATAAGTGAAAAGGGGTTATGGAATGGCTCATCATGAAGTTCATTTGCATAGGTACTTTTACATAAGATTGAGGAAATGTCAATCATTATACACCAAAGAATGGAGGTTTGCTGATTTAAAAAAAATTATATGTGGGACAAGACTTCTCCTGTCACCCTTGTTGTTACCATAAAGTAGATTTTATTGTTTCCATTGTATAGATGGAGAAACTGAGCGTTTTGGAAATTGAAGAGCTTGCTTAAAACCACACAGCTAGTGCATGGTGGTACTGACCAGACTAAAGCCCAAGTCTGTCTTCCTCTAAGCTATAAATGTATAGTTGTTTAATCATATGTAGAGGAAGTCAAAGAAGTATATAGACCTAATCTGAAGAAATACTTCTTATTGTTAATATCGTTGTTTTTGAGATTAAGGTCAGAAAAAAATGTAAAAAATTTTAAAAAGAGGTGAAATGAAGTGACTATCACTGACCAGCTTCTTTTTTTTTTTTTTTTTTTTTTTTTTGAGACGGAGTCTCGCTCTGCCGCCCAGGCTGGAGTGCAGTGGCCGGATCTCAGCTCACTGCAAGCTCCGCCTCCCGGGTTTACGCCATTCTCCTGCCTCAGCCTCCGGAGTAGCTGGGACTACAGGCGCCCGCCACCTCGCCCGGCTAGATTTTTGTATTTTTTAGTAGAGACGGGGTTTCACCGTGTTAGCCAGGATGGTCTCGATCTCCTGACCTCGTGATCCACCCGTCTCGGCCTCCCAAAGTACTGGGATTACAGGCTTGAGCCACCGCGCCCGGCCCACTGACCAGCTTCTAAAGAAACTTTTATAATATAGTATTCTGGTGGCACAGAGAAAAGGAAGTCCCATTCATGAAGTATATTCTACTGCTGAGAAATCAAAATGCCAATTGCACAAAGGCCACTCCTCTATGAAAAAAAAAAAAAAATGCCTACAGGGAAATATTCCAGGGGAAGTACAGTCCCTGATATGAACAATACCCACTGTTAGTCTGAGGAGGGAGACAGCACAGCATGAAGGCTGGATTCAGCCAGACCTGGCTCCAAGTCCTGGCTCTGTCACTTTTTAGATTGTGAGACTTTTGATCAGGTGTTTGGCCTCTCTGAGCCTCAACTTCCTCTCCTCTACAAATGAGCAAAATATTTTCTACCTTGTAGGATTATTGTAGGGGTTAATGAGATCATTCATTCATTCAGCAATGATTTGTTGAGCATCGGTAGGTGTCAGGTCCAAGACCTCTTACTGAAATAATGTATGTAAATAGCTTTCCTCTGTACCTACATTAATAGATACTCGTTAAGTAGTAGCTGGTATTGTTATGTATCCCCTTATTTAAAGAAAAGAAATACTGACAAATGCAATAAAACTGCATTGTATTTCATGGCTCATTACTGCATAGCTTTGGGTCAAATATATTACCAAAAGGCCAAGCATAATAAAATAAAATTTAGATACACATTTTGATTACTAAAGGGGATAGGATACTGTCCACAATCCGGCCAGGATGAGGGAGTAGAATGGGAAGAAGGAATCTGGCTGCTTCCTCAACACTTCCTGTTCTCCCTACAAGCAGGGGCCAGGACTGCCACTAATACCAACACTCCTCTTTGGTTCTGTGGTCTGCCATCGTGATGGAGGAGCTGGCTACAGGGCTGGGTCTGCCTGTGCTGGCTGCTTTCACAGCTGTACCAGAGGCAGGAAGAAAGTGAAATTTGATAGGGGTTGTATAGGATGTATATGCAAGACCTATACAACCAAAGTAAACACACCTCATCAGGCTGGTTCAGGTCCTTGAGGTGCAGATCTTGAATAAGATACTCCACGATGCGCACATGATTGCTCTGAGCAGCAAAGTGGAGGGCATTCATTCCATCCTGAAGAGAGCCAGGGGTGGGGGAGATACACAGTGACCTCAGAACTTCCTCTCTCCTGCAATGGTGAGGTAAGAGCTTTTGTCCAGGTGTGACCCACATACCTACCTGATTCTTGGCTCTCTCATCTGCTCCAGCTTTAACCAGCATGAGCATGACCTCAAGGCTCCCAGACCAGGCTGCAAGGTGAATTACTGTCAAGCCGTGCTTCCCCAAGAAGACAGAAAAAGAGAATCTATTACTCTGATGAGCCACAGCATATACTGCCTCATCAACAAAGGCCAAATTAATACTAGATTGTTGAAAACTAAGAAATAGAGAATTTAATATGCAGCAAAAGTGATATTTCGGTTCTATGGGGAAAAAAGGGTATACTTAATAAGTGGTGTAGGCGCAAGTAGTTCTCCATCTGGAAGAAAATAAAATGAAAAGCTATATCATACCACACTCACAAAATAGCACACAAACAATAAACGTATTAGAATAAAATCCAGACTGTAATGTACAGTCTCTTAATCCAGAGTAAGAACAGACAGATAATAAACAAAGTCAATTAAAAATGACAGATTTTTGAAAACATATCTTTAATAAAGATAAATGGTTATTCTCTAATGCGTGAAGCACACTTACCTATGGAGAACAAAAAGACAAACTCAGAAAAATGGACAAAGAAAGGAAATGGAAATGATTATTGTTTAAGTGTCTGGCAATATCTATTAGAATTGAAAATACAACCAGCAATCCCACTCCTGGGAATCTATCCCATAAAAATAAAAATGTCATTACCTAATGCTATATATATAAGGATATTAAGTGTAATACTAAAAACTGGGTGCAAGGTAAAGGCCTATCAACAAGGGAATGCTGAATAAGTTATGGAATAGTCAGACTATATAATGCAAGCACTAAAAATAATGAATTAGTGCTACAACAATTGACTTGGAAAGATTTTCATGAGCTTTGCTAAATAAGGAAAATAAGATTGAGAATAAATATGATATAATCCCATTTGCTAAAAAGGAGTGATTAAGAAAACCCCGTACATGTATATATGTATATATCTATATCCATCTATAGGTGGGTTGGTGGGTAGGTAGGTAGATTGATTAATATAGATATGACTATGTGAGCAGGAGAAAAGTACAGAAATAAACACATATATCTCAGATTGTTAAGTATAGTTACCAGAGGAGGAGAGGGTACACACAGGTGAAAAAAACACAAGTTATAAAAAGGATCTCATTTATATAGATACTACTTAAAATATTTTATTTATACAAAATTATTTAGATTTGTCTGTGTGCAAACACGTGTGCACAAAGTTGTCATCCTGAAAGAGACCAGGATTTACTGACCCATAGGGATGCTGTGGGCAGTTGTATGCTGACTTGTCTACCAAATAAGCAGGGAGAAAAGTGTGGAAGGAAGCATAGCCAGCAGTTAACATTGGCTATTTTAGGGAGGTGAGATTCGAGGGACATAAGCAAAAACCTGCATCTGCACCCCAGGCCCTAAGTTAGAGAAGCAGCATAGGGCAGACACTACGAGCCTGATCTTCAGGATCAAGCAGAACTAATCTCAAATTCTGGTCACTTTCTATCACTTTCAAGTACGGGAATCTTGGTGAACTTAATTCTAACCGTCAGCTTCAGCTTCCTTATCTGTAAACTCAAGTGTCTGCTTTTCTGTTTCCTTTAGCCCCACGAAAAAGTAATCCATTTCCTCAGTACAAGTGCCTGCCCAAAGTAAGCTCTCACACTACATTTTATTTCCCTCTTCTAATCAGTTGTGTTTGTGATCTGGAAACTGTTTGTCAGATGTACACAGTATGAGCAAATGCGTAAGGAATGAGGGCCTGCAGCACACTTCTACTTGGGAAGTACATAAGCCTTTTGGCATTTATTTTGGCTGCCCCCAAGTTGCATTAATGTATTCTCTTATTCTCAGTAGAATTCATGTTGGGAGAGTAAAACAGCAAGTCCCAAATTATTGAGGCGTAACTCTAAACTGGTGATTCTCAACTGGGGGTGATTTTGCCCCCAGCAAACATTTGGAAAAATGTATGGAGACATTTTTTACTGTCATGCTGTGGGTGGGGGAGGTTAATACTAGCACCTAGTGGATAGAGGCCAGGGATGCTGCTAAACATCCTGCAATACACAGGGCAGCCCCAACCACACAGAATTATCTGGCCCCAAATGTCAATAGCACCACTGTTGAGAAACCCTGCTCTTAATGTGCATATCCTATCAAATTTATATTTCAGCTGTCAGTCTAGAGGGTGAGTTAGTCCATTTGTAGGTTTACAATTTCAGCATGAAGAAGACTCTTCATTTCTGGACTCCTTGTCCCAAAGAGAAATGATGTACAATGACTGACTACTTGAGGTTCTCCAAAACATGTTCCCTAAACACAATTCTACCTCTTAATTTGGACTTCCCTACAAGTCAGTGCTCTATATTTAGTAATACTAAATCTGCTTTCAAATATGAAAGAGACCAGAAGGCCAGGCGCGGTGGCTCATGCCTGTAATCCCAACACTTTGGGAGGCCAAGGTGGTCAGATCACCTGCGGTCAGAAGATTGAGACCAGCCTGACCAACATGGAGAAACCCCATCTCTACTAAAAATACAAAATTAGCCAGGCATGGTGGTGCATGCCTGTAATCCCAGCTACTCGGGAGGATTGCTTGAACCTGGGAGGTGGAGGTTGCGGTAAGCCAAGATTGCACCATCGCACTCTAGCCTGAGCAACAGGAATGAAACTCCACCTCAAAAAAAAAAAAAAAGCCAGAAATATTTGAGACAGGTGACAAATCACTCTTTGATAGGAGATCTATTTTTTCCCTAAGAGGTAATTCCTAATTTCAAAGCAGCCTACATTTTAAAATTCCAAGCTCCGATCACAAAATCTAAAAGCTGGGAATTCAAGCTGCAAACAACCTAAGTCTCTAAAACCACAAATTCAGAATGGAGCCATTGTTCCTCAGAGGTAATGAATCACGGCTCACAGATGTAAACTCCCTAAGAACCTCCATAAAACAAATTCTTCTGGTATGAAACTGGCATGCCTGAGACTACTTAAGACCATGTGTCACAAATCACACTCACAGGTGGCTCATGAAGCTCTGTAAAGTGTACATTGCCCAACAGTCACTAACAACCTGTCCTCATTGCCAGTCTCGTCATAGGTGAGGTCAATAATTTCCTTTGGGGAACACTTCTATGTTAGGAGCTTCCCAGAGATAAGAAGCTCTGTGAGCAGATGTTTTTATCCTCTGAGCACCACTTGCACCCACCTGGGATTCTTTACTCCTGTCTGGAGTAAGACCCTCCATTTATCCAGTCTGCCTCTTCCCAGGACTTGGTGCACCCACCTGGGATTCTTTATTCCTGTCTGGAGTAAGACCCTCCATTTATCCAGTCTGCCTATTCCCAGGACTTGGGGGTGCTGCTCACTTTGGTCCCTAGCATTCGGTGCCTTGAATGGCACTCAGTTAGTACAGTCTGTATCCTTGCTCCCCAGAGAGACTGTAGGCCCTGCAAAGCCATGACTCTATATCATACCAGTGCTTCCCAAAAACAATCACCTGGGAATTTTTTTTTAATGCGGATTCTGATTCAGGCCTGGGGTGGGGCCCAAGATCTTGCATTTCTAACAAGCTTGCACGTGATGTACATGCTTCAAGTCCTGGCACCACACTTTAAATAGCAAGGACTTCTGTCTAGTTGAATCCTCAGTAGTTGACACTGAGACACACGCACAACAGCCACTGAATAAATATTGAGGGTGAAGGGGATCAACTGTTAGCTCTTTACAAATGGTGTTAGAACTTAGAAGAAGTTGAACTCAAGGCTCATCATTCAGATAAAGAAGCTGCCAGATTGGGTCAAACGTGACCTTGCTTGAATTATGAAAAACATTTGACTAGTTATGGAGTAATGCCACTGTAGATGATTTAATCAGTTATAAACATATTTAACTTAGTGAAACCTTCAAAGCAGGAAAAAGAGACACACCAGGAATTACTATATTTCCCACCTGATATTATTTCAATCTTCAATCAAAGTTAAGAGAAACAGTCATGCTTCAGAGACAAAGTAATGCAAACATATGTTTAGAAAAACCTCAAGGAGAACAAGTTGGTGAAATATCTCTCCATCATTTCAGGAATAATTTGAAGGGGTGGCCTACCCCTCCACACCTGTGGGCATTTCTCGTTAGGTGGAACGAGAGACTTGAGAAAAGAAATGACGGAACGAGAGACTTAAGAGATGAGACACAGAGACAAAGTATAGAGAAAGAAAAAGTGGGCCCAGGGGACCGGCGCTCAGCATACCGAGGACCCACGCTGGCACCAGTCTCTGAGTTCCCTTAGTATTTATTGATAATTATCTTTACCATCTTAGAAAAAAGGAAGTGGCAGGATAATAGGATCATTGCAGGGAGAAAGTCAGCAGTAAGACATATGAATAAAGATCTCTGGGACATGAATAAGTTTAAGGAAAAGTGCTGTGCCTTGATATGCATATGTAAACATCTCCATAAAACTTTTTAGTGCATAAAGAGCAGCATTGCACTAGCAAGTCCCGCCTTTCGCCCTAAGGCGGTTTTCTCCTTTCTCAGGAAACAGAACATACAATCGAGTTTTATACCGAGATGTTCCATTGCCCAGGGACGGGCAGGAGACAGATGCTTTCCTCTATCTCAACTGCCAACAACCGCCAAGAGGCCTTCTTTCCTTGTACTAGTCCTCCTCACTGTTTGGGTGAAGGAGAAAGGATAAGATGGAGGAAGGTGAACAAAAAGGCACAATCCATGTTGCTTCCGCGTTCTTCCTCACCAACTTTCCCAGGCGCAGGAAAATGCAGCCCGCCCGAGAAGATGCAGATCAACCGAGCATGCACCAGGTGACGTCAATCCGAAGAGATCGAAACTTACCCGGCCATGCCTATGGAGAGGCCCCTATCACGCCCTTATCCCGCCCACTGCCCTCCCCCTTCCAGTACCAATGCATAAAAGTCCGCGGCTGGCAGGAGCCCGCGTGACTTCTTCAGCCCCTCTTACTTGTGGACTGGAGAACCTTACCCGAGAGCCCCGTGCGACTTCCCTGGCCCCATACCTGAGGACCGGAGAACCTCGCCCAAGAGTATGTGCATATTTGCAATAAAAGGCTGCTGCTTTCTTTTTTTTTTTTTTTTTTTTTGAGACGGAGTCTCGCTCAGTTGCCCAGGCTGGAGTGCAGTGGCCCGATCTCAGCTCACTGCAAGCTCTGCCTCCCAGGTTTAGGCCATTCTCCGCGAGTAGCTGGGACTACAGGCGCCCACCACCTTGCCAGGCTAGTTTTTTGTATTTTTTAGTAGAGACGGGGTTTCACCGTGTTAGCCCGGATGGTCTCAATCTCCTGACCTCAATCTCCTGACCTCGTGATCCACCCGTCTCGGCCTCCCAAAGTGCTGGGATTACAGGCTTGAGCCACTGTGCCCTGCCAAGGCTGCCGCTTTCTTATGTACTTTGGCTTCATGTTTAATTATTTAGCTCTCCTAAATTAAATTAAATTAAACAAAACACTCACCACAGACCCTTCACAGGTGTCAGGCTGGGGGATGATCAGGTCTTTCCCTTCCCACGAGGCCATATTTCAGACCATCACATGGGAAGAAACCTTGGACAATACCTAGCTTTCCTAGGCACAGGTACCTGCGACCTTTGGCAGTGTACGTGTCCCTGGGTACTTGAGATTAAGAGAATGTGATGACTTTTAACCAGCAAGCTGCCTTCAGGCACTTGTTTAACAAAGCACACCCTGCATAGCCCAAAATCCTTTAAACCTTGAGTCACCATAGCACATGACTCTTGCAAGGACAAGGTTGGGGGTAGGGTCACAGATTAACAGCATCTCAAATACAGAACAAAATGGAGTCTCTTATGTCTACTTCTTTCTATATAGACACAGTAACAGTCTGATCTTTCTTTTCCCCACATAATTGATTTGCACTCTGACACAAACCAGTCCTGTATTTAACATATCAGAAACACGGCAATCCTCAGATATGCTGTTTAAAAGAAAAGATGCAATCTAATCTGGCAATGGATACATAGATGTTCGCTGTATGATTCCCTCTACTTTGGTATAGTAAAGATTTGGGGTTATGGTTCTGGCTAAAACGAAGTAAGCACAGTCCACTCTGTCTCTCCCACCAAAACAAATAAAATCTCTGGAAAGAATGCATGGAACGTATACCTACTATATACCCACACACATTTTAAATTAAAAATTAAAAAAAAAAAGAATGCATGAAACAGCTGAGGACTCTGTAAATGGTATCAGGTGGATTGGGGAAAAAAAAATCAGAACTCAAGGACAATCCTGCTGTGACTTTCCAGATTTTTCTTTTCCTCCCATACCTTCCAACTTGGACTTGAGGCAGTGCAAATCATGGAACTGTGCCCTGGGCACAGTCAGAAAGATTTCCAACAGAAGCTCTCTCATTCTGGTGTAAGGAGGAGAAGGGAGCCCCTATAGAATAGAGAAGGCAGGGGAAATTCTCTGCTTCTTTTTTCTCTGCAGGCCCTGCCCCCTCCCCGCAAGCCAAGCCCCACTCCCAAAGCTACAACTTGACAGTGGTAAGGGTAGCAGCAGTGGCTGGGCAAGCACCTTAAAGTCCGACATAGGGGAATCTTTGTCTCTGACCAGAGGAACTGTGGTCATAAAGCAGGGTGGAGGGAGAATCCAAATGTTCTCTTGTTACCCTCCCCCACTTGGTCCTGGAGGCAGACCTATTTGTGGGAAGTACACAGCAGGGCTGGGAGACCACAGCCTTGGCTTTCCAGTCAGAGGACCAGGAAAACAGGGCGGGGAGCTGGAAAATGTAGGGGAGTTGATCATGGAGAGGATGGAGCCTGAGAAAGGGATGGCATAAAGTTGTGTGTGTGCTGCTGGGCTTACCCCTGAGCTGTTTAATAAGCCTATTTATTATCAGAGTTCATAGAGCAAAGTCAATATTTAAAGTCTCTGGGGTCAGTTAGCTTCTGTCTTCCACATCCCAGATTCTACTCTGGACAATGATCTTGCTTTTACAAATGCATGCTATTGGCCATAAAGTCAATATGAGAAAATAAGCAAAAACCCAGATCCCATAGGTAAAAGGGAAACAATTTAGTCCCCAAATACAAAGAGCACATATATGTATATTCTCTGAAGAGACGTTTCCAAAACAAACACTGCCAATTAAAATATTTTGCATGTATGTGAAGAAAAGATGTCTGGAGTGATCAGATTCTCCCTGTACATTGGTTATGCTCCAATTTGTTCTACTCAAGATGAGCTTACCTTATCAGCAACATCCACCCTGGCCTTGTGTTTAAGCAAGAAATCCACTGCAGATAAATGATTTCTCCCCACTGCAAAATGCAGGGCTGTGCGGTTCATCTGAGGAAGCATAATTTATGTTTTTAGTCACTGATCATTATTTAGTGCTTTTAGGTTTCCTGTTTCTTGAATGGCCATACTTTTCTATCAGGTGTTTCTATTTTGATTGTTTGGCTCCACTCTTTGCCTTTACCTTTGAAAGTTGTGAGAATTGTGTCCAGCCGAATTCTGCCTTCATTATGAGATAACAGCAGAGAATTTGGCAATCCACTGAAGGACACGCCTCAAGCTGAAATTCTTGTTTCAACTTATATTGTATTGTAGCATTATGTTGTGGCAACATAATGGGTTTTGTTTAGAAAGTAAAAGTTGGATTTCCCCCTTATATAATCATTAATAATGGTAAATTTTTCTGCTTAGTATATACTAATAATGCATAGCGGAAATTTTCCTAGGTATTCAATCCACTCATGTTCATTCTTCTCTAAGTTCTTGGACTGTAAACTTTACTGAAGCAAATAAATTCCTTTTGAAAGGAAGAAGGAAGGGAGGAAGGGATAAAAGAGTGAAGAAAAGAGGAAGGAAAGACAGAAAGGCAGAGGAAAAGCTATGACCATCTTGCTCCAAAGGAAAGTCCATGTGGTGCTCCTGGGATACCCAGAGACAGTCTAATACATTTCAGACAATGAAAGTTTTGCTTGGAAGTGATATGAATCATAATACCCATATTCTAGACACTGTTTTTGCTCCCAAAGAAGATGTCTGGGCATGGCTTTCCTATTCTTTGTTACACATAAATAAGAAAAAAAAAGAGAACTGTTTAAATATTTGATTTTCTTGGTAGTGTCAACCTAAATAATAAGAGACTTTCAAAAGAAAAGATAGTTATTTGGGAATAAAGCATTGCAACGGGAATATGCATGTCATAGTAAACTATGTGTGTATTTAGGGAAGTAAAAGAAGACAAAGGTTTTTAAAGGAAAAAAAATGAGGATTACATAATTGTTTTGAAATAATTATCCTTTGCTGCAAAGTTCAACAACAAGCTGACTCCAGTCTTAGATTAGACAGGCAGTTTCTGGGCAGTTGTCCTTGCAGAAGTATTTTCTGTGTAAGGTTGTGATGGCCTTTGTGTAAGGTTGTGGGTTTTGCAGTCTTCTGTGATAGTTTTTGTTATCAAGTATACAAGCATGAGAACCCTGTCTTCATGGCCTTCCCCAGCTCTATTTGTCAAGGTTTTCTTAATATCAGTGACCCCATTTTGATTCTGAAAACTTTCACAATAGCTAAACCAGTGATAAAATAAGTTCGACAAAACATGAGTTATGGCTGGGCACGGTGGCTCATGCCTGTAATCCCAGCACTTTAGGAGGCCAAGGTGGGTAGATCACCTGAGGTTAGGAGTTCGAGACCAGCCTGGCCAACATGGTGAAACCCTGTAACTACTAAAAATACAAAAATTAGCCAGGCGTGGTGGCGTGCATCTGTAATCCCTGCTACTAAGGAGGCTGAGGCAGGAGAATTGCTTGAACCCAGGAGGTGGAGATTGCAGTGAGCTGAGATTGCGCCACTGCACTCCAGCCTGGGCAAGAGCGCAAGACTCCGTCTCAAAACAAAACAAAACAAAAAAACCCATGAGTTTTGACTTTGTCTGAAATCTGGAGCTTTGTTCTACTATGTCAAATATGGGCTTAGAAGCTCCACTATTAACTTTACTTGTGAATAAGGATGTAAGCCAAAATTTCACCCAAGATAATTCAATAAAATTACTTATATTTTAAAAAGCTCCATCATCACTGGTTTTAAGGAACTCTCCAAGTAACCATGTCAATGATTTGCTGTAAACAGTAAACAGATGTTATGAGAAAGTATAATACAATTCATTAGGAATTTATAATAACTTGCCCCGGTGTAAGTTAAAGTGTATTCGATTGTACTATCTCTCCAAGTACTTTAATACTAAAAAAAAGTTTAAAACAAAATAGAAAGTTGAATATGGAAAAATGTTAAATGGTTTAAACAGTATACTACAGAATCTATTTCCTGCTACTTGGAAAAGTGATTATTGCTTCACTTACTCCCACAATTAACCTTTCATGGTCAAAATAATCTTCAAAGATACCTATCCACAAATATTTTTAAAACTATGCAAATATCCCCTTCAAAGAGACTTGCTTGCTTCTTTCCTTTTCCTTCCTTTCCATCCTTTTTCCTTTCTGCCTTTCCTTCCTTTCTTGATTCCTTTTTTTCTTTTTGTCCCTAAAATTGTTATGCTACAAAATTTTGCTGCTTTCCTATTCTAGGATATCTATGGAACATGAACACGATATATACTCATAACACATCACACACACACATTATACACATAGACATATCAATCCCCACACTTATCCCCACACATAAGCACAAAGGCCCCCAACACATATGCACAACATCTTCCACTGCACCTAGTACGTGATTTCAGATTCTGCAGCTTCAGTTTCCAGGACCTTACTGCCTGCGATAGATATAGGTTTTGTGAAACCTGAGTTTAGACTATTTAGGGAGTCTTCTTTAAAGCCAGAGTCAGAAAGCTTAAATAATTGCAGTTAAAATGCCTTATAATTTTTCAGATTTTACAAAATCATATAGTCATAGGAATATATTACTAGAGCCCTCTCAGTGCCTTACAAGGGGCCTGTACAAGCAAGGGCCCTGAAGCTTATGCTTCATTTACCATTAAATAGTAAATCATTTACCATTAAATTTACCATTAAATACAATTACCCACCACCCAGGTGGGTGCCACACCCACCTGGAACCACTCCACAAATTGTCCTAAGCAATTGACACAGCCTCCAACCTTCACTTTGATAAGCCTGGCCTCAAAGGACTATCAGGAAATCCTCACAAAAGCAAGCAGTAGAGAATCCAAATTTATGGCAGCGGACTTTCCCTCTGCTAAAACCCAGGGACTTAAAGAACAAGTAAGAGCCAGGTTTTAGATAAGGCCTCATTGCCCAAGAGACAGATACACTACATTTCAAAACCACTACAGTGAAAATCCACATGCCTCTTTAGATTTTTAAATTTGTAAAAACAGAACCACACAGGACATCATTGGCAAGAAAACAACCCAGACTGTGTAGCAAAAAATTTTGTGTCTTTCCAGAATGTGTGAGGCCAAACTCATCCACAGGCGACAATCCAGGACCAGGTCCAAGCCTATAACCCTGACAGCTGGCGCTACCTATAACCCCGACAGCTGGCTTTACTGCCCACCCACAGACTTTGAATAGATATGCATGAAGATTCTGTGCACTGCCCTTCTTGGAAGAGGAATTAAAACGCACAGAGCCTCTTCCACTGTTTGACTCCACCTTTTAGCTTAAACACCCTGGGATTACCAACAAAGGAGCGCTCCCTTATCTCAGCCAGCACCATGATTTTTACTTTTATTATTATTTCAGATGTCCTGTGTAAACCCAAGCCATTACTGGAGTAGTCACTTGTCATATTTATGACTTCTACTCACATTGTTCACAGCATTAATGTTAACCTTGTTTTCAGACAGCTTCTCCATAAGATCCAAATTATTGCTTTTAGCAGCATTCTGAAAGCTTCTCTCATTTGGCAGTACTGAAAGAAAGCAAGGCAAGCATGAACTAAGGGAATTTAAGGAGGCCAAAGAGAAAGCATATTTCATAGGGCAAACCTTGTAACAACAGCCTTGAAACGAAACAACAGCCTTTGAGTCTTTTACATTTAGCTATTTTTATTTAGGACACAGAAACTTTGCTTCAATATCTTATAAAACTGTAGTATCAAGATTCAATTTTCTCCTTATGCTGCAACGGTTTTCACACCCTTAAAAATGTTCCTGGCCCCAAACAAAACATTATTCATAAGGACCACCCTGAAGTCAGTAATGTGGTATCTGGTTTAGAAGGTCAGAAGGCAGTAGACTTCCCAGGGGACATTGTTTGTAAAAAACCTTGTACAAGATTAGGCAGGGTGGAGTCCAAATGCTCCTACAGCTTACAGAGATAAAACTGTTGTCTTCAGAACTCTATACAGACGCTAGGCCTGCACGAAGAAAATTTCAAAATGCAGCCCATCATATATACAGACACAAAGGTAAAGGGGATGAAAATGTTTTATTCTCATTGATATAAAAACACAGAGAAGTAGATTGACATCTACTATAAATGTCATATTTCACATACATATACACATTCATATGATAGGCTTTATTAACTGTCATAGAGAAGATTCCAGGGTTTATTGAGTTTTTTTGTTATGTAGGGGAGTAGAGGGCTCTCAGAGAACAGCCCAACATGAAGGGATAAGACCAGAATTGAGGTTAAGTAGGAGTCAATAACAGACCATCTCCAAACAGAAAGGACCTGTAAGAGAGGTTTCTGTAGATGTGTTGCTGAATAGTTTCCTAAGCGTTTGCTTGTTCTTAAATTATACCATCACAACATTCAATGTTCCCCAAGTTTTTGCCAAAGCAAAGACCCTTAAGGACTTTGCCAAGTCCAATCAAGGACCAACAAAGGAGTATCTTCTTGGGAAATACTGTTATGGGCTGAAGTGTGTCTCTCCAAAATTCATATGTTGAACTACTAACCCCAAGTACCTCAGAATGTTGACTATGTTTGGAGATAGGGCCTTTAATGAGGTAATGAAGGTAAAATGAGGTCATATGAATGGGCTCCAATCTGATATGATTGGTGTCCCTAAAAGAAGAGAGATTAGGACGGACACACACACAACACACACACACACACACATACACACACGGAAAACCAGGTGAAGGCAGGGAGAAGGTGACCATCTATAAGCCAAGGAGAGAGGCCTAAGAAGAATCCAACTTTTCCAACATCTTGATGTTGCACTTGTAGCCTCCAGAGCTGTGAGAAAATAAGCATCTGTGGTTTGAGCCATCCAGTCTGCTGTACTTTGTCATAGCAGCCCGAGCAGACTCATACAGATTCACATGTTCATTCTTTCTGTTACCTGGATCCTTCTCTTCCTTCCTACCCCTACTCTTGTCACCATTCTAGGTGACTTCAACCTCCTCACAGATGATTAATCCAACACCTTGGCCTCTTAGTTTCCTCTAATAATCTTCTGTAGATCTGACCTCAGTCATCAAATTTCAGAGACACATTCCTGAACTAATCATCACTCAAACTGCACTACCTCTGAAATCTTGACTTCCAGAATCCTATTCTTTGACCACAACTTCTCATCCATTCAGCTCAGCTGCTCTAGTTCTCCAAGTCCAGAAATTCTGCAACCTTATGAAGTCCTCCAGTCCACAGTTCTAACCCTTTTTCATATTCTTCATTTCTGTGCCCTTACTTCCCTCCTTACCATGTTTAGATTCCATGGTGCCAGTTTGTTTTCGCTGCTGTAACAAACTACCTGACACTGAGTAATTTTTTAAAAAACAGAAATTTATTTCACACATTCAGACCATAGCATATGGTCCACCTATGAAATCACTTCTATGCAAACACCTCCCTCACCATTCTTTTCCTCCATTAGACTAGTTGGTCAGAATCCTAATTCTGTGATTAAATCCAACTGCTACTTGCTTTGTTTCTGTACCTGAACAGCTAAACGGTACTGGAGAAAAACACACAACCATGCTGTGGTAAACATTGCTAGTGTTCATCAATATCTGCTTCTTCTCTTCTACCTGGTCACATGTGTAAGCCCATATCCCAGCCTGGATACAGCTAGATGAGGTGTATCCAATGGGCTGAAAGCAGAAGTGATGGCATGTCACTTTGGGGCTGAGTCAGTGAAAAGCCTGTGTCACCCTCTAGGTCTCTTTTCCCTGCCTTATCAACACTGGAAGCCATGTGTTTAAATGAAGGGGTCACAAGATGGTGGTACCTCCATCAACTTGGTATTGGGAGATAATTCTCTCTGGGTCTCTCACATTTCCGCACATCTTACAAGCAAAAGCATTGACTGGCTTTGCTCTTTACTATCTTTTCAAGGATGTTTGTATAGTGAAAAGCCTTTGTGGGGAAAAGAAAGAGATCAGCCTGTTACTGTGTCTATATAGAAGGAAGTAGACATAAGAGACTCCATTTGGCTCTGTATTTGAGATGCTGTTAATCTGTGACCTTACCTCCAACTTTGTCCTTGCAAGAGACATGTGCAAAGGTGACTTAAGGTTAAAAGGATTTTGGGCTGTGCAGAATGTGCTTTGTTAAACAAGTGCCTAAAGGCTGCTTGTGGTTAAAGGTCATCACCATTCTCTTAAATCTCAAAAAAGAGAAAAACATTTGTCTCCTGCCCCTCCCTGGGCAATGGTTTGTTTACTAAGCAAGGAGAAAACCGCCTTTAGGAATAAGGTGGGGCTTGCTGGAGCAATACTACTAAAAGGTTTATGGAGATGTTCGCATATGCATCTCAAGGCACAGCATTTTCCTTTAAACTTATTCATGTTACAAGGATTTTTGTTCATATGTCTTACTGCTGATTTCCTCCCTACAATGATCCTATTTTCCAGCCACTCCCTTATCTTTTTGATGGTAAAGATAATTATCAATAAATACTAAGGGAACTCAGAGGCCGGTGCCTGCGTGGGTCCTCTGTAAGCTGAGCGCCGGTCCCCTGGGTCCCGCTTTTCTTTCTCTATACTTTGTCTCTGTGTCTTATTCCTTTTCTCAAGTCTCTCGTCCCACCTAACAAGAAGCACCCACAGGTGTGGAGGGGCAGGCCACCCCTTCAAGCCTTGACAAATAGAGATAATGTCTTCCTCTGGAGCAAAGGGCAGGTTTGCTTGCAGCCTTGGAAGAAAGCAATGGTAACGTTCTGTAACACAACCCACTGTGTGAGCAGGTGTCATTTGGCATCTTTATATCTCCCTGTGGGAATTGGGGCTTGGAGAACTGAAACAAATGCTAACACTCTGGCTACTGCTACTGCTGTGAGTAATGAAATCCATCATCTCTGATCCAAAAGTGTCTTCTGCCAGCATCTCTATCACCTAGTAAGCTAACTTGTGAGATTACAAGTAGGGTAAAATCTCAACCCCTTTATGATCCTTGACACCTGGGTTCCTGAGAGACCCTTGCCAACCTATTTTGGACATGCTACACGAGCAAGAAATAGATTTTTCTTTTAAAGATGGGGTCTTGTTACGTTTTCCAGGCTGGTCTTGAACTCCTGTCCTCAAGTGATCCTCTCACCTGGGCCTCCCAAAATGCTGGGATTATAGGTGTGAGCCACCACACCCAGCCAGAAATAAATTGTTTTTATGTCCAGTCACTCAGATGTAGGAGTCATTTATTGCTGCAGGAAAAGCTTACTTTGTCCTGATTGATACACACGCTAACAGGTCTCTTAAATTCTTCCCCACTAATCTCAGCACGACTAGCTAGCCTCTACATTTCCCTAGTCTTCCCTTCTTCAATATGTCATATCCTTTCCTTTCTCCTCAAATATCTGAATTTACTAATCTACCTAATTTACTTCCTCTCACTACCATCACCTAATTCTCAGTCAATACCATTGCCTCATAGTGAAAACAGAAGTAGTAGGACACGAATTCCCACATCTTCCCACCTAGGTGAGTCTACCAACCTACCTTCATTTATATATACAGGATGAAGCATCCCTGTACCTAGGAAAGGCCAACCTCTACATCTGGGCTCTGGATCCCATCCCCTTTTTATCTTTTCAAGTGTTTCATATGTCAGTCTCTTGGAAATTATGTCTTCTTTCCTCTAGATCACTTAATCTCTCCCCAGTGGATCACTTCCTTCAAAAAATACGGAGATGCCATAATACCCTAAGTGTAAAAAACCCTCCTTTGACCCTAGCTTCCTTTCCAACTGCTGCTGCATTTTTCAACTTTCCATTACCCCAAACTTAAGTATTCTATAATTGCTGTCTCCATTTCTTCATCTCAGTCTTGTCTCAACCCATGCTAATCAGACATCTTTCCCACCCCT
This sequence comes from Colobus angolensis palliatus, assembly GCF_000951035.1. Lineage (NCBI taxonomy): Eukaryota > Metazoa > Chordata > Mammalia > Primates > Cercopithecidae > Colobus > Colobus angolensis. Next base: position 4,288,387 of record NW_012118376.1, read on the forward strand.
CTACTGAAACTGCTCTTGTTGAGGTCACTCCATCTTGCCAAAACCCAGTCATCATACCTCTGTCATGTGCATTGAGCTCTTGGCAACTGTGACACAGAGGAACACACACCCCTTGTAACATGTTCTTCTCTAGAGGTCTGGTAAACCAACTGTTGCTTTCTAGTCTTTTCTACCGGCTCTTTTTCCTTTGCTTGATCTCCAACTATTGGAATGCCCCAGGGTTTATATAAAACAAATAACCTGTTGATGTAGGCATGATTCCTCCATCTTACAGATGAGGAAACTGAGATCTTCAAAATTGTCCTAGGCAGCCTGACTCCAACCACATCACCCTGTCTCATGGCCTTCACTGCACTTACCTTAAATTATCTTATTCATTTATTTGCTTACTTATTTTATTGTCCATCACCCCTCCACCACAACAGAATGTTCCACCAGAACAGGGGTTGTCTTGTTCCCTCCATCCCTACATCTAGAACATGCCTAGAAAATAGTTAAGCCCTTGAAAATATTTCCAGAATGACTGAATGACTATATTGAGGAACTGGTGTACAGCTTCCAAGTCTAATTTAGGAAATAAGGCGGTCCCAGCCAGTAGGCTTGGATGGTGTGCCCCGTTAAGAGACTTGAGTACTGGGAAGGCTGAGGTGGGAGGATCACCTGAGCCTGAGGAGGTCTGTGATTGCACTACTCATTCCAGCCTGTGCAACAGAGCAACAAGACCCTGCTTGCAGGGGGCCAGGGTCGGAGGCGGGTGGGGAGTGGAGGGTGCCCGGGAGAGACTTGAATCGCTTTCAGCTTTTGAACTGCTTAACAGCTGCCTTAGTTTATACTACACATTATTCCCAAGGCATAGATGTTCCACTTCATGCTTTAAAAACTTAAGTGCAGAAAGATAAGTGATTTATTTAAAGTCAGACAATAAATCGGCGCATGAGTCACGATATAGGAGATAAGAAGAGCACATGAAACTCTTATTTGCAAAAGGACTTAATCATTATTTTTAAAAGCCTCCTCCTTAATTCGGAAGAATAATACTGTTCTTCCACCCACAGTACATGGTGGGGGTGGATTCCAAAGCTGAAAACCAGCCAACAGGGGGTGCAGCGGTGGAGGCTGGGACTCGGGGTCCCAGGGCGGAGTCGCCGCGCCAGTTTCACTCCCGCAGCTTCCGGAGGCGCTGCACTGGGTACCTTTTTAAGTCCCTTCGACCCAGCCCGCCCCGCAACCTGATTTTCTGAGACCTTGTCCCGGGACTCACGGAGCTCGTATCCGGCAACTGCTGTGTCCTCCTCTCCAAGCCCCTCCGGCTTCGGGATCCGGGACAGGGCCCTCCAAGGCAGGGCGTCCGCGCCCCTCAGGTCCTCCCTGAGACCCTTGGCGGCAGTAGCCGCCGCGAGCAGCAGCCCCCCCTACCGTGGCCCCGTGGCCCCGGGCGCGCCCGGCGAGGTCCATGGTCGCCTCGGCGGACCCGGAGCGCAGGGCCAGACCCAGACCTAGACCCAGACAGGCCCAGGGCGCGAGGTTGGACGCTGGCAGGTCAGCCCGGCCGGAGCGCAGAGTCCTCTCTCTGTTGTGGCGGTTCGCTGGGAAACAAGCCCCTGGTTCCAGCCCTGCCCTGACTTGGGCCGGCCTGGGAGAATCCGCCCTCAGGTGTGGCGTGCACTGTGCTTAAGGTTTGGTTCTCCGGGAAATAAAACATCCTGCGAAATCTACAAGCCCCAGTGAACTCCCACTTCTACTCTACCACTTCTTTGTACAATTTTAAGAAATGTCAAGGTTGAATTTATAACCAACACTACAGGAACTTCAATATTAAATGATTTCTAAATGGGCTTCCAACATTTTCTTTTGAATAAAGTAAGACTTGATTTCTCCTTTGAGGATCACGCAATTATAATCTCTCCTGGCGGATTCTTTTGAAAAGTGAAATAATACAGAAGCAAGTCAAATTCTGACCCCCCAAATAAACTTCAAATAAGAAAGGTAATCAGGTTTTATTTTTTATTCTTCTTACAAATTTACAAAAGATGTATCATTTTAATGTAAATTATGTAATATCAATGTTCATTTCAAACTTGTCAGCTTTTCCCTTCAAATTATTGTGCACCCAATTTGAGGCACTGAATTCAAAACAATGTTTCCTTATCAATGAAAACAAATGACAAAATATTATTTATCAGAACACCACCCGTAACCTCAAACTTTCCTTTTTTAAAAAAGGGAAATGGGCCTCATGTTTGTAATAGGGATATGATAAAAACAGCAGATAAGTTGAATTGAGTATTATGCAGATATATCAGACAATGTACTAATATGGAAAGTATAATATGTAAATGGAAAAACAGGGCACAAATTATATGTGCATGTAGCATGTTTACAAGTAAAATTCTAAAAATCAGAAGAAAATACCCACACAAAAGAAGGAATAATAGTGAAAACAGCAGCAGATCAGTGGAAAGCATACAGTCAAGTACAGAAAGATCTCCCAGTCTGGGCAACAAAGTGAGAACCCCTCTCTACAAAGTTAACCAGGCATGGTGGTGCGTGCCTGTAGTCCCAGCTACTTGGGAGGCTGAGGTGGGAGGATGGCCTGGGAGGCAGAGGTTGCAATGAGCCAAGATTGTGCCACTGTGTGCCAGTCTGGGTGATAGAGCCAGACCCTATCTCAAAAAATAAATAATAAGAAGAAAAAGATCTGAATTGTGTTATCAAACTTTGAAACTGCTTTCAAATTCTAAACCAAGAAATTTACTTTTTAAAAAATCCTCTTATCGATGACCGGAGAAAATGCATCATCATTTTATGCTATATAGCCTTATAAGAGTATGTGGTACTTATCTTACTCTACCAGATGAGACAAAAACTCCAAAGCAGTGCATTATGTGAAACTCAGCCATAGCTGGACTTTACTTCCCTGAGAGCTTGGGCTAAATGAGAAGCTATGAAGTATACTGTGGGAGGTATTTTCTTTTTCACTCTGTTTCAAATATCAGGTTACTTCTCAAGCAGAATATTAATTCTAAGTGTGCTAATACATAAAAGCTTGCCCACATGATCTGGCACTACTCATCTCTCTGATCTTGGGCCCTACAATTCTTCTCCATTCTTCATCCAGTGATTCCCGGTGGAGAGCCATCCAGCTTTTATTTCCTCCCTTTGCCTAGAACCTCTCTCCCCCACCTCCACTTCCAAATTTTTTAAATAGTTTTGATCCTTTGTATCAGTAAGGTTTCAGGTTAAATGTCACTTCCTCAGAGGAGCCTTCTCGGATCATCTTATTCTAAAAGTGTCCCCTACCTTCATGTTCCATTCTCTTATGCTGTTGTCACTTTCCTTTGTAGCACTTACCACTGGAATATCTGTATTTGTTTAGTGTCTGTTTCCACAACCAGAAGGTAAACTTCATGAATACAGTGATTTTTAAAAGTTTGTTGGGCCAGGCGTGGTGGCCCATGCCTATAATCCCAGCAATTTGAGAGGCTGAAGTGGAGGACGGCTTCAGGCCAGGAGTTTGAGGCCAACCTGGGCAACTTAGTGAGACTCCAGTCTCCACAAAAAATTTAAAAATTAGCTGGTGGTTGTGGTGGTGCACACCTGTAGTCTTAGCTACTTGAGAAGCTGAGATGGGAGTATGGCCTGAGCCAAGGAGGTCAAGGCTGCAGAAAGCTGTTATCATGTCACTGTATTCCAATCTGACAGAGCAAGACTCTGTCTCAAAAAAAAAAAAAAAAAAGTTTCCTACTGCATCTCCAAAGGCTACCCAACCTGCAATAAGTATTTGTCAAATAAATATGGAATGCAATTTAGCCATGTGAGCAGTAACTTGTCTTTGAGTCCTGAAAGCTTTAGTTTTTTCCCTAAAGGAAAGTCTAGACTAAAAAAATATGTTCAATTCTGAAGTAAACCTTTAAAACCAGATCCTGTTCAAGGATTCCATATTTTTAAAAACATCTTCCTGGATTTCTCTTTGCCCTCCTCTACCAGATGATTTCTCCCTAGACTCCCACTTTGTATATTCACCTATTATAGCCCTTCCTACATTGAATAGAAACTGTCCCTGGAGTGGCTGTCCATTTTTTGAGGACAAACATGTCTTAATAATCTTTATATCCTTTGTCCGCTAGGATTCAGCTATAATTAATAGGAAAGCCCAAGTAACTATGGCTTAGTGTTTTTATTTGCTTCTTGTGCAAGTCTCAAAGTGTGCAGGCCAGTGCTGGTATGTCTCTGTTTTACAACGCCCCCAGGAATCAGCCTCTGCAGCCCACTACTCCACCATCCCCATGTGCAGCCCTTATGTTTAGGTGTAAACGGCAGCATCTGCTTCCAGGCAGCAGGATGGAACAGAGAAATAGAAAGAAGAGGCAAAGAGAATGCTACAGCTGCAAGAAGGGAAGTTTCCCAAAAGCAACCACACATAGTACTTCCTTTTTTTTTTTTTTTTTTTGAGACAAGGTCTCGTTTCACTTTGTCACCCAGGTTGGAGTGCAGTGGTGCAATATCAGCTCACTGCAACCTCCGCCTCCTGGGTTCAAGCGATTCTTTTGCCTCAGCCTCCTGAGTAGCTGGGATCACAAGCGTGCCACCATGCCCGGCTACTTTATGTATTTTTAGTAGAGACGGGGTTTCACCATCTTGGCCAAGCTGGTCTGGAACTTCTGACCTCAGGTAATCCATGTGCCTCAGCCTCCCAAAGTGCTGAGATTACAGGTGTGAGACACCGCACCCAGCCAGTACTTCCTTTTATATCCCATTAGTCAAAACTCAAGTCACATGGCTACCCCTAGCTGGGAGGGTGTGAGCTGCAAGGATGGGAGATATATTGTAGTCATCAATTCTGTAACACCTATTTTTCACACTATCACATATTTTTAATTGAGATACTAAATTGTCCGCCTGAATTGAAGTTGAGTTCTTCCAGAGAGGATTTGCATATGTTTCTGCCAGTCACTAGGGACAATACTAACCTAACTTTAATTACATTTTCTGCTTGAGCTCTTCAGGATATCATTTGTGTGAATTCAGATTACAAACCTACATGTGTACTGGTTTGTGATTCAAATTCTCACTGGCAGTCCCTCCTTCCAACCAGTGCCAAGGCTGAGCAGGCAAGTTGCTTTGCTCCCTCTTTCTTCATGGAGGATTTCTCCTTTATCCTTGCTCTGAAGGTATAAACCTTGGTGTCCCATATTTATGCACTGGTAACCTATTAGACTCCCTGTCTTAGGTATTATTTCTTAGTGGTTTATAAAGAATTGATGAAATGTAGTAGTCTATTCTGGGTGATCATGTGCCAAGCTAAAATTCTAATAATATGGCAGAAAAGTAGAATGTTGAAGGACAACCAGGATCTCTGCCCATAATTGCTAGCAAAACCCAAAAAACCTTGGCAAATCTCACACTTGTGGATGGTTTCAGAGATCACACTTGATGTTTAGCATATTCTAAGAGGAAAAAACTTTTGAGCCTTCATAAAAGAGAACTAGATTTTATCCTAGAACTGACTCACCCTTTATTTTTCCTTTTTGTCTCTAATTTAGGAAATCTCTCTCTCTCACTCTCTCCACAGACACCCAAGAACATGAGTGATACTAGGAAAGTATTGTATATAAAAATGCACAAGATGATCTAGAGCAGGGAAAGCAACTGGTGAAAGCTAAGCAATGAGTTAGATGGCCAGATATTAGACAACTGATAAGAACCTGATAAAAGACACGGAAAGAAGTTGCCAGATATTAGACAATTGATAAGAACCTGATAAAAGACATGGAAAGAAGTGTTTTCAAAGAGGCCCAACAAGAGTAGACAGAACTCAATGATAGGTATGTGGCTGGCAGAGGTAGTGTGTGTGTGTGTGTGTGTGTGTGTGTGTGTGTATACAGGAAAGAGTCCTCTACACTTTAGAGACAGGTTAGAAGGGTTAGTACCATTTGTCTCTGAATTATCTTGAATTTCCCTGAGCATTCTGTAGACAGCAGCAGTTACAAAGTAACACTATCACAATTGCCTCATACTGGTAAGGGGAACAGTTCAATATTATGATTTGCTTAATAAATGGAATCATGTTTCCAATAGTCACCATAATGCCATTGGAGTTTTTCTTAACAACCTAATTCAGTTATGTATTACAAAGCAAAAGCCATTAGTCCTTAATTATACAATGAAAAAACAGTTTTTTCTCCAGGGAAATAAACATCACCTCTCTGTGAAGTTTACTAAAATCCTGCCAACACAAAGTGTGTTCAAATATATCACTGCTTTTCAAAATGGAACATTACGTCAAAGAAAATTCAGTACCAGGGCCAGGCATGGTGGCTCAGAGCTTTGGGAGGCTGAGGAAGGAGGACTGCTTGAAGCCAGGAGTTCAAGACCAATCTAGGCCACAAAGCAAGATCCTATCTCAACAAAAATTACAAAAACTTAGCTGGGCATCATGGCACCAGCCTGTAGTCCCAGCTACTTGGGAAGCTGAGATGAGAGGATCTTGAGCCCGAGAGTTCCAGGCTGCAGTGAGTTACGATCATGACACTGCATTCCAGCCTGGGTGATGGTGAGACCTTGTCTCTAAAAACAACAGTTCAGCATCAGGTACACCAGGTATGATTTTTTAAATGAACTATTTCCTCAAAAAACAGTTTTATTAGCCCCAGGTTAATAGTCATATTTTAAGTCTTCTTGCAAATACTTTCAAGCCACTCCAAAAGGACACAGTATAATAATAAAACATGTATAAAGCAAGCCATTATCTAATAAAGGGAAATAAATACAATTGTCTCCTTCTGGAATGCCTACTCTTTAGGACCTAGTGTGAGTGCAGCCACTTAGCCACCATTCTGTCTTCCCAGAGAAAAACAGTAAGATAGTAGTAAACACTCTTGGACACATACTATTTATTCATTTACATGTCAACAAATGACTCTCCATATCTACTGTGTGCCAGGCCATACACTTCATACTTGGAATTCAGAGATAAGTGAAAGCCCAGGATCTCTTGGGGCCTACAATATGGTAGGGAGAAACCAACATCGGGGGCCATGCAAAGAATGTTTCAGGATCTTTGTAGAGAAACAGGAGCACAAAATAGTGACTGATCAGTTTTTCCAGAGGGCAAGGAACCGTTTTCTGAAGGTGGCCCCTGAGCTGAGTTGAAAGACGAGTGACTATGTAGGTGGGAGATAGAAAAGGGGCATTCAGGAAGCATATTCTGGACAGAGGGAACAATGGAGCACAGATGGCGGAAAGGAGAAACAGCTTGGTCTGTTCAGGAAACCCTGAATGCCAAGCCAGTGTTTAGAGTGCATCATGGACAGTGATATATAGGAGCTAGCTTGTACTGGCTTGCAAGAGCTGTTAAAGTTTCAGGAATTTTGTGAACTGGTTGACACCACATAACTTGAAATCTGTCATGGTGGGAGTATTTACACCACAGAAATAATCATACGCTAAAAATCACTCCCTTTTCCTACTCATTCCACTGCTAATCTTGGAGACAGTTGAGAGCTTTTGAAAATTGCTTTGTTTTTTTGACATGAGTGTGCTATTATGGGAACGCTGTTTATGGCTAATCTGTAAAAAAATGCGTGAGATGGTTTAGAGCAAGGAAAACTGACACATCAGTTGGAAAGTCAGAGTTTAGACAACTGATAAGGGTTTGACAAAAGAGATGGAAAGAAATGGATATTTTCAAGAGGCCCCACAAGAATAGACAGAATTCAGTAACAGATACAGGGTTGGCAGAGGTAGCAGTGGATACAGGGGGGATGAGTTAAAAGGTAAGTAGTAGTAAATAAACACATTTGTTAATGAGGGCAGAAAAAATATCTCCTATTAATTGCTACATCTCTCTTGCCTTTAACTTACAGCCTTCTTACATAAATGCCTATAACCACTGTCTACATTTTTTTAGCACAAAGTTCCTTCTTAAATTCTGTTATATGGCTTCCATTACCCACGGTGATGCTGAAACTTCTTACTCTAGAAGGTCACTTCTTCAGTGGGGACATTGACCTTGCGGATACCACAATTCCCATGCTAACTTTAAAATAAAGCACTTCTGGTGGAGTGAATTAAATTTATAAATACTTCTTATAATGTTACTTTTCCTACTATCACATAAGATTGAGGAAAGGTGTATAGCTCTATATTACAGGGACAATGTAAAGACTGATATTAAAAGCGACCTTTGAATTACATTGAAGAGAGGATTATACACATGCAAAGAAATTATGTCATTTGTTGTTTTATACTCTAATATGCATATATTCCAAACGCATAGCCCATCCTCCTTGAGATCTCCTAAACATGTTATGAATTTGAAGTGTCTCTGCATTATTCAAGTGAGGCAGGAAAAAGTTACTCTAAGTGATCTTTCTTTTTTATATTTTATTTGAATACAATTCTAATAATTCGACATTTATGCAGTAAAGGGTTAACCCAGCAGCCTCAGGTTACTCAAGCCCTGCACTTTTCAAAGAGAGGTGTCTTCAGGTACTGGCCCTTCCTTAGCTCCTGGGAAATGACCTGAGCCCTTGGAATTTCCAGTTTGATAATAGTGTTCTAGTATGCCTGAGGCCTTGGGCTGCATTTTGTGAGTTTGATGAGATAGTTTATGCTAACAGTATGACTCATGGTGAATGTCTGTTTTTGAATGACTGAAGCCCTGGGCCATGAGGTATCACTACACCTCTGGGGTCTTGAGACTTAATAGGTAAGGTGAGTCACATGTGTGATGCATGTCTGTGTGACTGACTTCCAGTAAAAACCTTGGACACCAAGGATTGGTTGATCTTCCCTCGTTGGCAATATTTTACACATGCTGTCACACATTTCTGGGAGAATGAAGCATGTCCCCATGTGACTCAACGAGGAAGAGGCACCAGGAAACTTGTGACTGAACTGATAAAGAAATAGCGTACTGCAAATAACAAAGCCTAATATAACGAATTGAGTTAGGGTTGGAGAGAAGACTTCAGGGAGTCGGGACACAAATATCACAGACTGGAAAACCGGTGACTTGTTTGGTGGTGTATTAGGGTTCTCTAGAGGGGCAGAACTAATAGGACAGATGTATATATGAAGGGGAGTTTCTTAGGAAAATTGACTTACACAATCACAAGGTGAAGTCCCATACAGGCTGTCTGCAAGCTGAGGAGCCAGGAAGCCAGTCTGAGTTCCAAAACTTCAAAAGTAGAGAAGCAGACAGTGCAGCCCTTCAGTCTGTGGCTGAAGGCCTGATAGTCCCTGGCAAATCACTGGTGTAAGTCCAAGAGTCCAAAAGCTGAAGAACTTGGAGTCTGATGTTCCAGGGCAGAAAACATGCAGCACAGGAGAAAGATGGAGGCCAGAAGACTTAGCCAGTGTAGTCCTTCCACGTTCCTCTGCCTGCTTTTATCCTAGGTATGCTGGCAGCTGATTAGATGAGTGCCCAACCAGACTGAGGGTGGATCTGCCTCTTGAGCCCACCGACTCAAATGTTAATCTTCTTTGGCAATACCCTCACAGACACACCCAGGAACAATATTTTGCATCATTTAATCCAATCAAGTTGACACTCAATATATATATTTTTTTTAATTTCTTCATTTTACATTTAATTGTCATGCTTTAGTAAAATCAACTGAATCAAGGAGGAGATAAACAGCTCAAAACAGACACTCAATATTAACCATCACAAGCGGTAACAAAATATTTGGTCAAACTGTCTACAGCTGTCTTTGGAAAGAAGACCAAATGCTGATTGAGGCAGTAGCCTTAGGGGAAATGCTAGAGAAAAACTAAAAATTTGGCATGGGATGGCTCTTTCTTGCTGTGTTCAGCAAGGTCCTAGAAGAAAGAAATATATTTTTTTCTCGACTAAAACTAGCTTGCAGAGATGGAGGAAAATATCTTGTTAACGAAAGCAGTTTTTGCCATTTTTTTCTTTTTATTATAAAGGTCATATATGAATAAGAATACATAAAATATATATGTATAAAGTGTATTTTAAAAGTGAACATCCATGCAATCACCAGCCAAGACAAGAAATAGAACACTGCCAGCATCCCAAAAGCGCCAGGTGCCACTTCCCAATCACACTGCCTTACCTCTCCACAGAGGAAATCATTATTCTGGTTCTGGGGACAGCAAAACACTTGCTTTTCTTTACAGTTTTATCTCATATATATAAATATACACCCTTAAAACAATATAGTTGTTCAGTTTTTACTGTTTTAAACTTTATACAAATGGAATCATGTTGATGGCATCCCTCTGTGATTTGCTTCTTTTGCTCTATGCTATGTCTGTGATATTCATCTATGTTGTGATTAGCTATTTCCTTCATTTTCACCATTGTGTAGAATTCTATTGTTTCAACACAAATGCCATGGTAGAATTTAACCATTCTACCATTGCTGAATATTTGGTTCATTTCTAACTTTTGGATATTGCGGTGCTGCTATGAACACTAAAAAATTTTTTTCTAGGCCACCTTCCTGACTGGGCAGAACTTTCTTGTACATGCTTTCTAGGATACATGTTCAGTAGTTTTCCCAAGGCATTGTATTAGTTAGGGTCCTGACAGGGAAAAAAATAACTGTAATGAAAGATAACCTGCAAAGATGTATACTTCAGAGTGCAATTGCTGGGTTTTGAGCACATTTATCTTTAAATTTACTGAAGGACAAATTTTTCCACAGGGATTGTTTTCAATGTAAGAGCTGACATCATCACCAAAACTTAGTATCATTAGATCATTTCATTTTTGTAAATAAGGTAGAGATGTAATGATATCTCCTTGTAGTTTTATTTTTCACTTCCCAAATATTAATATGGCTGGGAATATTTTCATGTTTCTTGGTCATCTGGATTTCCTTTCATTTGAAATGCCATATAAAGTCTTTTGTCCAAATTTCTATTGACTATCTTTTTCTTACTGATTCATAGGGATCATTTATATATTCTGGACACTAGTTTTTCACCAGTTATATATATTGCAAATATGGTGGTTCTTTATATTAGGTTTATATTAGGTTCACTAAGTAGGTAAGATTATGCACGCTTATTACCAGTCCTTGTAGTTTTGCTGTATTTTCTTCAAATGCCCCATATCAAAATTATAATAAAAAGAAAATGGGTTGGATATAATAGACAAAACAGGCAGTAAAGAATGTGAAGAAAATTCTGGGCAGAGAAAATAAAAATGAAGGCATAAGAGGGAGGAAGATTGGAAAAGTAAGAAAACCATCTCTATTAGATCTATAAAAGTTTTAAATTTTATTTCAAATATTATTAAATATTACTAAATGATTAACATTCAACTAAATAAATCCTTAAATGAAAATAATTTAGCATTTAATCTAAATTGAAGATAATAAAAATAAACTTAAGGCAAGACAGAAAATAATTCAATATGGTATTATTTACCTTTCAGTACATTAAATATTTCATTGAACTTAAATTTGTACAGAATTTACATAAGTAAATCACATGATCAAGAACCATAACACTACAACTTTGTATTTGCCACAGTGTATAATAACATCAGTCATGGGATTGGATTGGCATGCTAACCGGCATTAAAGCCTAATTTAAACAATCTAGTAATTAAAAGTCCAGTTACCACTTTGCCAAAGTCTGTGAGTTCTTAATTAAGCTATTCCTAAAATATTATAATATATAAAATATATATTTAGATCATAAGCTAAAATATGAAAAGAGGAGAGGAAACAAAAATATAAGAGAACAAAAGATTTAGCTCCTTAAAGAAGTAACAGAAAATGGTTCCAACTTCATGTCACAATTAAATATAATAACTATTATTATATTATTGAGACAGGGTCTCGTTCTTCATCCAGGCTGGAGTGCAGTGGCAAGATCTTGGCTGACTGCAGCCTCGACCTCCCAGGTTCAAGAGGTTCTCCTGCCTCAGCCATCTGAGTAGCTGGGATTACAGGCATGTGCCACCAAGCCTGGCTAATTTTTTTTTTTTTTTTTCGTTTTAGTAGAGATAGGGTCTTATCATGTTGCCCAGGCTGGTCTCAAACTCCTGACCTCAAGTGATCTGCCCACCTCAGCCTCCCAAAGTGCTGCCCTTACAGGTATGAGCCATTGCGCCTGGCCTAAATAAATATTTTTTTGAGAAGAACTCATTGATAGCACAAAAGTATTTGGAGAAACTACTTAAGCTAACTACTATTAAGCTCTCTTCTTTCACAAATATTAATAAAAATGTTGATAGAAATGTAACTAAGATATGTAATGTGTTTTAATACACATTAAGCTTTTGAATTACACATTTTCTCTTGAAGATTATTATTATTATTATTATTATTATTTTGAGACGGAGTCTCTCGCTGTGTCACCCAGGCTGGAGTGCAGTGGCAAGATCTTGGCTGACTGCAAGCTCCGCCTCCCGGGTTCACGCCATTCTCCCGCCTCAGCCTCCGAGTAGCTGGGACTAGAGGCGCCCGCCACCACGCCCGGCTAGTTTTTTGTATTTTTTTTTTTTAGTAGAGACGGGGTTTCACCATGTTAGCCAGGATGGTCTTGATCTCCTGACCTCGTGATCCACCCGCCTCGGCCTCCCAAAGTGCTGGGATTACAGGCTTGAGCCACCGCGCCCGGCCCTCTTGAAGATTATTAAATAATGACTGTACAATTCTTTATAGATTTGTGGAAAGTACCAACATAATTGACAAGAAATGAAATACTGCCATTTAAAAGTCCTGTATTAAAATAAAACTACTTTGAATCATCTTAGACTAAATATTTTAAAAAGTGATTCAAGTGCTTATTCATAAGATAACGGAATTCTAAATAAGAAAAGCCAGATTAAAAATTATATTTTAGGCAAAAACCATTTTAACGCAGATAATACTGTGATATTTATTTTCCTGAAGAAAACCACTTGTACTAGTTATGTTAATACTCTTCACAGAACTTAAGATAAATTTTAATTATGAATGCTCATGAAGTATTTAGATACGAGGATCAATGCCAACAAAGTAGTTAAGTGCTGAAAAATTCTTATGATAATATAGGTTTGTGTGAATCTTTGAGAGCCCTTACAAATGTTTTTATATTCAGTATAAAAATAATAAAAAAAACCTTCTTATCTCATTCCTAATTTCCCTTTTAAAAATTATCTCATAACAGCATTAATTTCCAATTGGTGTATAATGGAAGTAAAATTCTCATGATTATAAAAAAGATATACAGAATCAGTATATATATATATCTTAGAAAAGTAAACATCATCTGAGGAAGGATTATTGCACTTGCCTTCACTAAATAAATCTGCAAACTTAAAATCAGAAAGAACAAATTCATTGATTATAAAACAACAAGTTTCAATTTAAAATTAATGATAAAATGTTCAATGTTTACTTAAAAAATGTATCAAGGGTATGTCTGGGATTGTTTGGTTTTATTTTCTTTGATGAGTACTTTGTCATCAATCCTGGCCTAGAATTAAAAGGAACACACAATTAAAATGCAGGAAGAGATTCTAGAAAATAATTCATTTCTAATATTGACTACTTAATAATTTATAAAATGATTGAATTTTCATATTGTAGCCAGCTTTATTAAAGCTCAAATTAGCCATACCTTTTTGTTTTTGTTACAGCCTTCTGTACTCCACTTGAGCTACCTTTAGAGGAAAGAAAAGTCAAGAAATTCCATAATGAATAATATGAAATAATTAAAAAGTTGTACAAAAATTTAAAAAGTTAAAACTTACTCATTAAATATAATAACTTCCTTGGTACTATATAGTTCATATGGAAACACACCAAAAACAATAATTTCTTTGTAATTTACTAATTTTATTAGCATTACACTTAATTTTATTGGTGAAATTTGGGTAGAGTCAGCACTACCAAAAAATAAGTTAAAGAGGCTTTCTGGTTATGCAGTTATAGTTAATTTACCACTGTGTCTTCGCAGATATTCTCTGAAGGAATTTCTTTTTTGATTAGATCACTCAGCTCCTTAAACTTTTGAGTTCATTCTGTGCTAAATCAAGATCAAACCAAAGTTTTCCCCAAATTCACAATCTATAGGCTTGAGTTAATTCTAACCTATGGCAAGGTAACCAACATTTCCCTAAATGGTGGCATACACAAACTACCCATTTAATAGTATATGTTTCAGATTTAACAATCTCATTAATTTTAATAAAACATATTCCTAGAAAATCATGCAGTTTAAAATGACTACACACTCACCAGTACTTCTGGAGCTTTCTTTGGGTTGATTAACTGGGTTAACTTTGTCCTTTCTTAATTCTTGAATAAAATTTTTATTTAAGCAAACATCCACATGCACATTGAACAAGGTTAGATCTGAAGTCTTTTGTTCTACATTACAAACAGGACAAACTAGAGCTTGGCCTGTTATCACTTCACATAAGTAAGGCTGGCAGGATTCTTGTCTGCTTAATAATCCAACATCTTCGTTTTCCAACGAAACAGTGCAAGAAGAATTCTGATGACAGTGCTCAATATTAAAAGACTTGCCTGGGAGATTAGAACATTCCTCCTTGATATGCTTATTACTTAAAGCATCTATGCTTTCTGCTTTAGATGAGTTATCTATAGTATCTACTAAAGCTACACAATCTACTGAAGACACTTCTTTAATTTTTGGATGGGCTTCATAATCTTGCTTCTCACAAAGTGAAGAAGTAGGAACATTTTCTTTCTTGTTAACTCTGGTAGCAGAAACATGTGAACACGAGAACACTTTAGAGTTTTCACTGATTGAAGATCCATCAAGACATGCATCTACATGTTTATTAAAGGCTTCCAGACTGATGCACCCTTGTGCCCTAAAGCAAACAGGACAGGTAAATATCTGACAGGTATCTGAATTCTCTGATATTTCCAAATTCTCACTCATCTTCTTCTTTAAAACTTCGAATGGTTGTGATGCCTGGAAACTTTGTTTATTCACGGTTTCACATTTAAATGTATCTTGGTGACTCCATTTCCTTTCTGATCGTTTTTTATCAAAGAAACTCTTCTTATGAGACATTTCTAGAGGTTTTACAAACTTATCTTTGTCTGTTTTCTCTAGTATACACCCAGTGGCTGACAGGGCTTGGTTTCCAGCTTGTAAAAAGCCAATAATGCTCCTTTGTTGGTGTTTCCTGTCTTCTTCATTGGGAAAACTAGATATCCGAACACCTAAATTAAACCAATCACAATCAATTTCACATTGAACAAAGCCAATTCACTCACAACGCATAAAAACATTTTGTCTAGTGCTATGACATATGCAAAAGGTTGGCTAGAGAGAAAAAATAAGTCACATTTCAAAGCTGGTATTATAAGTACAAATTTACCTTCCTTTATAAAAGAGTATCATTAAATATTAACTATCTATTTGGAGTTAGCCTAATGATGTAGGATTTTAATTCATATATGACACATACCATTACATTAATACCAGTAACTAACCGGAGTCAACTATACAGACTCTTTAGCTCTCTTTTTTCTAATAAACTTTATTTTTTAGAGAAATTTTAGGTTCACAGCAAAATTGAGCAGAAGGTACAATGAGTTCCCATAGATTCCCTTCCCCTACACAAGTATACCCCTCCACCCCAACTATCAACATGTGGCACCAGAGTGGTACATCTGTTACAATCTGTAAACCTACATTGCCACAACATTGTCACTCAAAGTCCATAGCTTACACAGGGTTCACCCTTGGAATACATTCTGTGTGCCTGGACAAATTTATAATGATGTGTCATTATAGAATTATACAGAATCATTTCATTGCCCTAAAATTCCTGTGTTTTGCCTATTCATCCCTCCTTCTCCTCTTAACTCCTGACAATCAATTATTTTTTATGGTACTCATATTTGCCTTTTCCAGAATCTCATATGGTTGGAATCATACAGTATTTAGCTTTTCCAGATTGGCTTCTTTTACTTAACATTATGCAGTTAAGTTTCATTCATGTCTTTTCACGAATTGGTAATTCACTTCTTTTCTGTGCTGAATATTATTCCACTGTCTGTATGTACCACAATTTATTTATACATTCACGTACTGAAGGACATCTTGCTTGCTTCAAAGTTTTGGCAATTATGAATTAAGCTTCTATAGATATCTGCTCTTTGGCTTTTTTTTTTTTTTTTTGAGGTGGAGTTTCACTCTTGTCAACCAGGCTGGAGTGCAATGGTGTGATCTCAGCTCACTGCAACCTCCACCTCCCAGGTTCAAGTGATTCTCCTGCCTCTGCCTCTCGAGCAGCTGGGATTACAGGTGCCCACCACCGTGTCCAGCTAACTTTTTGTAGTTTTAGTAGAGATGGGGTTTCACTATGTTGGCCAGGCTGGTCTCGAACTCCTGATCTCAGGCGATCCACCTGCCTTGGCCTCCCAAAGTGTTAGGATTACAGGTGTGAGACACCACACCTGGCCTGGCTCTTTTAATTAACACTTTATTCAGTAGATTTCAGTGTGTGCTGTATCTTTCATAAATGAAAGTATGGCTAGTGACCCACTCCTTACTAGTAAAATGTGCATTTGGAGTGCTGATCCATATACATACTTTCAACCAGTTCATTTTGGAAACATGGCTTGTTAGTTTTTACCATGTAATGGCTGGAGATGTGAATTCACAATGTCACAATCCTTTATCTGTAATTCCAAACTCCAAAAAGTTCTGAAAATTGTAAGCAACAAGTGATACCTGATGACTAAATTAAAGTCATCAGTCTTTACAGTCTCTGAATATTTTGTTTTGCTATAGAAATATTAATATGTTTGAATAGGGGGTGTTGCCCCAGATCCACAAAGTAGTATTACAACATAATATACTCTACATGCACTGAATTTGCTTTCCAAAATCTGAAAAGTTTTGAATTTTGAAAGACACCTGGCCACAAGAATTTCATTAAGTTATGAGGAAAAGAACAACTTTAATTGGCTCTTACTGGAATTAAACTAATGATCATGGCTTCACACATCAGGGTCTAATAATTAAGATAAACGGCAGCAGCAAAGGAAGAACTTCCTAAACAGATTTAAGAAATAAAATGAAGGCAAGAATATAGGTGCTCATTGACTTACAATAGGATTGTATCCAGATAAACCCACTGTAAATTGAAAACATAATAAGTCAACTTACAATACTTTCAATTTATGACAGGTTTATCGGGATGTAACCGCATTGTAAGTCAAGAGTGTACTGAAAGCATACAGTTTTCCCACCATCGCAAAGTTGAAAAATCATTAAGTTGAACCATTGTTAAGTTGGGGGCCCCCTGTATTCCCAAAGTTAATTATTTGGGAAAACCTAGCAGATTTAAGGAAAAACAAAACAATAAAAAAGTCATACCCATAAGTCTTAATCTCAAGGGATGTGGAAAATCAGCATCAATTTCTGTTTTTAGCAATTCCTTAGCAATGGCAAATATTTCTTCTGCAGTAGAAACAACAGATGAAACTGTAGATGCACGAGTTTTTACTTCAAAATTCACATTCTTCAACTTAATGGTAACAGTTCTACCCTATAACATATACAATATGTTATTTATTTATTTATGAGACAGAGTCTCTCTCTGTTGTCCATGCTGGAGTGCGCTGGCACAGCTGTAGCTCACTGCAGCCTTCAACTTCTGGGCTCAAGTGATCCTCTTGCCTCAGCCTCCTGAGTAGCTAAGATTACAAGTGCATGTCACTACACCAGCTAATCTTTTATTTTTTGTAGAGATGGAGTCTCACTACGTTACCTAGGCTAGTCTCAAATTCCTGGCCTCAAGCGATCCTGGCCTTGAAAAGTGTTGCGATTATAGGCATGAGCTACCGCACCCACCAGAATACATTATTCTGTCTGACTTCCTAGCTTCTAGAAAAAAGTCATTTACATGTTAGAAAAATTCAGAAAGGTTTACGGACATAAGATTATGGAAGTATAACCAATTATTTATAAAACATGGTGATAAAAATACCACAAAGAATAAGAGGCCGTGCGTGGTGGCTCACGCCTGTAATCCTAGCACTTTGGGAGGCCGAGGCGGGCAGATCACGAGGTCAGGAGTTCAAGACCAGCCTGGCCAATATGGTGAAACCCTGTCTCTACTAAAAATACAAAAATTAGCTGGGCGTGACAGCAGGCGCCTTTAATCCCAGCGACTGGTGAGGCTGAGGCAGGAGAACAGTTTGAAGCTGGGAGGTGGAGGTTGCATTGAGCCGAGATCACACCATTGCACTCCAGCCTGGGTGACAGGGCAAGACTCCACCTCAAAAAAAAAAAAAAAAAAAAATAAAAATAAAAATACCATTTTAGCCAAAAACTTTTACTCCCCTTTCCAAACACAAGCTGAAATCCCATTTTATTTTGTTTTTGAGATGGGGGTCTCACTCTATTGCCCAGGCTGGAGTACAGTGGCATGATCATGGCTCACTGCAGCTTTGACCTCCCAGGCTCATGCTATCCTCCTGCCTCAGCCTCCCAAGTAGCTGAGACTACACACTCGTGCCACCATGCCCAGCTAATTTTTAAATTTTTTTTTGTAGAGACGTGATTTCACTGTGTTGTCCAGGCTGGTCTTGAACTCCTGGGCTCAAACCATCTCTTGCCTCAGCTTCCTAATGTGCTGGGATTACAGGCATGAGCCACTATGCCTGACCCAAAATCCCATTTTAGCCAGTAATTATTATTCCCCTTCCCAATTGAATTTTTTTGTTTGTTTTTTGTTTTAGACAGAGTCTCACTCTGTTGCCCAGGCTGGAGTGCAGTGGCGGGATCTCGGCTCACTGCAGCCTCTGCCTTCCAGGTTCCAGTGGTTCTCCTGCCTCAGCCTCCAGAGTAGCTGGGATTACAGGTGCCTGCCACCATTTTTAGTAGGGATGGGGTTTCACCATGTTGGCCAGGCTGATCTCAAACTCTTGACCTCAGGTGATCCACCCATCTCAGCCTCCCAAAAAGCTGGGATTACAGGAATGAGTCACTGTGCCTGGCCCCACAACTGAATTTTTATGAAAGGCCATTACATTAAGGGAAAGGTTAAATGATCACTTTTACTTTTACTGAATCTCTTTTGGAGGTTGATTCATTATCTACAAAGGAAGGAAAAAAATCTTTCTAAAAGTGTCTCACTGAAAAGGACTTATGAATAGCTCACACTTATTGTGTGCCTTCTGCATTGTCAGATGCTATGCCAAATAATTTAAATGTAAGAATTCCTTTTACAGTTAAGTGTTTTATGAGTGCAGGGTTTCAGTGGAGACAATGAAACAGTTCTAGAGATGGGTGGTGGTGATGGTTATAAAACAGTATGAACTGTACACTTAAAAATGGTTAAAATGGTAAATTTTATGTTATGTATATTTTAGTATCCCCTGGAGGAGGAAGTTAATTCTTGCTCTCTCTCATCTGAGGGTAGATTAGATTTACTGACTTACTTCCAAAGGGAAAAACACTAACTTCACAGTGGAGAAGCCTAGCAAACAGTAACCAAGTAATGAAAGTTAATATCATCCATGACATCATGTGGCCATTATATACCCCATGATAGGATATTATGAGAAGGGCACTTCCTCTCTGTGATATTCTTTCTAAAAATCCGTAACCCTGATCTACTTATGAGAAAATCGTCAGACAAACCCAGATTGGGCGACATTCTGCAGAATACCTGTATAGTAATACCCAAGACTGTCGAGGTCATGAAAAAGAAGGAAAAACTAAGAAACTATCACAGACCAGGAAACCGGAGAGACATGACAGCTAAATGCAATGTAGTCCCCTGGATTGAATTCTGGAAGGCAGGGAGGATATTAATGGAAAAATGAGTAAACTCCAAATAAAGTCTGGGGTTGACTTAATAATTGGCAATGAATGAAATAACAGTTTCTTACTTTTGACAAATGTACTCTGGTAATATGTTAACAATGGAGGAAACCAGGTGAGGAGTATGCTGAAATTCTATTATTTTTGTGACTTTTCTGGAAACCTAAAATGGTCATAAAATTAAATGTTTATTTAAACATTTTTTAAAAAGAAAATTATTTAAACTCAAGGTATGATAGAGAAGGACTATGAGAAAAATACTCATAAGATATCCCACTCTTGGTAGTAATTTTTTTAAAACAAATTTTTCACTGATTAGCGTAATAGTTTTACTGATGCGTTATATGAACACAGTAAGTTATCACATGTACCTCATAGTTTTGATCTTTGTAAAGATCAAATAAGTGTACTTGGGATATCTATCACCTTAAATATTTGTATTTTCTTTATGCTAGAAACATGCAAATTATTCTCTTCTAGCTATTCTGATACGTAAAATAGATTAGTGTACACTATAATCACCTTACTGATCTATTGAACACTAGGTCTCATTTCTTCTATCAAACCAGATATTTGTACCTGTGTAGCAATTTTAAAATACCTTTTTATTACGCTTTGTACTGATTCTACCTCTGGTTTGAGTGTGTTGGGAATACTCTAAATATAAATTGTTGTGAGTGAAGATTATAAAATAGCAAGTTCAAAGCCTTATAGATTTTGTTGTCCTGTGTTAAGCAACCTGGATTACAAGCTTGAAACAAAATGCCTATTTTAGAAAGTCATTGTCTAAGTAAGAAAAACATTAAAGGATGATTGGAAAGACATTTGTAATATGTGAATACAATTCTCTGGAAATTCTTTCTTCTGCCATATTCTCTAATGCCAGTGTAACTCTGGTTTTAACTTATTCAAATGTACTCCTGAGGTACAGGAGTAAAGTCCTCTGAATTATACTGAACAACTCTATCCTCACAAGTTGCTTCTTCATAGAATCACCTCATCACAGACTCCAGATATAGGTCAGAATTGGATTTGTATCTGACTGTTGGTGATAGGACTGCACTATTCTGACGTTTATTAATTTGTATTCACCTTTAAGAATAATGTGTAATCTAACTCTAGCTTTAAGGTAGCATTTTATTATTAAAAAACTTAAAAACTAAGGACACCATATCAAAATAAAGCACCTTAAGTCCTTCTTTCTGTAGATCTCGAGCAAGTTCACTGCAAAGTTCTTCACATAGGCTGTATTGTTCTTCCACTTTATTTATCTCACTGAATGTCCTAGAAAGACAAGAATAATTTTGGTGCACAAAGTAAACTATAATCCAGGATAATTTGGAAATGGTATGCATGTTTATATGGCTAGCATGAAGTTATATTTTCTGCAGTAGAAAATAAAGTTTTCAGATGAACTAAAATTTAATTAAGTAAAAACATCTAAGATCTATATAAATAATGGAAACCCAATTAAATAGGAAAGTTTGATTAGCAAAGAAACAATTTTATGCTGTTGCTCTATTATATCACAAAAGATAATTAAAATTACCAACAGATAATGGTAATGCCTCCAGAACTTAAAACAAATTAGGGCATATGTATATATAGATTTTGTTACAGAAGATTATGTTAAGAAAGTCCAAATGAGAAGATCATTCTAAATACTGTACATGGATTTTTCTGGATAAGAAACATCATTAACTAGATTTAAGGGGTTGGCTCATGAAACCTAGGCAGAGTTGTTTAAATAGACAGCTGAAAATAGAAGTCTGATAAGATTAAATGTAGGTATTTTGAATTCATCTACAAAAGAGTGTTGAAATAAGTTCACAAGTGATATTAACATAAAAGAGGATAATACAAAGAGACCAGAATGATGAGTATGGACCCTGAGCAAGTAACTCTTCAGTAAAGAGTCCCCTTTCTACTTCTAACCTTAACCTCAGCTACTCAGTTCTCTTCCCTAGTGGCAACCAATGTGTCAGCTTCTTATTCTTATGAATTCCTTAGAAATATTCCACATATACGGGCGCCTGTAGTCCCAGCTACTCGGGAGGCTGAGGCAGGAGAAGGGCAAGAACCCGGGAGGCGGAGCTTGTAGTGAGCCAAGATTGCACCACTGCACTCCAGCCTGGGCAACAGAGAGAGACTCCATCTCAAAAAAAAAAAAAAAAAAAATATTCCAAGTATATATATATATATAATAAGCAAACCATTAGACATTTTCCTCTCATTTTTTATATAAACAGTAGAATTTTAGATACATTGTTTAGTACCCTGCTTTTCTCAATTTATCATGGTGAGAGTTCCCCATGAGTAAATGATTTCCTCATTTTTATATAGCAGCATAATATTCTAATTTAATGATGTAAGGTAATTTAACCAATTCTCTATTCATGGATATTACAGTTTTTTTCTATCATAAAAAATGCAATGAGTAGTAACCCTGTATATATGTAAAATGACATGTGACTACATCTCTGGAATTAATTCTTAGTAAAAGAATTACGGCATCAAAGTACATGTATCTGTGATTTTGATATATATTATCAAATTTCTTACCCCCTGTGGTAGGCTAGATAATGGTCCCTAAAGATGTCCACATCCTACTCCCCGAAATCTGTGAACCTAGTATCTTACATGACAAAAGGGACTTAGTAGATATGATTAAATTCTGACGGAGGATTACTCTAGAATGTCCATGTTTGCCCAATGTAATCCCAAGGGTCCTTATAAGGAGGCAGGAGGGTTACAGTCAGAGAAAGAAGTTGCTGAGGCTATGAGCCAAAGCTTCTATGGCCTCTAGAACCTTTTCATAAAGAAACGGACTCTCTCCCAGAGCTTCTAGAAGAAATGGAGCTCTACCAACACATTAACTTTAGAACCACTGACTTTCAGAATGATAGAGAATAAATCTGTGTTGTTTTAAGCCACTAAATTTGTAGAAATTTGTTTTAATAGCAATAAAAAAAAACCTAATGTACTCCCTCTAAAGTTTACACATTTTCATTCCTACAGTTTTGCCAACAGAGTATGTTAGAATCTTTGCCAACCTCATTAGTGAAAGAAAGGTATCTGAGAGAACTTTCAATCTGTATTTCTTTAATTATAAATGAAAATGGTAATATTTTCACTTGTTTTAAGAGCCATTTGTATGTCCTTTTCTGTTAATTAATTAGACCTTTGTTCATTTTTTCTGTTAGCTTACTGTCCCTTTTTTTGTTGATTATGAGTTCCTTCTGCATTAGAGAAGTTAGTTTGCGATATAAATTGCAACCTCCTTTCCCCCAACTTCATACCAAATTTGATGTTATATTTCCCATTTTAAAAAGCCAAGAGGAGACAGTTTCCAGAAAAAAAAAGTGGAGAACACATTCCTGTACATCAAATAGTGCTCCCAATAACAGAGAAAATGGCAGAGAAATTTATCAAATAGGGCAATACTATTTTGCTTTTGGATGCTTTTTTTTAAATCTCTCTTTGCTTGCTTTCATATGGACCAAAAATTAAAATAGCAATTTTTATCAAAGCCATTTATTATGCTGTCCTGTAAAAGTTATTCAGCTTTTCTGACCACAAATAACATATGTGAAATATGAACACAACCCTGTACTACGGTCAGTGTTTTGTTTTGTCTTGTTTTGATTTTGAGACAGAGTCTCACTCTGTCACCCAGGCTGCAGTGGAGTGGTGCCATCTCAGCTTACCGCAAACTCCGCCTCCCGGGTTCAAGCAATTCTCTTGCCTCAGCCACCCAAGTAGCCGACATTAAAGGTGTAAGCCATCATCCGGGCTGATTTTTGTATTTTTAGTAGAGAAAGGGTTTTGCCATGTTGGCCAGGCTCATCTCGAACTCCTGGCCTCAAGAGATCTGCCCACCTCAGCCTCCCAAAGTGCTGCGATTACAGGTGTGAGCCACCTTGCCGGGCCCTAGGTCAGTGTTTCTTAAACGTCTCAGTGGAACCTTGCTGCTTTGAGGAGATAATTGAAGGACGTTTCAAACAATGACTTATTTCCCCAAACAGTAAGTTTCCATCATTATTTCGTTTGGTTTTCAAACAAGATTGTAAACCACTAAGCTCTCTTTCATCAGTAATATTTTACTGTTTGATTAAGCTTCTGCTTAATCACCAATATTGAAATAATTTTAGGAAGAATTCCAATTGTTACTTCTTAAATTTCTGAATACTCAATTGTCCTTATAAACAAGCTAGAAATTAAGATATGAAATTCTAAAATGCTTGGTTTTCACTAGGTAGGATTAAAACCAACATTAAAAAATAGCTGAAGTTAATTTCTGAGATTATAGTAACTGAAAATAATAGTCTTATCCCAAGGCATTTACTGCAGGGAGTGTAAACTACTAAAAATTGTTATAGTAATTTGCAAATAGATTTATTTCAATGATATTTACTAAAAATTAATTCAATATTAGTTTAAAATAACATGAATTATGCACAATTAACAATAATTAATAAATAAAACATTACCTCTCAACGCTCATACTCTTCCTCTCTCCATCCCTTGAAATGAAAAAAAGAGTATCTTTCAAAGACTGAGTTGTTTTTAGTTAACGAAGAGGATTTAACATATCAATTACCTTTTAGAGATCTCAAATTTTTTATTAAAATTTATACATCATGAAAAACAGTTTTTTATCTAAAAATAAATCAGCAAAGAACATAGACAGGTAAGATGCTAATATGATTATGAATCAAGTCTATATCTATTGAAGAGAACAAACTTGAAAATAGGTAGATATTAGAAACTGCTTCTATTCAAAGCCTGACTATCAAAAACCACAACTTACAAAAACAAACAGGAAGTGATAGTGTAGTATCTTCCAGTTATAAAATATAATTGAATTTTAAATAATTTAAAATCAGTTATCTAGTTTTTGGCTTAGAATATTAACTTCTTTCTCCCACAGCCTATTCATTATTCATTTATACCACTATATAGAACCTCAGTCAGAATTTGGTACACAGCTATAGGATGAAGATTGGGAATCTGAACCACCTAGTTTGGCTGTATTCTAGCTGCTCTGACAGGATTAGTTAAAACCAAAAAGTTGAAATGACATGTAGAGTACTCATTTTCCAAATATTTAGTGAACCTATTATGATTCAAGCACTGTTCTAGAACTTGAGGATACAGTAATGAAGGAAACAGACCAAGTACTTGCCCTTAGGAAATGTATATATCCCATTGAAGAGAGACAGAGAAACAAATATAGTAGTAAATATGGAACGGGTTAGAAGGGGAGAAGTACTCTGATTAAAAAGCAAAGCAGAATAAATAGAGAATATGGACAGAGGGAAAGGCAGGCTTTGTATTTTTTATTATAAATTACCTATGAATTTCATGTAAAAGCCCTACCTGCATCTCTACCACAAGTTAATATGTTATGTTACATCAGAACTATATTGTTTTCAAGCACTATGGAAATAAAAAAAATTTTGGATTAAAAATGAAGTTTTATTTCCTGCTATCTTCAAATATAATTATTTATGGTGCTGTGACATCTTTATCTTTCATTATGCCCACTGAAGATCAAAGTCAGCTAACTGTGGACTCAGAAGATTGAAGAGCAGGAAGAGATGAGAAAAGCAATACAACAAGCCTTGCACTCTCTGTAAAATTTAGTAGGCTTAAGTGGTCCATCAATTTTACATGCATCCTCATTGATTTTTATTGCTGTCCTTCAGTTTAAATACAAGAATATAAAGGAGTCATTTTGAGGACAGGCTGACAAGGTGATAACAAAATTGTAAAAATAGTGCCCAGTGTTGACTTCCATGATTCCCAGTCTTTTAAAATTTCCTTCTTTTCACCTACTATCCCACAACAATTTACCTTCTACCTCTAGGGTTCCTCTTTTTAAGACCTACATGAAAGAGTGGCAGGGAAGAAAACCCAGGGTATTTCCTCCAGCCGTTCCCTCTTCTAGCCTTTGCATGGCAGGCTCCCTCAGGTCTCTCTGCCTTTGGAGGATGGTTGCTAACGCTTCACACTTACTCCCCAGTCATTTTCTATGCCCTCACTCTGCTTTACTTTCTTCATTTGTTTATTTGATTATTTTCTATCTCTCACACTAGTCTGTAAACTCCACGCGGGCAGGCATTTGTCCTATTCGCTGCTGTTATCCACAATGCCTAGAATAGTACCTAACATTAAGTAAAGTACTCAGTACTGAATGAATTTACAAATCTGGAAAAGAAAAGAAATGTAGTTTAAGGCTTTCAAAGAATCATTACATCTCCTTCCTTAAAGGGTGAATTATGGAATATGGCCATCTTTCTTTTCACAACAACCTGACTACTGGCATTTCTTAGGTTCTGAACAAAGAACAAGGTAGGGATAAAAAAGAAAGTAGCTATCATTCCTCTTGTCTCTCTACCCAACTGCTGACGCCATAACCTAGGAGTGATTCTTTATTCTTCTTTTCCTTTCCTCCTACATCCAATCTGTTGACTCTAATTCAAACATTATATTTTGAATTAAACTAGCCTAAAAGAATTTTAAAACATGTTATCCAGATAGCCTCATCTCAATGGTTAAAACTGATATTGCAGCAAACGCTAAAGAAAAAGCAGAATGACAATACATATAGATACCTTGTCAGGTATGTTGAACCTAGACCCAAGGAGATATGAAGGAAATAATGCCAAGATGTTTCAGAGAAAAGGAGAGAAAGCAATGCCCTCTGTTGGTAAAGTTCTGTACATGTAATAATTCCAAGGGCCTTCAGCATTTTCTCTGTAACTTTTCCTATTCCAGAAACCTAGAAAAGAATCAATATTTATTATTAATAGATTTTAAAGTTAAGCTAAAAATTGAGATTACAATCTCATTACACTTTTTTATTGGGGGGGGGATGGAGTCTCGGTCTTGTTGCCCAGGCTGGAGTGCAGTGGCGCCACGTCGGCAACCTCTGCCTCCTAGGTTTGTTCAAGCGATTCTCCTGCCTTAGCCTCCTGAGTAGCTGGGATTACAGACATGTGCCACCATACCTGGCTAATTTTGTATTTTTAGTAGAGATGGGGTTTCTCCATGTTGGTCAGGCTGGTCTCGAACTCCTGACCTCAGGTGATCCGCCCACCCTGGCTTCCCAAAGTGCTCATTTCATCTTTTATAATCGATAAAAGGTATGAATAATGTGACTATCTTCACAAGTCATGCAAGAAAACTGCTTTAATTACTTTTTGACCACATTTACTAAACTAGGGCTTCATGTAATTTCAAAGGGCATTTAAAAAAGGAGTGCTGTGTTCATATAAACTTGGGGAATGGTGGGATTAACAAATTTAAGTGAAACTTTTTATTCCAAGATTTATGAATCTTTAATATATTAATATGCATAGTGATACATGAAGAGTAGTACACTCCAAAGGTATTTGACCCCAGAACCTTTTTAAAGGGAATACCTATTCATACTTGAAAAACATATTGGAAAACACTGCTTTGCAGCTACACCTTACATATACTAGTCAGTAATCACTATATATTACATTCTGAGCATTGAAAAATATTTAAATTCATTCATGTACATTATGTTGGATGAGAAAAGAAAGTCCTAGAACATCATATACAGTAGTGTATGGTGCAATTATTGAAAAAAAAGTATATATATGCAGAAAAATCTAGAAGCTGTAAAAAGTAATAAAGTATACACTTTCTGGAACCCCTGAGGGATAATTTTACCATTCTTAAAATGGCAAAATATTTTGGTTTATTTTTTGTCAAAAACAATTAAAATTCTAAATCTCTTTGAAGCATCATGCCCATTAATCTAGCAGCAATCTGGACTTTAGAACTAAGATAGCACTAAGTTACAAATGAAGGGACTGTCAGAAATATTCTTTTCATTTCCCTTCTCCTTGGCATGAATTCACTTAAAAATCTGTGATTATTACTTTCTTAAAAGTTTACAGCAAATAAGCTAAATCTCACTTTTAGGGTTTCACAGAAAGGTTTCTTCCAGTTCAAATTCAATCACCCATTATAGCTCTTGCTTGTTATCAATTGTTTTAAAACATTTTAGCAAAGAATGATTAACTATTGACCTACATAGTATTTCTTCAGAATTCAGAGTACATATATAAAAATAAACTGTATGTAAAAATCTTACCTTTCTAATGGGTAAATCCTTGATGAAGTCCATCACAGCTTGTCTATTGGGAAGAATTTGGTATTGTCCATTTGGTTTATTCTTATCACTGCATACTTTTGCTAACATTGTATTTGGGGCAATGCCTTAAAAGAAGAATACTCTGATAACTCAAAGAAGTTGATATGTATGACTTTTAAAAACACAATAACAAAACAGAAAAAAAATGTTAATTGCAAAAAATCTCAAATGATATATAATGCTACTTTAAAAATAACATTTGATTACCATCTATGTCCCCAGGGCTTGTTGCTATGGTTTTAGGAAAAGAAATTGTACTAGTTATTGTGGCAGCAAAAATGAGAAATATTTAATTCTCCATGATATTTTTAAATGTAAGAGTAATTTCTGAGCTAAGAAATATTAAGTGTAATTATTAGTTTACTTACTACCTTTAATAGGAATACAGAATTTTTTATTTTTTCTAGATGGAGGCTTGCTCTGTCGCCCAGGCTGGAGTGCAGTGGCGCGATCTTGGCTCACTACAACCTCCATCTTCTGGGTTCAAGTGATTCTCCTGTCTCAGCCTCCCAAGTAGCTGGGATTAGAGGAATGCACCACCATGCCTGGGTAATTTTTGTATGTTCAGTAGAGACAGGGGTTTCACCATATTGGTCAGGCTTGTCTCGAACTCCTGACCTCAGGTGGTCCACCAGCTTTAGCCTCCCAAAGTGCTGGGGTTACAGGCGTGAGCCATCATGCCCAGCCCAGATTGTTTTTATAGTGGTTCTATATCTACCTTTCAGAAAAGATCCAGAATTTAGGGTGGATGTTTACTCTTTGAAAAGGTCTTTTGCATAGATTATCCACATAAAGCAAAAATTCGAAGATTCTGGTTATAGTATACTTAAAATAATAATTAGATTGGTGTATCCTTTTTATGTCATTCACAGAACAAATTACTATTTTTCAGAAAGATGTTTTACAATTTCTAGGAATCCTGATTAAGATAATTTGAAATAGGTATATTCAAATATATTCATTAAACAGTTCATGTCAATTGTTATATAGATCTTCCTAAAATACATTATTCATCCTCATGTTTTGGTGTAGAAAGAAAAGATTTACCTAATCACAGTTTGGCTTTTACAAGATACTTCAGGGTCCTCATGATGAATAATAGTTATTATGCTAAGAGACAGTGATGGCCTCATGGGTTAACAACATATGTAAATTTGTTTTTCCTTTACCAGATGATCCTGGATTGCTATGTTGCTAGTTAGTATTTCTTTTGTCTCCTACCTTGTGGCCATCCGGGTTCTCTCCTGTAATGTAATCTTGGACAGGATTGAAGTCTCCCAAGGAAAAACTAATAATCAAGTATTACATGCAAAACCAATAAAAATATATTTTGTGTTAGAAAAAGATAGCTATATGAAATTTATGGGTCGGGCATGGTGGCTCACACCCGTAATCCAGCACTTTGAGAGGCCAAGGTGGGCGGATCACGAGGTCAGGAGATCAAGACCATCCTGGCTAACATGGTGAAACCCCGTCTCTATTGAAAATACAAAAAATTAGCTGGGCATGGTGGCATGCACCTATAGTCCCAGCTACTCAGGAGGCTGAGGCAGGAGAATTGCTTGAATCCAGGAGGCAGAGGCTGCAATAAGCTGAATGAGATTGCCCCACTGCACTCCAACCTGGGCGACAGAGCAAGACTCCATCTCAAAAAAAAAAAGAAATTTATAATCTCTTTTTTTCTTCAGGCTCATAGTCTGCTTAATTCCAATTTACTTACTAGGTTCACAGCTATTCTGAATAGGTAAAGTCATTAGAAGTTGAATCAAAGACTAGATAAGTAAAATGTTACTAAATACTTTATAATGAGAAACTACTAATATTACACTTGAATTAGCCAGTCTGAAAATTATAACTATAGTGGCCACCAATACCCTTTTAAATACCTGCACTGGCTGTCAATGTTGTTTTTTGCTCGATTCTGAAACGAATTTCCTTTACCACTTCCTCGGCTGATGTTCCAAAAACAATTGAGTTTTGGAGTATTTGAGGACTGTTTTGTTCTTCAAAGTTCACTTGGAAAGGATCTCCTGGGGGCTGCAAATCAGAAGGACTCTCTTCAAAAAGTAGTGGAGAGATGGATCGTTCATGCTCACTCAGTTTATTAATTTCCTTTCCTGGATTATCTAAATCATAAACAGGAACAATAACTCACATTTATTTTAAGAAGTATATACTTCATAAGTTAGGTTTCCCTACATTATTTCTGAAGACAAAAAAAAAAAAAATCTAGTTTAGCTTAGTTTCTAGGATCCAAGATCAGAAATGCCATCATTTATCATTTAATGTTTTATAACTGTTAAAGAGAACACTGATTATGAATTTTTCCTAACAAGACTATTATCCATTTCCACAACATAAATATTAAAAGAAAATATACTACGTAAAACTCTTTAATGTTCGTACCTAAATTAATTGAAATTCAGAATTGGGTTTCAGTTCACATTACCTTTTCCTTAAAAAAAAAAAAAAAGGAAGTCTTTTCTTTATTCTCCTTTAGGAAGAAAAAGAATCTTCTAAAATTAGAATTTAGGAATGAGGAAAAAGGCATTTAAGCAACATATAATAATTACACCTGAAAATAAAGTTTTGTTTTTAGAAGGAAAAACACTTAACTTTTCTTCATTCATGGAAGAAACCTTTTAGATTTTAAAATAATCTGAATTTTCTTCTTTCAAATGCTGATTTTAATTTTGATTTGCTTGTTTATAAAGTATCACTTTGACTAAGGGCACATTTGTAATAAATAGAAATTACCTCTGAAAGTTATGCTTTGAATATACAAATTCTTAAGGTCTGATTGGATGATCCAAGTTTAAGAAAAAGAGATGTTATTATTAATAGGCTATAAACTATTATTACAAAATAAAGTAAAAATACCAATCTGGTTATTACTTCCTTATATTTATATTTTTCATAAATGGACTCTATAAAATATACTTAAATCTATACTGATACTAAAAATGTCTCCATGAACAAATCTATTAAAGCCTATTTTCTGGGCTTAATGTAGAAGAAATACAATTTAAATGCATTTGTAACAACCAAGGTTAGCAAAAAAGCTTTCTGATCCCATCTCGTAATTTTATTACATATAAATATTTTCCAAATTAAGGTAAATGCAGAAGCAAAAATTAAATTTCTAGTTTTAAGACACATATGAAAGTATATTACTTGAAAAATGAACTTGGCTGTTTAGGAAAAAAATTTAAAAATAATATAAAATAAATATGACAGACATCTGATAAATTTAAAAATTTAAAATATGTAGTGTGAATTAAGTCATAGATGTTAATTCAGTCAGATGTTTTCCAAATCTGAATTCCCAGGGCACATACACAATAAGCCAATTTTCTCTCTCTCCTTTTCTTTTTTTTTTTTTTTGAGACAGGGTCTCCCTCTTGCCCAGGCTGAAGTGTAGCTGGAACTACAGGCGCAAGCCATCACACCTAGTTAATTTTATACTTTTTTGGTAAAGATAGGGTTTCACAATCTTGCCCAGGGTGGTCTCGAACTCCTGGGCTCAACTGATCCTCCCACCTCAGCCTCCTAAAGTGCTAGGATTATAAATGTGAACCACCTTGACTCGCCAATAAGCCTTATTTTCAAACTTACATTAGCTGATATTTATGTGCTTCAGTTCCTGTCACTTTTTAATATTCTGGTTTTAAAATGTAGAGCAATTCAGAGGGGAAACAGGCCAGGCACGGTGGCTCATGTCTGTAATACCAGCACTTTGGGAGGCTGAGGTGGGCGGATCACCTGAGGTCAGGAGTTCAAGATCAGCCTGGCTAAGATGGCGAAACCCCATCTCTACTAAAAATACAAAAATGAGCCAGGCATGGTGGCGCACAGCTATTCGGGAGGCTGGGGCAGGAGAATTACTTCAACCCAGAAGGCAGAGGTTGCAGTGAGCTGAGACCGTTTCACTGTACTCCAGCCTGGGTGACAGAGTGAGACTCCATCTCACACACACAAACAAACACACACACACACACACACAAGACTGTGAAACAGTTGAAATGGTATCTACCTGGAGACCTTTTCCTCATCTGGATGGGTAGAAGTAAAGGTAAAGAGAGCTACAGAAAAACTGCAAACCAAGTAAGTTATCTGTCACATTCATAAGTCCCTTCTGCCAAGTTTTTTATGCCATGTTTTGTACCTCATGCCTCAACCACCCAGCCCTCAGGTGAGTCACTGTGAGAGCAGAATTATACAGCAGGAAGCAAAGAATGCTGCCTTCTAGTACATTATCAGAGCCAATCTGAACTACATTCTACTTTTCTGTGAGGCCTGGCTGTGCAACTAAACAGCTGGACTAGTTTCTTATTTGCTTTGTGTCAGAAACATCTTTATAATCCCCATAACTGAGGTAATCAGAATGTAACACTAGGATTAAAGCATTTCATTTGAACGACAAGCGCTAAAAAGTGTATGGCATTTCAGTTTCTTATATTATCTGGCACTCACCATCCAGATTTAGATGGGAGAGTAAACAGTTAAAAAATTATTATTTTATTTGTATGTAGAGATGGTAGTTAGCAATATATTTCCAAAGACAAACACCTTTTAGAAAATGGGGAAACAGCAAAAAAATGTCTTGGACTTTAGAGGAAGATATATCAATTGCCTGCCACAGTTCCAATGCACTATTGACAATTTCCCATGGCATGATGTGAGATGAGACATGCGTGAAAGTCCAGCCCACAGGTATTTATACATGAGAAGAAAATTTAAACTATTCCAATGCTTAGGAATATTAAAATATATGAAGAGGGTGCTGTACAAGTAAATATGTTAAAAGCAATAGATATTAAAAACTCACATACTGATAGTGAGTTTGGACATTATAATAAATGAAAAGAACATTAGTAGGCCGGGCATGGTGGCTCACGCCTGTAATCCTAGCACTT
This sequence comes from Colobus angolensis palliatus, assembly GCF_000951035.1. Taxonomy (NCBI): domain Eukaryota; kingdom Metazoa; phylum Chordata; class Mammalia; order Primates; family Cercopithecidae; genus Colobus; species Colobus angolensis. The sequence goes on from NW_012118376.1 coordinate 4,321,285, forward strand.
TGGGAGACTGAGGCGGGCAGATCACCTGAGATCAGGAGTTTGAGACCAGCCTGGCCAACATGGTGAAACTCCACCTCTACTAAAAATACAAAAAACTAGCCAGGTGTGGTGACAGGCACCTCTAATCCCAGATACTCGAGAGGCTGAGGCAGGAGAACTGCTTGAATCCAGGAGGCAGAGGCTGCAGTGAGCTGAGACCATGCCACTGCACTCCAGCCTGGGCAACAGAGTGAGACTCTATCTCAAAAAAAATTAGTAGAAAATGAAAATATTTACTTTAATCCCAATGTAAAAATTTTAAAACATATCATGCAAGTAATGGTTATGGGAGGCCCTCAGGGGATGCTTTGACATAATTATTTAATGATAATCCCTCATTCTCTTGCGAAAGTAAGGAATTAATAAAGTAAGATTTTATACAAAGTGACATCAGGCTTTATGTACCACATCCTCAAACAATAAAGTTACACCAAATAAGGAAAACCTTTTGCTCTATGCCTCTGTGTCCAGAAATGATGATTATTGTTTAATGTTCCTATAAAAGAAAAGAGAGACCAATCCCTTAGGGCTTTAAATAAGGTAATGAAGTTGTGATTTAGTGCCCATATTAAACTTGCTCCAAATGATGTGAGTCACAAACAATGTGAGAGAGTTAGATTAATGTCACTGGGGATCTACCATTTTTGCTTCAGGGAAAGTTACAAACAGGTCTCCCCAGCACTGTCTGGCCCGTCTGAAGCAGAGTTGTGCACATGAAATGTTCCTGTGGGTTGTGAGCAAACCCTTCTGTGTCACTTTTTCATCCAGGTGAACTTTGTTCAGGGGTCCAGGACATCTCAGACATAATCATATCTTTGACAAAATGTTGAAAGCAGTATGTGTGATATCTGCATGTTTCTTGGCATTGCTTTTGGATAGGTAATAAAGGGATTTTTTTTTTAAAAAAAAAAACCCTAGAGTCTTGAAATTATACAGTGTAAGGCAAAGAAGGGAGTGAGAAAAACTCCCTTTGGCAGAGTTAAAAACAATTATAATTGCTCTAATAATTAGATTATTAGGAAAATTAGGAAAATGAAGAAAAATAGAATCATCCAATGTTTTGATATGTTTGAGGCTAGTCTTTTCTAACAACAACAAAAGGCCACTTTAAACAGATAACTTCCTCAGCTTCAATGCCATCCAAACTCTTCGTTAGTTAGACCTTAGGAAAATAACTGCTATAAAATTACTTTGTTCAGGGATTCTGCAGACTCTTAAGCTTAGAGATTTAACAATCACATTTCATTTATATGTGATATTCTACATGTTTAATGCAGAAAACCCACTGGTATTTTTAAAATTTTCTGATTTTACATTTTTATAAAGGTACATCTATGCCTTCTACCTATACAGGCTAATAAATTAATTGGATCAATTCAAAGAGTTGTGGGTTTTTTTTTCACTGCTTCTTGGTTTGATAGTCTTAATAAGTTGCTTACCATTTTCTACAGAGTTTCCCATTTTGATGAAATACTTTCTTTTATCCTCAGGCCAATTTTGTCTTTCTTCTAAGTGCTTTGTTATATTCAAGTAGGCTTCATCAAGACTCATGGCCATAAAATTGGGATCATAATCAGCAAGTATTTCCTTAACCTTCAAAGGAAACAAAAAGAAGTTTAAATTTTGCTGTGATAGCAAATTTCTTCTGTCATATGTAGCTGATAAGAAACGTTAATATTCTTAGTTTGCAACTACAGTAACAATCCTGCAGTCAACAGCTCATGGATTTAAGGAATAAATAACCCACTACCAGGGAATATTTTCAAAATTTCTTTTTGTATTAAAATAGACCATGAAGGCAGAAGACCACAAAATAGCTTCATTTGATACAATCTCTATTTAGCTACCTATATCTGGTTATAATAAGCAATTCAAATAAATCTCAGACAACATTGTCTGGTAGGCACATACAAAAAAATGGTTAAGGTTAAATTTAGGTAGCTTGTCAGAAGCTGAAGTGGGAATTATAGGATTCTATTTCCTCCTGCCTTTTGTGATTTATTGTTTTTGGTTCATTTTAAAAAGGAATAATCTTATATAAAGGTACTATGTTGCTTTAGAAAATATTTCAATTAATTATAACAGGCACATAAAAGTCCACTTAACATTAATTAATGCAGTAATCCAAAAATGAATGTTCTCTATTTCTTGTTACTTATTAAGATCTGGAATGGAAAAAAATGACAAATCTATAGTGTACTTCCATGATTACCTTAAATGATGGGGAAAAGTCTGGAGTTACATCTTAGGATAAAAGAAATACATATAAAGATTAGAATTATAGTTGCTATAATTCAGAAACGTCTTTTATATAAGATAATGTTATTACACAAAACTATGACTTTTTTTTCTAACCACTTAAGTATTAGCTATAATTAGAGGCAATGGTTGTCAAAATAATATGCATATTTTCCAGATTGGGTGACCGAGTGAGACCGTGCCTCAAAAAAAAAATGTGTATTAGAAAACATATTTGCTGAATTATGCTATGCTTCCATTTAGCTTTTAAAACTATCTACTGTATCACAAGAAAACTGTTTCTTGTTTTATAAAAAGAACGCTTTTTAGCTTAATATAATTATGAACAGCTGAGTCAAAGGGAATTTTAGAAAATGGTGATATAAACTTGGCCAAGTTTTACTCAGAGTGCCTTAATTAGCTTTGTTCTTGTTATAATGTGCTCAAATAGAATCTTTGCAATGAAAATGAAACCCTGTGAAGTCTGTAACTGGCAGCCAACTAAGATTCTGAATGAGAAGTACTCCCTAGAGACACTGTTGAGTATTTATTAACTTCCTTTACATAGGATATTGCTATAAGAATTAAGAGACATGTTCCAGTAAAAATCAAGCACTTAAAGCTCCAATATCTTGGATAAAACAAAAATGGCTAGCTGGGCATGGTGGCTCATGCCTGTAATCCCAGCACTTTGGGAGGCCTGGGCAGGATAATTTTCTGAGGCCAGGAGTTTAAGCCTAGCCTGAGCAACATAGGGAAACCCTATCTCTGCAAAAAAATTTTAAAATTGGGAGGGTGTGGTGATGCATGCCTGTCATTCTAGCTACTCAGGAGGATGAGGCCAGAGGATTGCTTAATTCAAGAGTTTAAGGTTACAGTGAGGTATGATCGAGTCACAGCATTGAGCCTGGGCTACGGGGTGAGACCCTGTCTCAAAAAATAGGGAAGTCTTGTTCTTAAACTTTCTAACCAAGTCATGAATATTAATGTATCCATAGGCAGTGATGAATTTGTCCTATAGTTCATTTACACATAAGAACTCATTTGTTATCTGCAAATAAACTAGCTAGATCCCGCTCAAATTTGAAGAGTTCTCTGACTTACATAAGTAACCAGACTAAAATAACTAAAAACACTTTGGTTTTCACTGGCATACTGCCAGAAGTATTGCTGAGTTAAAGCACGACTTTAAAGAATGCCTTCTCTTACTAAATTTTTGTAGGATTTTAAAAACTTCTTAAAAGGCTATATTTATGATTAGTATTTTATCTCTTTTTAATTAGGAATACAATGAAAGAAATAAACAGTAACCAAATGTGAGTGTGCTCCCCTCTCCTACACTGCCTTTTCAGAGGTATACACAAAGCACTTGCTGTCACAGACCGCCTTGGACAGAAAAAAAAACAAACCTGTGCTTAAACTTGGAATAGTGTCATTTCTCGGGAAAATGAGGTGGAATAAAAATAAGAGGGGTGAATTTAAAGACCCCTGGCATAACAAAAGAGTAATAAATATTAGGCCACAGTTTTTTAAGTGTTTCCATTCAGACAGTAGTCTTAAACACATTTTACTACAGCAGTCTAAAAGTATTTGATATAGCAGTCTAAAATTGTATTCCAGCACTGCATGATAAACCACTTGTCATAAAAAAAAGAAAAAATGAAAGTTTTCACATATGACAGTTTGGCAATTTTAGTAAATAATCAAATCTACTTCAAAGATCCTTTTCAAAGCAATGGATTACTCCCTTTTCAATTATCAGTCTTAGACAGTAAATGATTATGGGGCAAGAAAAGTAGGCTAATCAAAATACATGAATTTTGTCACTGTTTAACAACATTAACAAATAATTATTCAGATAATAGGTTGACATTAATGATGAGTAGATTCCGTAAGTTATTAATAAAATGTGGTTCTAGAAAAAATGTATATTGTACATTAAGAAAAAAGAGCTAAATTTAATTTTATATTATCATTAAGGCAGTTCAAAGTTGGAGGAAATGGGAAGAGTTTTCTAAGCAAATGAAAACTGCATGGAAAGGCAAAGAATTGGGAAAAAGAATGATGTATTCTGGATACTATATGCAGCTCAGTATTCAATATACAAGCTGAAGAAGTGATAGGAGGCTCGACTGAAAGCGTAAGCTAAGACCAAATCCTATGTGCTAAGGCACTCAGACTTGACTCTGCAGGTGACAGGAAATCAGTGAAAGCCTAAAGTAGGGGTGAGACATTAACTTACCTCTTTACTCACAGCTCGGTATTTGTCAAAGTTTGGGGGCACTATTATAAGTTGTGGGCAGAGTCTCTTAGCAATAAATCCTGGCATGGCTGCACGAACACCAAACCTCCTTGCATGGTAATTTGAAGTAGACTGAAAGATATTTGACCACATGGAAAAAAATATACAAATCTAAATGGACATATTGATCAATGCATTCACAGGAAATACATTAATATGTGTCTTTTCAATTCAAGGACATTTCATTTATAGGCCTCTGTTTTAATCCAAGTTTTGACTTATTCTGTCATGGTATTTTGATACCATGACCCTCCCCCATTACTATCCCTATATTTATAATGCAATACCAGATACAAACAAGACTGTGCTAATAAAACGATCTTCTTAAATTTCTACTAACTAAATGTCATTGGTTTTAAGGTATACTTGTTATAGAATGAATATCAAAGTTTGGATGATGGTGAGTTATGTTACATGAAAGTAATAGTATAGTAAGTTGTACAGAATAGTCATAAAATAATAGTATACAAATAGTAAAGATGTTACATTATAGAAAGTGATAGTATAGTATAATAGTAAACTTTTGGAATTTGCTCTATTTGGGATTTTGGAAACTTCATCTAGAACAAAACAAAAGGTCTACTATGTGGTCAGCCAAATTAAGTCTCCAAAATGAAGTGATTAAAGCTTAAAATAAGTTTAGAAATTAAGGTTTTTTCTTAAGGCTTAATTATCTTTTTTGCTGAAAACATTTTGACTAGGAGATGGAACTATAAAAGTATGAGGGTAAAAAGGAGAATACTGCTTATTAAATCCTGTTGATGATGATATCTGATGAAAGTCCATGTGAACCTGGTAGACCTTAGGACTATTTATAAAACAAATTCTATCACAAATTAAATCTTTATTTGGAATCTCAAGTGAAATTTCAAAGAAATGCAAAACAGAATCAAATGAAGGAATTATTTCACGATAATATGAATTTTCCTCTAATGATTTTCAAATGGCACTTAAAACATCTTGATAGTACTCAGAACTATACTAATCCTTGGTCAGTGTTCTGGAACAGAAAATGTGGATAGCACTAGAAACAAAACCAATGCTTTAGTAAATAAGTTTAATAGAATTGACATAAAAGCTAGATGTATAGTAGAGGAGAAACAAACTTTTAAATAAGAATTTAAATATAAATTTTAAATTTGTGGTATATTGTAGATCACAGCCACAACACTTTACAGTTACTCTTATCAAAAGTGGGTTCTAGTTCCTCATGCCATGTGACTTGCCTTGTGACTTGGTTAGATGAAAATAATGTGAGGGAAGTGACACTGAGTTCCGAAACCTAAGTTTTTGCTTTTAGTAATCCAGCAACCATTGTAAATATTTTGGAGTAGATTACTCAATGTTGAAGCAACAATGGAGAGGAGAAAGTTCTGAAGCTGGAATCCATTCCGATCTCCTCAGTCCAAGTGTCAGACCCGTGAATGAAGCCATCTTGGATTTTTTAACCTCAGTTAAATTGCCCTAGCCAAATCCAGGTAGAGCAGGGTTGAGCCATCGCCACTGCACTCTGCTCAAATTACAGAATCATGAGCTAATAAATTTTGGCTATCCACTAAATACTGCGGGAGGCTGTTATGCAGCAATAGATAACTGCTATAGGATCTCAGTTGCAACTCTCAGTGACAAGTTAGAACATTTCAAAAATCCATCAAATTCACCAAAAAAGAATTCTATCAGTAGGAATAATGAAACGACTCCCATTAATTTGTAGATATACTTTTATATGTTTAATAGGACAAAAAGTTATGCTTATTAGAAGGGAAACCTATTTGTTCAACATACAAAGGGGGTAATCTTTGTTTAAATATAAGAAATAGTAATTTTGAATTTAGAAACAATAACTGATTTTTAGAAGGACAGAAATTGTAGGAAAGAAAATATTTTGTAGATTTCAAAAGCAGTTGGTTTAGCTTTAACATGGCTATAGCAAGTTTGTATGTATACACATACATAAACATACATAAATTTATGGTGTTACATCTTAATAAAATTAAATATACATTTTTGAAATACTTATTGATGATTTGTAGGAAAGGGGAGTTCCCTTTCAAATAACAGTGGTTTGGAAACAGAGTTATCAGTTGCCTGCATACTCACAGAGGCAGAGATAAAAAACCAACAGATTATAGTTTTATAATAAAATAATCACTCAGTAAGAATTAGTTTTGTAGCTATCTAAGGCATGGGAAGGAGTGAGGAACAGGGAAGAACTCTTCTTGTTTATCTAATACTTTTTAAGTACCAAAGCCCATCTATTTCAGTTGCTACTTTTAATTCCCAACACACTTTCAGCCACACATAGCTATCCTGGTCATTTTTACCTTCTAAAGTTAGAGTGTAAAAAGGAACAGCAACACAGTAATCAGAAAAGCAAAGTTCTAAGTCATGGGAGAAACAATTTAACTTCATTCTAAATGTACTCTATTAATGAAATATGTTATTCCAGAACTAGGGTTGGCAAACCTTATCTTTTCTGTGAAAGTCCAGATAGTAATCATTTTAGGCTTTGCAGATCATTGAATTATTGAACTCTGCTCTTTTAGTGCAGCAATAGTAATAAATAAATGGGTGTGACTTTGTTCCAATAAAAAGCTGGATTTGGCCTGCAGACCAGTCTGAAAATCTCTATTAATACTTTAGAAGAACACTTCCTTTTCTTTCTTATTCAACTCTCTTTAACTAGAATGGTTACTTATGGAAAAATTTAATTTGCCATGGAAGTTACTAGGTTTGTAACTTTGGGCAGTTATTAAGCATCTCTCTGAGTTTTCTTTTTTGCCAAATGGAAATAAAAACTAGTACCTTAAAGCAGCAGTTCCTAACCTTTTTGGCACCAGAGACTGGTTTTGTGGAAGACAATTTTTCCACGGACTGGTGGGGCGATGGTTTCGAGATGATTGAAGCATGTTACATTTATTGTGCACTTTATTCCTATTATAATTACATTGTAATACATAATGAAATAATTATACAACTCACCATGATATAGAATCAATTGCAGCCCTGAGCATGTTTTCCTGCAATTAGACAATCCCATCTGGGGGTGATGGGAGACAGTGACAGATCATCAGGCATTTGATTCTCATAATGAGTATGTAACTTGGATCCCTCACATGCGCAGTTCACAATAGGGTTTGTGCTCCTATGAGAATCCAGTGCCACAACTGATCTGACCGAGTTCGGGTATACTGCAAGTGATGGGAAGTGGTTGTAAATACGGATGAAGCTTCATTCGCTTGTCTGACGCTTACCTCTTGTTGTGAGGCCCAGTTTCTAACAGGCCATGGACCAATACCAATCTGTGAACCAGGGGCTGGAGTCCCCTGCCTTAAAGTATGTTGAAAGGATTCAGTAATTGAGTCATATATAAGGTACCCAGAAAAATACTCAGCAAACTGGTAGACCTCAATAAAGAATTCACCTTCATGAAACAGTAAAGCTTACTTGAATATGTTATAAAATTTCATTTTTGTCTTTGATCTTTACTTACCAGCATACTCACTGATCCTACAGCGATGGGTTTATCTTTCAATTCTGGATTGTCCCTCATTTCTACAGCTGCATAGAAAGCATCCATGTCAATGTGCACTATGGTATTGCTCAAATTTCGGCTCTGTTCTAATTCCACTGCAAATCTGTCAACCTTAATTTTTTAAAAAAGTTAACATACTTTTAGACAACATAATATTGAAACACCATTAACCACAACATTAATCTTAATTTATTAAGTGTCTATCAGTCTCTGTCCACACACCCATTCATCCATCCATCCATTCATCCATCCACCCATCCATTTACTTTTATGGGCGTGTATTTTGTTGTTCATGAGTGTTTATGGGTTTATATTTTATTACTGTTTATAAGTGTTTATCTATGTATATTTTATTGTTTTTTAAATTAAAATTGGTAATTGCTTTTATTTTCATAGAGACAGCCTATCCTCAAATATCATTCCCTACCAACTCTTTCATCTCTCCATACTCTCAGGCACGTAACAGGAACTTAATATTTAATGAATGAATAAGCATAATCCAACTGCTTTTATCAAATGATTCTACTGCTTTATAAATTTGGAGTTCAACTCACTATAACTAAAAGCTTCAATGTAGGTAAAATAAACAACTGCCATTTGATTCATAATAATAATGTCTTAAAAAATCAGCAAAGGAAATATACAACAAAAGATTATACCTCTTTGGCATATGATGTTTATGCTGAACAGTAAGGTACAACTGAAGATACTGAAGCATAATGTAAATGTTCCCTCTGTAGAATTGCTTTTATAATGTTAAAATTTGATGTTAATCTATACAAGTAAAATTTAAAACCCAAGCTGTAGTTTATTCTTCATGAACTTTTATATGTCAAATAAAATAGTGAAGATTCTTAATCTTTAAAGAATTTTAGTTTCTTCAGAGAAAAAGAGTTAGATTTACAAGAAAGAAATGAAAGGGGATAGACTAAACAAAGGAAGCAAGTAAGAAAAGTGATTATGTAGCAGACATACTCATTTCTAACTTCCATTTTTGTGGCCGGCCTCCACTATCAAGGCAAGAAAGGCTAAATACTCACCCAGCTTACCCTGCAGCCGGGGGTGGCTGTGTAATAGTTGTGATCTATGCAACACAGGGAAGTTACCAAGACCATTAAAGTAAAATCATAAGAGAAGAAAGCTATTAAATAAGCTGGAAAACATACAGAACATAGAACAGTACCTGGTACATGGCACATTCAACAAATGCATCTATCACTAAAAGGATCAATGGATAGCTGCATAATAAAACATCAAAAACTGAGAGAAAAACAGCCAGCAAGGAGCAACTGGGGTGATCTATGGAATGGAAATAACTTCTGTCACGTGGAGTTCCCTCTAGCAAGTTTTCTCAAAGGTGGAGAGCTATAGGTATCTATGTTTTTTCCTTCATGTTGGACTCCCGCTTTGCCTCCATTCTGCAGAACTTTTTTTATGTCCTTCCTTCTTAGTGTTATAGTGACACCAGCTGCACACCAGTCGCAGGTTAAACCTATAACTCCTCTTTTAGAAGCAATCACCCTGACTCATGTTTGTCTCCAGGAGGTACAGTGAAATCTGTAGAAGGCTTCCCCTTGTTTAGGCTACAGCTCACTGAATGACCTGGGTTGCTCTATGCCTTCCTCAGGCTGTTCCTCTGTCTACAGTGCCTTTCCGAGCTCTGTCACAAGCCTTTAAGGATCAGCTGAAATATATCTTGGTATCTTAATAGAATGTCTGTCCTCTGTGCCACAGAATTTAATATTCCTTGTTTCCCTGCTCTTGCATGGCACTTATTGTGTTAGATACTAAATTGTCAGTTCCTTCAGAAGAAAGACCTTATCTGACTTAAAATTATTTTCTCACAAGAGAGATGGGGAGGGGAGACTAGAAGGAGAAAAATTATGAATTTACAGCAGTATATTAAAGTTGGTTTAAAAAGTGAAAGCAGTACTAGTAGAAAAATCTTGAAGAAGACTAACTTCCTACAGTAAAATCCCATACATAATAAATGGAACCTTTCAACATTACTATAATTTAACATACTAATTAAAACCTACTTCTTTTAGTACCTCAATTCTGAACCAGAGAATAGCATCATGACCACATGTAAACAAATTATGGAGATTAATAAAAACAAACGTAAACTAAAAACTACTCTATTTTAATCCAGAAAATATACCTAAGATATAACAGTCAAATGAGAATAAGAAAGTGGCATCTGAAATACCGTGACATGGAATCATCTAGAAAAGAAAAAGATGATGAATAGAAAGCAAGTCAAATGGGAAAAAATTCTCCTCAGACTCACGTATTAATGCTATAAAAATGTCTTCAGCAAGCTATTCTCTTTTTTTGTGCTTAAAGCAAGAGTAGTTGCCAAAAGGAAACCTCCCCACTGCATGACTCATACATTCTACTTTCCTTTTACTATCTCTCATTAGTTACCTTTGTCTGAACTCTTCTCTTTCTACATAAACCAGATGCATGCCACTACTGCTTTTAAAAGTTTCTTCAACTGAAATCCCCATTCATATTGTCCTTTCTTCCATTTTCCAATGACTTTCAAGTTCTGATCTGAGTCTCCAACATGCACATTGTTCCTTTTGCTACCGCTCAAAACTGGTGTGTGTCACACTGGTTAAGAGTAACGGCTTTTGGGATTCCCCGGCAAGATGGTCGAATAGGAACAGTTCCTGTCTGCAGCTCCCAGTGAGACTAAGGCAGAAGGTGGGTGATTTCTGCATTTCCAACTGAGGTATTCAGCTCATCTCATTGGGACTGATTAGAAAGTGGATGCAGGCCAAGAAGGGCTAGGAGAAGCAAGGTGGGATGCTGACCCACCCAGGAAGCATGAGGGGTCTGGGAACTCCCTCCCCTAGCCAAGGGAAACCATGAGGGACTGTGCCGTTAGTGAGGGATGGTGCTATCCGGCCTAGATATTATGCTTTTCCCACTGTCTTCACAACCTGGAGACCAGGAGATTCCACTGGGTGCCTACACAACCAGGGCCCTGGGTTTCAAGCACAAAACTGGGTGGCCATTTGGGCAGACACTGAGCTAGCTGCAGGAGGTTTTTTTCATACCCCAGGGGTGCTGGAACGCCAGAGAGAAAGAACTGTTCATTCCCCAGGAAACGGGGCTGAAGCCAGGGAGCCGAGTGGTCTAGTTCAGTGGATCTCATGTCCACAGAGCCCAGCAAGCTAAGATCCACTGGCTTGAAATTCTCGCTGCTGGCACAGCAGACTGAAGTCGACCTGGGATGCTCCAGCTTGGTGAAGGGAGGAGCATCTGCCATTACTGAGGCTTGTGTAGGAGGTTTTCCCCTCACAGTGTAAACAAATCCAGCGGGAAGTTCGAACTGAGTGGAACCCACCACAGCTTGGCAAGGCCACTGTAGCCTGACTGCCTTTCTAGATTCCTCCTCTCTCGGCAGGGCATCTCTGAAAGAAAGGCAGCAACCCCAGTCAGGGGCTTATTGATAAAACTCCCATCTCCCTAGGACAGAGCACCCGGGGAAAGGGGTAGCTGTGGCGCAGTTTCAGCAGACTTAAACGTTCCTGCCTGCTGGTTCTGAAGACAGCAGCAGATTGCCCAGCACAGCACTCAAGCTCTGCTAAGGAACAGACTGCCTCCTCAAGTGGGTCCCTGATTCCAATGCCTCCTGATGGTAGGGGTCGACAGACACCTCATACAGGAGAGCGCCAGCTGGCATCTGGTGGTACCCCTCTGGGATGAAGCTTCCAGAGGAAGGAACAGGTAGCAATCTCTGCTGTTCCGCAGCCTCTGCTGGTGATACCCAGGCAAACAGGGTCTGGAGTAGACCTCCCGCAAACTCCAGCAGAACTTCAGAAGAGGGTCCTGCTAGAAGGAAAACTAAAAAACAGAAAGCAACAGCATCAACATCAACAAAGAGGATGACCATGCAAAAGCCCCATCCAAAGGTTATCAACATCGAAGACTAAAGGTGGATAAATCCACAAAGACGAGGAAAAAACAGTGCAAAAAGGCTGAAAATTCCAAAAAACAGAACACATCTTTTCCTCCAAAGGATCACAACTCCATGCCAGCAAGGGAATAAAACTGGATGGAGAATGAGTTTGACAAATTGACAGAAGTAGGCTTCAGAAGGTGGGTAATAACAAAGTCCTCCGAGCTAAAGGAGCATGTTCTAACCCAACGCAAGGAAGCTAAGAACCTTGATAAAAGGTTACAGGAACTGCTAACTAGAATAACCAGTTTTGAGAAAAACATAAATGACCTGATAGAGCTGAAAAACACAGTACAAAAACTTCGAGAAGCATATACAAGTATCAATAGCTGAACTGATAGAGCGAAAGAAAGGGTATCAGAGATTGAAGATCAATTTAATGAAATACAGTGTGAAGACAAGATTAGAGAAAAAGCATAAAAGGAACGAACAAAGTCTCCAAGAAATATGGGACTATGTGAAAAGACCAAACCTCATTTCATTGGTGTACCTGAAAGTGATGGGGAGAATGGAACGAAGTTGGAAAACGCTCTTCAGGATATTATCCAGGAGAACTTCCCCAACCTAGCAAGACAGGCCAACATTCAAATTCAGGAAATACAAAGAAAACCGCAAAGATACTCCTTGAGAAGAGCAACCCCAAGACACATAATAATCAGATTCACCAAGGTTGAAATGAAGGAAAAAATGTTAAGGGTAGGCCAGAGACAAAGGTCGGGTTACAAAGAGAAGCCCATCAGAATAACAGCAGATCTCTCTGCAGAAACCTACAAGCCACAAGAGAGTGGGGGCCAACATTCAACATTCTTAAAGAATTTTCAACCCAGAATTTCATATCCAGCCAAACTAAGCTTCATAAGTGAAGAAGAAATACAATTCTTTACAGACAAGCAAGTGCTGAGGAATTTTGTCACAACCAGGCCTGCCTTACAACAGCTCCTGAAGGAAGCACTAAATATGGAAAGGAAAAACTGGTACCAGTCACTGCAAAAGCATACCAAAATGTAAAGACCACTGACACTTGAAGAACCTGTATCAACTAATGGGCAAAATAACCAGCTAGCATCATAATGACAGGATCAAAATAAATGCCCCAATTAAAAGACACAGACTGGCAAATTGGATAAAGAGTCAAGACCCATCAGTGTGCTCTATTCAGGAGACCCATCCCACGTGCAAAGGCACACATAGGCTCAAAATAAAGAGATGGAGGAAGATTTACCAAGGAAGAAGAAGAAGAGGAGGAAGAGGAAGAGGAAGAGGAAGAGGAAGAGAAGAAGAAGAAGAAGAAGAAG